>NW_008339436.1:2318857-2329122 GCF_000622305.1 Nannospalax galili | reverse complement strand
GAGGGAGGGAGGGAGGGAGGGAGGGAGGGAGAGAGGGAGGGAAGGAAGGGGGAGGGAGGGAAGAATAGGTTGGCAAAATTCTAAATCTAGCAATCCTAAGTGCTAGAAAAGGTAAAGAATGATAGGCTCTAGTACACTATGTCTCAGAGTATGAGCTAGTACAAGCACCGCGTCAGTTATCTATTGACATATAACAAAATGCCAAAAATATAGTGGCTTAAAATTTAAGGAGCAATGACCCAGCAGTTAAGAGCCCTTGCTGCTCTTCCAACTCCCACCTCTGGCAGCTCACAACCACCTGTAACTCCAGCTTCAGGGGATCTAGTGCCCTCTTCTGGCCTCTGTGAGCACCTGCACACACATGGTATAAATATACACAAACACATACACATAAATTTAAAAAGAAAATAAATCTCTTTAAAACTAAGCAGGCCTGAAGTAGCTGCCCAGGGGGAACCTCTGGGATCTCTGACCATGAAGCACCTGGGATGGCTCAGTCTGCTGCAGCTGCAGCTGGAATCTGGCATGTACAGGGAAGGCCGAAGTTTAATAAAGAATCATTCCTAGACTGAGAAACACATGGAAAACTGCATTTAGATGACAACACAAATGCAACTTAATTGAAAAAAGTGACTCCACCTTCCTTGTGCAGACTCTAAGGCCTATATCACAGAAACAAGTGTAACAGGGTGGCCAGGCTCCTGAGGCCCAGCTGGGGGGCCTCAGTGGTCCTATTCAGCACAGATCCCAGTTCCTGGGATGTCCAGGGCTCAGGACTCCAGCACTGAACAAAGACTCTCCCCATGAGATGCAGGTCTCAGGGTCCTGGAAGCAATGCTTAGTATGAGGAAAGCCCAAACCAGGTGGAGTTCCTGGGATGGAAGACACTGACCTGGTAGCCCACCAGTACCTCCATGCACAAGGCCCCCTCCCCTCACTGCCACCCTGACTGTCTTCTACTACCATACCCTTCACCCTGCTCTACCACACTTCCCTCCACTCCCTTGTCCTTGCTTGTCCTCCAGTGCTTGTCACCTAACAAGATATAATTACAGATCAAGTCACATCTACTGATCATCTCTTTCCTCCATCAAGAAAACAAGCCACAGACTGGCGAGTTGGCTCAGTGGTTAAGAGCATTGACTACTCTTGCAGAAGACCCAGGTTCAAATCCCAGCATCCACATGGCAGTTAACAACTGTCTGTAACTCCAGTTCCAGGGGATCCGACACCTTCTTCTGACCTCCACAGGCATTGCACGGCACAGGTGGACTTACACACATTCAGGTAATACATTCATACACGTTAAAAATAAAATAAATAAAAATATATTTTAAAAAAAGAAAACAAGCCACAAAAGGCAGGAAGGGTCTCTGTTGGGTTTGTTCTCTGCTGAACCCAGAGCACTCCGAGCATCACATACTTAATAACTATGTGTGAGAGCCGAAAGGAAGGAGGCGAGAGAGGAATGGGTAAAAGTTATCAAAATCAAAACAGAGTCACTCAGCCAACCCTAGCAAAATAAAGCCAGCAGGTCTTGAAGGCACAGCCCTCCTGCATGACCTGCCTGACAAGAACTCATGCAAGAGATTGCCAGAACCACAACTTGGCACAAATAATACTTCTACAAGAACATCTACCCAGGAGCTGCCCATTCAACTTCACACTGTGCCGTCCATCTTATTAACCTTGTGGCCAAGGATAATTGTTTCAATGCAACTTGTATAATCTTCCCCACTTATCTTTAAAACCCCTTGCCATGTGTCCTTCATCTCACAAATATACCTGTGATCCATCACAGCACACACATTTCAAATGCAATCTTTTGCTGGATACAGAATTTGACCTAAGGAACAAGAGAGGAGGGGAGACCAGGAGAAAGAGAGGGAAAGGGTGGGGTGGGCAGAGCCAAGAGCATGGATTAGCATCAAATGGTAGATGTCCAGCTTCAAAGTAAGACCTTCAGAAACCCAGAGACTGGGACATCTCAGCAGGCCATTGGGACTCCTACCTTGCAGAGTTCTAAGCTCAGGGAAAATCAGGGTCAGAGCCAGGTGGCAAGGAGATTATGGAGCTTGCTGGAGAAACTTCTAGAGCAACAGAGGGAGAAGAGCCTCTTCTCCCTGCTAATTCACTGCCCCTGGACTCCACAGATGAACGGACTGGCACTCAGTAGACCTGGATGAAGTCGTGCATTCTGATGGCCCAGCACCCCTGGCAGATAGAGGTCACAACATCAGACCATGGGCCTGTAATTAGAGGTGTTCCTCCTAAACTGGGGTGAGACAGTCATGAGGAAAGGGGTGAATCCTTAGACAGGAAGTGAATCCTGAAAGGGAAAGCAGGCACAAGAAGACAAATCCTTCCCGGTTCTCAGAATTCATTTTCTGGGGTCTTGACCACATACATGGACAGTATCAAGGAAGCATTACTGAACTACTGCCTGTCGGGGAGGTCATGGGGCTGGGCAGAGGGGTAGGGATGCAGTAGCCACGATGGCCTCCAAGCTGAAGATGGTACAGTGCCTCAGGCTTACAGATCTCTGTGTAGTCTATTTCCTCAAAGTATGAACATGGCAGACATTTTTCAAAATCATTTCCTATCCCACATGCTGTCCTGGGAACCTGCTTGTGACAAGGAGTCTACATACCCTGCTCTTGTTCCTGGCCTTCATGATTACCTACAATAATAGAGTGCAATGGAAGTAACCCTATATGACTTCTGAGGCTGGATCACCAAAGCTGCAACATCCTCTCATCTGTGTCTGTCTTGCACCCTAAGGCCACCAAGCAAGAAGCCTGAGTCGGCCCTGCTGTGAGGAATCCCAACTAGCTCACACAGGCTGACTACATGGAGAGACCTTCAAGCTGCCCCAGCCCTTTACCTTCAGTTCTAGCCTCTCTCTTGGGACAACCATGTAAGAAATCTAGAACCACATTAGTCCAGAGGCCAGACCCATAAATGGCCAACATGCAGAGAATAAGAGACTGATGTGCCCGTCTCTAAAGGGGCATCTATATCACCCACTACCCTTAAGGTTCAGGAATCATCATAGAAGAGGAAGGAGGCAAAAAGATTGCAAGAGCCAGAGCTGGTAGACATCTATAGTGATACAGTATTTTCTGGACATGACAGGACTGATACAGACAGGAACTCAAAGTGGTTGGGACTGCACACACAAGATTTGTATAAGATCAAGCCAGCCAAAATCCCAGCAGGGATGGGAGAGGGTCTTAGGACGTCCCATACCTATCTGAGAAGCTAGCTTTGGGGAGTTAATAGCTGCTGGGGGAGGGAGAGTCAGTTTTCTTCAGGGATGTGGTCCCTAAGAGGCTACTCATTCTTGAGTAGATGGTCCTCCACCCATGCACATTATTAGGCAGTGCTAATTGGACTCAGGGTTCTATTTGTTTTGTCTTTTGAGACAGGGTCTCCCTGTAGCCCCAGCTGGCCTAGAACTCACTATGTAGACCAGGCTGGCCTTGAACTCACAGAGATCTGCCTGCCTCTGCCTCTCAAGTGCTGGGATTAAAGACATGTACCACCATACCTGGCTTCAGGGTGTTTGTTTGTTTGTTTGTTTGTTTGTTAAAAAGAATACATGAAGTTGGGAGGGAAAAGTGGTAGGGAAAATATGGGAGGAGTTGGAGGGGAAGGAATGGGGAGTAGATTTGATCAAAACACGTTATATGTATGTATAGAATTCTCAAACAGTCAAAAAATATATATTTTTATTGAAATCTAGAGCCAGAGGCACTAAGCAAGCCATTCCTGACTCATGGGCCCATGAGATGTGGGAAAGACTTACCCATTTCCCTTGATCATCATTGGATACTTGAATTGTCTTAAGCCACCAATTCTGGTGTAACTTGTTACTCAACAATAGATAAACAGACCATTTCAGTTATTTCCACTAGGCCCCACTATACTGCTAGGAGTGGGGGAACGATGGGGTTTCTATGCTAGGGTTAAAGAAGTACCCCTCATCCTTTGGAGCCAATTGGTTAATAAGAGAACAGTACAAGAGCTCTCAGGGGTAGGAGCTAAGCTATTATATAAGCCCTGACCAGCCAGCCTACCTTCCACTTAAAGGCTGACTTCACTTTTTAGGGACCTAGTAAAACCCTTATTTGTGGATAATTATTGTGTCTATTGTGCTGAAGAACACCTTTAATCTAAATAATCCTGAACACACCAAGCTCATCGTGTTTGCTCAAGGAGGAACTGGGACCCTCCTCTTCACCCCCACTACACTGAATCCTTAAGGCAGAGCCTGGCCACTTATGCAGACTGTATCAGAGTGGGAGGAAGTGAGGAGGGGTTCTGAAAGGAAGGACTTTAGGACTGCTCCAGAGCCAGGCTTGGCTAGGTTACAGTCCCACCTTGGAAGGCTGGACATCTGCTGTCCGCTAACCTCCTCCCCCTTCATAAGCAGAGTGATTCCATCTACCTACCCATAAACCCCACTGCCAACCTGCCTCACTGTGCAGCTCACCACACACTATCACACTGGAACACCTTCACAGCTGTCCTGTGTCTAGGCAGATTAAAATACAGATGAGAACCTTGGGTCTTGCAGGCTCTGTGTGGTTTTCTGGAGAGACCACCAGCATCAAGGGCCACTGCAAGGGAAGATGAGTCACTGGAAGTGAGGCAAGTCCATCCCTGGGTCCTGGGTGGGGCTGCAGCGATAGTGGGTCCAACTGTGGGGATTTGGGGATGGCTTGGTGCCAAAGACAGATTTCTTACCCCAGATCTGTTCCAGGAGAATCTTCCCAGCTCAGAGCTCCTGGGAGTTTGATGATAGGAGATGGTGTTCGGAAGAACAAGGATGAAAACTCAGGGTGCTGGGGCACTAAGGTCATAAGTAGATGCAGGAGAAAGAAACTATGAAGCTGTTCTCATACCCAGTGCCTGGGGAGCACTCCTGATGGACATGAAACAGCTCAGCATGGGGTACATCTGGACCCAGCCAGGAAGGCAGTCCTGAGACTTGACATGGGCAGCCTCCAGTTTTGGATGCACTGGGGGACACAGTACTGCTCGGTAAGGGAGGCCAACAGGGGACAAGTCTATTCCCACAAGCCCCCTCATTCCAAACTCATCCCACTGAGTAAACAGAGATGAATCTTCCCATAAAGAGGGACTCCAACTGATGCCCTTACTAATTGCTGGCAATAAAACTGCTAAATAAAGAACAGAGACGGAATGATGCATCTACGGGAGGCACGCCCGACAGAACAATTAGACTTGAGAGATGAATCCATGCTCACAGGCTGCACTGCCAGGCATGTATTATTAATAAAACAGACAGTGAGCTGGAGTCCATAAAGAATGAAAGGGGACCCTAGCCTCTCCCACCCCAGTAAAGCCATCTACCAGCACCTTAAGCTTGGCATGGAGCTTGGAAAGGTGGTGATGCCCCCCCCACAAGGAGGCACTAGCACCCCGCCCCATGCCTAGTGTCACAGTTGGACCTTGATGATCCTACCAGCTGACTCACACCCAGATGCAGCTCCTCTTCTCTGAGAATTTGATGTTAGCAGAAGGTGCCCACGACAGCAAAGAGGAAAACTCTTGTTGCGACTCCAGACACTGGGCAAGGGCTAGTACTTCCCCGTGGCAGGGTATCACCTAGCAATCACCTTTCAGTTACAACTCTGTGCCCAGGGGAAGGTATTATTCAGGAGGCAAGGGTCACTGGGGTCATCTTAGAAGCTGTCTGCCACAGCCCTATATGCCACAGGGGTAAGGTGATAAAGTGAGGTAGGTTGGGGCCAGCAGTTAAGAGGAAGTCAGAGTCCAAGAAAGTGAAAGAAAGGAAGAGGGGAGAGGGAAGGGGGGGAGAGAAGAAGGGATAGAGGGAGAGTAGGAAAATGTGTATTAATCAGTTTTATAGAACTACGACAAAATACCTGGCATTAGCCATTTATGAAGCAAAGAGGTTTATTCTGGCTCATAGTTCTGAAGGTTCAAGTCCAAGATCCAGCAGCTTCATTGCTCTGACAAGCACAGTACACCACTGCAGAAGGATGTGTAGAAGAGTAAGCAAGCTTATCAGGAGCCAGTCAGTGGAAAGATCCTGGAGTCTGGGGGGGGGGTCCCATAATCTCCCTTGAAGGAATTGCTCCACCCCCCAAATGACCTAAAGGTATCTCACTGGGAACTTAAGGATTCACAGCACCTCCTAATAGTGCCAGCCTGGGCATCAAGCCTTTAAAATATGGACCTGGGGGTGCCATCTGATCTGCAGCATCCTGCTACCCCACCTGACCTTCTAAGTATGGCATTACTCTGCAGCTCCCAAGAGGTGCTGAGGGAACCATGTCCCACTCTGGCAAGAGGATTCATCACTTCTAGCTCAGCTACCCCCTATACCCACAATGCACCTTGGCCAGTACTCTCAACACCCCAGTGCTTTCAATAGTTTGCTTTAAACCAACTCACTTTTCATTAAAATAAAATATTCTAGAAGTAACCTACCTCAAAGGGTCTGCTGTACAGTCACTTATTTCATAATACATGTAAGATTAATACGCATCTACATGGCAGCAATGTTACTGACTAATTACCAGATGTTTCTGGGCTACTAACGCAACATGGTCCACACTCTGGGAAACTCTGCTCCAGGTCCATGCTGGGGACAAACAATCTGCTCATAGTTAGGGGCATGAGCTCTGCAGCATCCCTAAGGGTGGGAAGAGGGATTCCCAACTCCCTGTGTGGGCATGCAGAGAATCAGCTATCCACTTTGAAGTAGGGAGGAATAAGGGACCCCTGTGCTTAGCCCTGGGGGAAGCACAGGTTCCACTCCAGCCTGCACTGCAGACAGTAGGAGCCTCTCCCTACCAGCAAGGCAGGAGGGCTCTTGCCACGGCCGGTCACTGAAGGCAGCTTCCTTGTGGGCCAGCGAAAACAGGAAGGCAGGGAGATGGAGTGTGGGCATCACACACCCCAAGTAGAAATTCTGGCTGTCAGAGTCTGGGTAAGTCACTCAAACCCTATGACCCCATTTTCTCAGTCATAAAGAGAGAAAAATCAAATAATACCCATTCCTCTGACCTGAGTGTGTCTGAGAGTTCTCCCGTGTTAGAAATTGAATCCTTACTGCAATAGGGGCAATTTAAGAGGTGATAAGGGCTCTGACCTTGTGGATAGATTTATGTTCTTATCACAAGAACCTAGCATTGTTATAAAACAACTCTGACTCACTCATATGTATACATCCCTGGCCTCTCTCACGTACACCATGCAATGTTTTCTAGCATGATATAGCCAGATGGGGCTCTTTGCTCCTGAACGTAACTTCCCAGTCTGAGTAATCAGGAGTCAATAAATTGCTATTCTTTACAAATTACTCAGCCTCAGGTATTTCATTATAGCAGCAGCACAAAGTGGACTAAGACACCAGTTTTATAAAAGCATCAGAATTAGTTGGTGAGAAGGAACTGGAAGAATGCCTGACACGGAGCCAGCACCCGTGAATAATCTTTATTTCATAGTCACAGACAAGGTGGGCACAACAGCCCTTGATTCTCCCAATACTTCTGTTTCCCCTCGAAGGTAACAAGACCTGTTCACAAGCCCCTGGCTATGTGCCCCATCCTGTGTTCCCCCCCACTCCCCTCTTCCTGTCCTCTAACCATCCACCACTTTGTTATTTTCATTTAGGGCTACATTGACTATATTTTTAAATTGTCATTTTTCTTATTTTAATTTTAATTGACACCTAATGATGGTACATATTTATGGGGGTGGTGGTATTTCAATACATGATCAGGATAGTTGGCATATCCATCACCTCAGACATTTGTCACTTTTTTATATTGGGATACAGTGACTCTTGACATACATGTGATATGGGTGCTTCTAAATCAAGCTTTTTGAACCAAAGTTAGACTTTGTAACATTGGTCATTGAATGGACATTTTAAGTCAAAATATTTTAGCACAATATATTTATCAGTGCAGAAGTGTTTGTGTTCTACCACAAAATAGTCTTTGTCTTTTTTTTAAATAGTAGTCCCAGCACTGGGGAGGTAGAGACAGGGACAGTCCAGGCAAATTGGTGAGTTCCAAGTTCAGTGAGAGACCTTGTCTCTAAACATAATGTGATGGGCTGGGGAGATAGGTCAGCAGTAAGAGCATGAGAGCCTGAGTTCCAATTCCCAAAACTCACATAAAAAACTGGGCACAGTCTCACTCATGCCCAAAAGCCCAGTGCTGTGGGAGATGGAGACAGGAGAGTTACTGGGGCTTACTGGACTCCAACCTAGCTCCAGGTTCAGTGAGAGACACTGCCTCAAGGGAACAAGGCAGAGAGTGATAGAGCAGGACACACAATGTCTTCCCTGGCCTTCTCCTGAACACAGTGATACACACAGCCCCACACACCTTTGCACATACACCCACACACTCACACACAAAGTATTTTTTAATAAAATAAGGTGGATCGAGATTGAGAAAGATACCCAACATGTATACACACACACACACACACACACACACACACACAAAAGTGGAAAGAGAGAACCAACGAAAGTCATTGGGCACACTGTTGCAAACTGCTGCCTTCATGCCACAACTCTCTTGATGGAGAAACACTGGGATAAGCAGTTGATGAGTCCACACCAAAACTGATGGGAGATTGGAAGTTTCTGGAGACAGTGCATACCAGTGGAAGAAATAGGGTCACATTGGTTGAGACAGAGCTGCAAAATAACCACACACAGTGAAAGGGAACAGTTCTCAACATACATAATTGAAAGGAGAAAAAGCAAAGATCAAACAGGGTGAGTGACATGCTGCAGTTTAGTTGAGAAGGGGGCATGTCCACACGCATATCTCTGAACCCACATGCAGATTCTGAGGAAAATGAGACAGGAGGAAAGGCTGGAGATACCATTTCTTAACATATGAGTAGGCTGCAACAAAAGGACCAGTGCAGAGAAAGCTCACAAGGCCATGTGTTAAGCTCACAGTTTGTCACAATTACTTTGCCAAGACAAACAACCTGGCATTCCATCTCCTCTTGATAAATTGTCCCGAAACGACAGCATCACAGTTAACTGTGAATTCTTCTGCCTCATATTTGTAGGATCCCCATTAGAAAATTTTTTTCTACCTTGAAATTTTCTTTTAATAAAGTAAATGGAAAGATGCTCAACATCACTCATCAAAGCCACAATGAGATGCCCACCTCACACCCATTAGCATGACTGCTTAAAAACAATGCCAAGTATAATGAGGGTGCATAGAAACTAAAACCTTTGTGCACTGCTGGTAGGGGCAAAGGATCTGCTGTCGATATGGAAAATGGTATGATGGTTCCTCAAAAGACTGAAAATAGAGTGACCATGTGACCCAGCAACCCCACTTCTGGATATGGATCTAAAACAAAGAGAAAACAAGAGCTTGAACAGATATTTGCACACCCATGTTGATAAAATGTTATGTGCAATAGCCAAAAGGAAGAAGCAACACCGTGTCCAGCAGCAGATGAAGGTACAAGTCAAATCTGACATGTACATATAGTGAAGTGTTCCTGAACGTTTATCATTCCCCATCTAGTGAAGTGTTCCTGAACGTTTATCATTCCCCATCCCCAAAAATTCTTATACCAAAGCCCTAACCCCAAGTCTAGCTATAGTGAGAGATGAGGGCTCTAGGGGAGCAATAAAAGTCACATAGGGCCATAAAAGAACTCGGATCCGAAGGGATTAAAGTCCCTATAAGAGACACAGGAATTAGCTCTTCCTACCTCTCTGACCTCATCTCACTTCCTGCGTGCATGAGGAAAAAGGCCACATGGGTACATAAGAAGAAGGCATCTATCGACAAGCTGTAAAGGAATCAACCTGCTGGTTTCCTGACTTTGGACTTCCAGACTCCAGACTGTGATTAAAAAAAAAAATTCTGTCCCTTAAACCACCCAGCCTATAGTAATTTTGGATAGCAGCCTGAGCTAACAAATACTGAGTATGGTAATGCTAACTCTCTGTACTTAATGTTTTAAAGTACCTGAATAAGTTAAGTATCATACTTAACATTGGGCCAACTGTATGATCTTAAACACCCAAAAGGAAAGTATAATCAAAAATTAAAGTGATCAGTATATTTCTTTAAGAGTTCAAGGGATTATACTTCCCAGACATTAGGCTTAAGTCCATAAATAATGTTATTTAGACAATTATTTCTCATTGAAGATTTTGTTCCTAACCAGAAAGTGCTGCTCAGATGTAAGACTTCAAATCTTACTCTGCAATG
>NW_008339436.1:2305654-2318687 GCF_000622305.1 Nannospalax galili | reverse complement strand
CAGCCTTAGCAGACAAAAGAAAAATGAGGAGGAACCCAATAGAGGGATGATCTTGGAAGCCCTTGTCAAGAAATCCCAGTGGACTCTCATATGAATATTTGAAATTTGCCCTGTTCTGACCTTTTTGTGGTTCCCTGTCTAGAACTTGTAATGCTAATTACTCTTGCCTTTACTTCTCTGTCACATCCCCTATCCACCACTCAAGGACTTTCTTTTCTCCCTACAGATAAGAGTTATGCAATTTGGGAGTCTTTTAGATAGACCCACTGAAGGGGTACCCCAATTGCTTCACCCTGCTTCCCTGTTCAGCATGGAAGAAGCCAGAGCTGTCTGTGTCCCAATTCTTGATCTGCAATTTAGGTAACACTCCACACTCTTTTTTAAAAAATAGTTTATAGCCTCTTCATAATACCATGTATAAAAGTCTCAAAATAAAACAAATTGATGGAGAACAGACCAGTGGTCGCTAGGGGTAGGGTTGGTGTGGAACAGTTCTGCACCTCAACTGAAGGACAGCACTAATTAATCTGTGCATGCAGTGATATGTCATACAGCTGTTGCCATCCCACAAAATGAAAACATATGAAATCCAAGAGGTCTGTAGGGGAAATGAGTGAAAAGAGCAGAGGAACACCGTGCTGTTTCAGCAAGTCGTACGTGATTCTAAAATTATTTCAGAATGAAAGCCCTTTCTCTACTGGAATTATTTTCAGAAAGTCCTTTCTTGTTATTATACCTTGAAGTGTTCCAACTAGGTTTTCAAAACAGTTTCTGTTTTAACTGTTTTCAGGCAGTTTCAAAGTTTCGGGCCTTACATTATGACCTTTGATTCATTTTAAATTGATTTTTGGGCAAAGTGAGAGATATTGATCTATTTTCATGCAGCTATAAGTGGAAATCCAGTTTTCCCAACACCATTTGTTGAAGAGGCTGCCTTTTCTCCAGTATGTCAAACATCAGGTAGCTATAGCTGTGTGGGTTTGTTTGGGGGTCCTCTATTCTATTCCATTGTTCTACATGTCTGTTTGGGGGCCAGTGCTGTGCTATTTTGTTACCATAGCTTTATAGTAATAGTGTAGGACCGCACAGATAATAATAATAATATAGATAGTACTACTAGTGGTAATATACTATGGTATAGCACAGATAACCCCAAGAATTGACAAGTGGGATTTTATTAAATTAAAAACCTTCTGCATGGCAAAGAAAACAATTGCCAGAGTGAAGAGACAGCCTAAAAATTGCAAAATAAGTTTGTCGACTATGTATCAGATAGGAACATGAGAAAGAATTGGAAACAGAGTTTAAAATTTATTTATTATTTTTATTTTATGTGTACAAGTGTATTGCCTGCATCTATGTGAGTGCACCCATGTCGTGCAATGCCACAGAGATCAGAAGAGGGCTTCGGATTCCTCTGGAACTGGAGTTAAAGATGGTTCATAGAAGCCATGTGGGTGCTGGGAATGGAATCCAGTTTCTCTGCAAGAGCAGTCAGTACTCTTAACCGCTGAGCCATCTCTCCAGCCCCTAAGCACATGGGTTTTTTTTGTTTTTGTTTTTTGCACATGTTTTTAAAAGCTCATCCACTCAACAAATTGGCTAATGAGCTAAATAGATGGTTCTCAAAAGAAGAAATAAAGATGGCTAACAAATATTTGAAAAAGTGTTCACCATACTTAGCTGTCTGGGAAATGCAAAGGAAAACAGCTTCCAGATTCTCCCTTACCTCAGTCAAATAGACATTTCATCAAGAAACAAATAACACAAAATGCTGGTGAGGATGTGGGGAAAGAGAATCCTTATTCGCTGGTAAGCAAATAAACTTATGCAGCCGCTGTGAAAGTCAGGGTAGAGATGTGTAGAGATTCCTCAAAAAGCTAAAAATACTACTATCACATGACTCAGCTACACCACTGGTGGGTGTGAATCTAAAGGACTTAAGTCAATATACCACAGATACTTTCACATCCATGTTTATCGCTGCACTCTTGACAATAGTCAGGAAATAGAACCAGCCTTGATGCCCATCAGCAAATGAATGGATAAAGGAAATGTGGTATGTTCAGTAAAACAAATGCAGTGTGTTTTTTCTCTCACCTGGAGAACCTTCATTTAAAATGAGGGGGCTGGAGAGATGGCTCAGTGGTTAAGAAGACAGACTGCTCTTGCAGAGGACCCAAGTTCAGTTTCCATCACCCACAATGGGCATCCCATAACAGCCTGCAACTCCGGTTACAGAGGATCTGATGCCTCCGGCTTCCATGGGCACCTGCATTCGTGTGCACATACCCACACACAAATGCACATTACTAAAAATAAACCTAAACAAAATAAAATTGTGTGTTTCATGAAAGCAGAAGAAGAATTATAAGAGGGGAGGAAGAGATCTTAAGTACGGTGGGAAACAGAGGTGCCAATGGAATACGTGCATAGGGACATAGAAGTAGGGACTAACTGAAGTAATCAAAGGAACCAGCTGGATGGGAGAGGCGCATGGAGGAGGCCAGGGAGAGGGGAAGTTAAGCAAACAAAGAATAGTGGCACATATATATGAAGATGCTGTGATGCTACCCATTATTTGTACACTAATCTAAAAATTAATTTTAAAATATATTATTTTTTTATGTGTCTGGGTTATTGCCTGTATATGTGTAAGTGCACCTGTGCTGTGCAATGCCCTCAGACGTCAAAAGAGGGCTTCGGATCCCCTGGAACTGGAGTTACAGACTGTTGTTAGCCACCATGTGGGTTCTGGGATTTGAACCTGGGTCCTCTGCAAGAGTAGCCACTGCTCTCAACCACTGAGCCATCTCTCCAGCCCCTAAAAGTTCATTTTACAAAGAAAAATGAAATCATGACATTTGCGAGACAATGAATGTAACTGGAAATCATTACATTAAATGAAATAAGCCAGATGCAGAAAGATGAACACCACACTTTCCGCTTTCTCTCATGTGCAGAGCCTAGACTTAGAGGAGAGCAAGAGAACGTAAGGATAGAGAGGGTGATGGGATACAGGTGAGAAGGAGGCAGAAGGCAGCAATATCAGGGCAAAGGAAGGAAACCAGTCAGCATAGGGCATGGGGTGTAGAGGAGGACACTGAGTGGGGGTGATTCAAAACCAAGTATAATGGCACATATGTATGAAATGCCATAATGAATCCCATTAAGTAAAAATTATTAAATAAATAATACTCTGTTTCAGTGTACTGGATCCTTTGTGAAGTTGTAGTACGTTGTGAGCCTTGGCAATCGAGCCACTATACACTGTGTAGGGGTGCTGTTGCCACACACAGGGTCTGCACAGCTCTGGGTGCACACCAGGTGAACATTCATTATATCCATCTCACTGATGAGGAAACTGAGGCTTGGAATGATCAAGGGACTTGCTAAAGTCCCTCAGCCAGAGATCCCTGATTCCAGGTGGAGTCTCCTGCCACCCCAGCAGGGCTCCTGATCTCTCCTTGCAGGCTGGCCTCTGGCAGCAGGTGTGAGACAAGCTGAGAAGGCCTGGGTCCTAATTCAAAGCTGTGGGCAGAGCAGCTGTTCCCAGAGCCACAGAGGCCTGGGGCCACGCTGCTCTTAGTTCCTGTAGATAAAGTGCCCCACTTAGGAGAAGCGATTGCCTGCTCTCCTGCTGCAGGGCCATTAGCTCCCTGACTCCTGGAAAAACCATTTGGCCAGCACTGACAGATGTGGCCATTACAGGATCACTTAGCCCCTCTCCTTGCCCCTCCCGACCTTGTGAGGGGGAGGGCCCTTGAGGCAGGCAAAACCCAGGAGTCTGGGCCATTCACTTCCTGATGCTGCCTCCTCACCAATCGCCAATCATAGGCTGCATTTTACTAGACCACACTGCAACAGAAAACAGCCTCAGACAGCAGAGTGCGCTACGAATGACCTTGTCCTTTTGAGAGCTGCTGCATAGCTTCCCTCACCTCCTGGTCTCCTTGGCTCCTCACAACCACCCCACACACTGAAAATGAGGCAAATCATCCTCACTCCACAGATGAAGGAGAGGAACAGAGAAGTTACCTGAACTGCCCAAGATCACACAGCCAGTGATATCAAACCTCAGATTCCCAGACCTGTCCTGCTTCCCAGGCCCATGCTGCCAGTCCCATTGGGGTGCGGTGGGGAATCCAGTATGGTTCATACAGTTCAGTGGAATTTATGGGTGGGCAGCCGAAGAGAACTCTTGGGGGCTGCTGGGTCCCACATGGCTCCAGGGTCCATGAGCTTCCTAGGTGTGACAGGCATGCCCCACATTTCAGAAACTGTTTGCGCATGAGTTTGTAGCAGTAGTAAAGTCCTGGGAAGGAAAAAAATAAAATAAAACCAGTGCTGAATTCTATGGAAGTGGGCTTCTGTGTCCCAGAACAGAACCCAGAAGGGGCTAGGCTGCCTTTTGTTTTGCTTTTGGGTTTATGTGTGTGCGTACGTGCATGTGTGCCTGTGTGTTTTTGCTTTGTTTCCTAAATAGGCTCTCTTATAGCCCAGCCTGGCCTTGAATTTGCTCTGTAGCTAAAGATGATCTTGAACTTCCAATCTTCTTGCCTCCACCTCTTGAGTATTTAACACACATAAACTTATCACCACACCCAGTTTTATGTAGTCCTGGGAATCAAACACAGGGGTTCATGTGTGCTAGGCAAGCACTCTACCAAATGAGCTACATTCACAGCCCTGAACGGACATTTTATAAATGAACTTTCAAGTCTCTTACAGTTATAGTCTCTGTCTTTAAGGTACATGTGCATCATCCTTGGGGTGGCTGGCTCTTCCATATCTGTGCCTTGCCCTGTTTCTGGTGTGGCTTCCCTGAGCGGTACACTCTGGTGTCTCTGTCTAGATCCCTAGAAACAGTCTATTCCTCAGGTAGGGTGGGCCCAGAACCACCCTGATTGACCACACAAGATTGGACCAGAAGTTTCTGCCAGGCTCAAGCTGAACCAATCACATTTGTTCCCCAGGAGGTCTAATCAAGATTTCAAAACCACAATGAACCAATCAATGTCCGGGTGAACGAGGCTGATGAGAAGTAAAACAGAGGGGCTTCTGATTTGCACTGGCTTCTACCTTACTTGAAACTAAGAGTGAGTCCTAGGGCATCATCTCTCCTCCTAGCACCCTGTTCCCACCCAGCTCAGTACCAAGTGTCAGGTAGAAGCCTGACCACATGCTTCTTTTTAGAAGGCCTGTTCTTCAATGAGTTCCGCTAGAAAAGGGGTCTGCAGGTCCCTTCAAGTACCTAATCTCCTTTCCCTCTTGAGAACATGAGGTTTCTACTTAGGAATTGTCTTCCAGCCCTTGATACCTGCGAGGAAAGAACCAGGTTTCACATTGTGCCAACTCTGTACCAAGCACCAGAGATCAATCTGATCCATTCTCTTCAAAGAAGCCTGCGGCCATGGTTACATGAGAGCCAAGTACAAATAGGCTAGATGACGTGCCAGAACCACACCGGTGAAAGTGCTAGGATTTCAAACAGGCAAAATGTGTTCTGCAGTACTTCAGCCAGGCTTGGAATTGGTAAGCTTCAGTTTTTCTGGTGAAGTCAGGAAGTTCCAGCATGAGGGGTGGTTGAGTCCCAGCCTTCTTGGGGTAGACTCTCTGGGAAAACCATCTGAAGGGCCAAGGTACTCTGGCAACATCAGAGCTGGGAATCCTGCTAGCCCTGTCTCCAGACAGAATGCCACACAATGGAAGGCTTGTGCAATGTCCTGCAGGCAGACTAAGAGGGACCAAGTGGGCCTCTGCCCTACCAGGCTAAACCCAGGGCAGCCTCCTCCCTTCCCGCAAGCCTTCAGACCAGAGCCCATGGACAGCAGGCATCAGACCTGCCCCTTACGGTCAGTGCCTCTGGCACTCACCAGCTCTCACAGGCTGCCTGGGCCCTCCTTGAAGACAGGAGCCAGGGTTGTTAAGCACTGCTGTGTGCCTTGCAATGAGGCTGAACCCTTCCTTGCTCTTTCCTCTGAAGGCCACCAGCCATGTCACTTTGGAGAATCCCAGCCTTCCTGCCCTCAGCTTCCATATCCATAAAATGGAATAGGAATAGACTCTCCCAGATGCATGTGGCCAAAGGAGTTTCAGATTTGGGACATTTTCAGATACTAAAATATTTTTGCATATACACTATGAGATTCCGTGGAGAAAGAACCTAAGCATAACCACAAAATGCATGTTTCATATATATTTTACATAGCCCGAAGTTCATTTACATAGTTGTTTTGATAATTTTGTACATGAAATGTGGTGTGGAATTTTCCACTTCTGTAATGTCAGTGCTCTGGAGCTTTTGGATTTTGGAGCATTTTGGACTCAGGAATTTTGGATAGGTACTTACCCCAGGGGTGGGTTGCTGGAATGTAATAAGCTAACTGCCTTTAAGTTCCCAGCCAGTTGCAAAGTGGCATCTAAGAAAGCTCTTTCCATGCAGTTGAGAGGCCCTGCACTGAGTATTCCTAAACAAAATGGAAACTGAGGGAGGGAGAAAGGTTCCAGGGATCCTCCGGTGTCTCAAGCCCAGGCCACCCACCACGATTCCCTGTGCCTCAATAGTAACTCCTCTTCTCAGGACCTGCCCGAGGCTGGCCGCCACCCCTGTCCTTGGCTGCAGTGATTTCTAAGCTCCATTCCCATAGCCTGGAGTGCATTAAGGCATACTCTTTGGAATGTTTCAACTAATAAATTAATAATTATTAATCAATCATCAATCAATCCCTGGGGCCTGAGCCTCCTTCCCAGACTGAAGCTGGCTGTCTTTTTATAGTCACATTATAAACTTCCAAGATAGGGCAGCCCAGGGGCTCCAGCCATCCTGCCCCAAAGGGAATTTTACCAAAGAAAGCCCCAATAAGGACAAAGTACATCCACGTCTGTCCATGTTGGGTCAGGTGACCTGAGCCCTGAAGGTGTGGGCATCTGAGGGAGAGCTGTCACTTGCTTGCACTGGGGCCTCCAACTTGTCCAAGCACCTGCTGAAAGGTTCCTGAGCCAGGGCCTTCAAGCTATCTCCTCCTGAAAGATTCCAGAAGACTTCCATTTGCATGCTGGCCAAGTAGAGTAGGAAAGAACACAGCCTCCACCTGGACCGAACCGGAAGCCCCAGAATCAGGGAACAGGAAGAACAAAGAAAAGACAATGGAGTTCTTTAAACTCTTCTAAATTTATTCAAGTTTGAACAAACAGAAACAACGTCATGCATCGGTTACTTTTTGCTTTTGTACAACAAAACTAAGTAGTTGGTATCTCTGCAGAGGTTTGGCGCTTGCTTTTTTTCCTTTCTTTCCATAACGTCAGGCAGACTTTTCAGTGTTCTCCAGTTTTGCACAGTCACTGGAGTGTCGCGTCATGAATTATTAAATCAGTGCTTCGTGGTAATACATAATTTCTTATCAATTATTCATGCTAATGTGTGTGTAGTTTACTTAATTGTGTTATTGACGATCAAAAGTAATTTCCTGAAAGTCCTCAAGGACACAAAATTTAATCAGCATAACTACTTTTCGGATGCAATGCTGTTAAGTATTCTTAATTTGCCCAACAGTTCACTTATTTATGTACCTTTCTGGAGGAAATACGAGTTTAATCAAACAATTAGATTGAAGAGTTAGTGTGCATAAGGGCCGGAGCTTACATCGCTCAACCAAACATTCATAATTACAGAGAAACGGAAGCGACTCTGCCGCTTTTTGGCAAATCGGTTCATCTTTGTACTCAACAAGCAAAATACAGCAGGAACGGGGGTCTAATTTTTTTTAAGGAAACAGTATGTTTTATCAAATGCTTTGCGGTAATCATAAGTGAGGCACTATACACTTAGGAGTATTATGGGGGAGGGGGCAGCTCCTAAGGAGCTAAAGGAGAGGCAGAGGATCTGAAAGCAGAACCTTTTGATTACAAGAACTGAAAGGAAAACAATTATCATGAAAGCAATAACTGTCTGAGTGGAAACACCATCAGCAAAAGCCACCAAAGACTGCAACCTCTCAGGTACCAGGCAAGGGGCAGGGCTCAAGCTATTGCACATCTCTCTGATCTCTTTGAGGCCACTGTCCGAATGAAAGAACACAGCCACACTAGACTGAGACAGATATCTTGATCAAATTTGGCCCTTTGGAATCCACTCTCTCCCATCACAAGGAAGCCATTTCCCCACGCTTCCTCTCTGCACATCCACCAGCCCCATCTCATCTTGTTTCCGATTTTAAAAAATCACCACTGTAGACCCCCCCTCCACCCACCAAGGATGTGAAAAGGGGCAATGTGTTGGTATGTATTTAAGAGGCCTTCCGAGGGGCTTCCTCCCATGGCAGGGACTGGGTCTTTTCTGAACCAGGGAGCTGTTTTCTGGTTGGTGAACTTTGCACCAACCTCCAAGGTCTCTTCAGAAGAGAGGCAGAGTCAGGGGGTGGGCACTCCAGTTGTATAAGGACCCACATTTGCCCCATGCCCACAGTATCAAGATGATAGCCCCATGGTCATGGAGCTGACAGCCTATACGACTGGCCCAGACAAATGTGCCCAGGGAGATCTGTTAGTGGTAGGGCCACTGTGTGCTCACCCCACATTTTGTCACAGCCTAACCAAACCTACAGCCAATACCTTCCAAGAAAAGGAAGGGTGTTGTTGCAAGTCTTGGTGGAGAGGAGCAAAACGTGTTGAGATCCCACCAGTTCTGTGGTTTTTAAACAATGTAGAGGTGACAGTCTTGTTTTCTATCATGAGATGTCACCTCTGGGTATCTCTCAAGGATGATCCATGCCACAGTTGTTGGGGTTGACAAGACCTTCCAAGGTAACTCAGAAAGGGGACAGGAAAGGTGATAGGATGAGCAAATTTGCTTCCCTCCAAGTCCCCTTGGCCTGGGTAGAAACCCCAGGAGCCTCACTACCAGGTGGCCTCCAGAGTCACCAAGTACCATTGGAAACCATTGCCAACAGTCAGGACACTACAGCCCAGCAGAATTGTAGGGATCTCCAGGCGCCAAAAAGACTGTGAGTCTTGCTTTCCTAGCACGTGAGGAGGCAGCTTCTCATTGCTGTTCAGAGTTGTAGGGCTGAGGTGAGAAGAAGCCGGATCCGGAGGCCAGACTCCTGGGCTGTCTGGACCCTCATACACTCTTCTCTCCCTCGCTCTGTTCCTTGGTTGGTGGGGTCTTGTCCTGGCTGCCCTCGGGGGGTGCCTGCTTGACTGCAGGGGTGGGGCTGCCGCTGGTGGATGGCAGGAGGTTGGCGGACTGCAGGACGGCTTCTGAGTGCTCACGGGCCTTCATACGAAGGGCGGCCACGCTAGCCGTGCGGTTACTCTGGCAGCCGTAAGTGGGGAGGAAGGAGAGACCCATGGGATCTGGGACACAGCAAGAGCACAGCGGGCCCCCTGGAGGAAGGAAAACAGCAGGCTCCATCAGTGTCCACACCCTGTCTCTTAGGGTTGGGGGAGGGTCTGGACCTGGAAAGAGGGACATTAATTCCCTTTGGTTCCAAATACTGGACAGAGGAGGACAAAGACCCAGATCCCCAGAGATGGACAGGTCAAGCCAGCCAGGTGGTAGTAATTTGACCATCAGAGCATCAGGGAGACCTGGTCAGTCTGTGTGGTCTTAGGCCTAGATCTTGGCCTCTCTGAACTTTGGCTTCTACTTGTGTAAGATGAAGTCATCCCTCACTCCCAAACTATGGGCCAAGGCACCCCTAAGAGTTCACTGTGGGACTTTGCAGGGTGCCCAGCCACTCTGCCAGATGCTAAACAAGCCACTAGCTAGAAGCGGCTCATGGCGACATGTGAGACCAGGCTGCATTTTTTTCTAGGCTGTCCTGTGTCACGCATGACTTTGGAGGCACCACACAGAATATAAAATGAGAGTTGTGACAGGAAGCCTGCCTGCAGTGTTGGGGAAGCTAAGCAAGGCCACCATGTACACCAGCCCGTCACGTAGGACTGGTAGCTATTTAAATGTGATCTTCTTTCCAGTTGTAAGAATTATTTTCCAAACGCCCGTCCAGTTGCTGGGACATAAATGCTTACTAAGTCTTCTGAGATTTGACCATTTCATGAAAGAACTGTTTGCTATTGCTTGGGGCCCCAGAGCTGAGAGCTGAGGTCTGAGGCTCGGAAGCAGTTATTCGAAATGCACTTAGCACACACCCAGGCCAAGTTTATTCTTTCCATCCACATGCTGCCCCTTGGCTAGTGAAGATAAAGCATATAGCACTGGAATTTCTGAAGAGGCCCAAGCCAGAGCTCTCATAGAAAGAAAAGAACCCACTGTATACCTAGCTCCCCTGCTGTCTTGGACATGCCTATCAATGCTCACAAACTTGGAGCTGCTTTTCTGTTATCCAACCATGACCTGGAATCCCCACCTAAGGCCACCTCAGGGCAATAATCCAGGCATAATGCCAGTACCCACTGGGCCTTCAAAACCATGCCAACCTGAGGCCCACATATAGAGATCAGCCTTCGGGGGTGACCTCTACAGTGTCAGCTATCTGGGCAACTGAAGGGTCCCCGCCCTCCTTCATCAGGAACAGGTTCACTTTCCAGTACCAGGGTGTTCCTCCTCTCCTCTTCACCTATCCTGCTCAAAAGCAAGGCGAGAGAGAAGCTCCCCTTGGCCCCTATTCATTGCCCCCCTCTCATCACCAGTATGCCCCTGGGAGGGGTGAACATTCCTCCTTTGCCCTCTTCAGGTGAGGAGCCACAGACTCCAAGCATGCCCACTTCTTGGAGGTGTGGGATCAGACTCTTCTGGTTCCTTAACATAGTGGTTCCAATGCAACCTTCCTGCTTTGATTTGAAATGAGGGCCTGCTACACAGGTAGCAGCTACCAAGATGAAGGTGAAGCCAAGATCAAGTGCACAAGGGAATCCTGGGAACCAGTTCCCTTACCCTGCATGCTTGGCTGGTCAGACCCCAGGCCCTGAGTGGTCCCTGTCCATAGAGGCTTAGCATGTTGATGATAATCACCATGAAATGCCCCTGCAGGGAGTCTGTTTCTGCTGGGCAGGATGTGCCGGTGCCATAGGCTGGGAGCCTCCCTAGGGTGGAAATCGCCCCACAAGAGGCTTTCTCCGGTCCAGACCCCCTTCCTAGCAAGGTACTTGCTGCCTAAGAGAACCAAAGGTGTGAAGAGACCCAAATGCTAAAGATGGTGGTCCCTTGGGGGACAGGAGGGACAGCAAAGAATTTGTGGTTTTCTCTGTTAGAATTTTTTTCTGCAATGAGAATTAATTTCTTTTTTAATATTTTATTTATTTATATTTTATGTGTATGAATGTGTTTCCTGCATGTGTGTAAATTCATCCGTGTCATGCAATGCCTGTGGAGGTCAGAAGACGGCATCGGATCCCCTGGAACTGGAGTTAAAGAGGGTTGTTAGCCACCATGTGGGTGCTGGGACTCAAACTGGGGTCCTCTGCAAGAGCAGCCAGTGTTCTTAACCGCTGAGCTGTCTTTCTAGCCCCAGAGCATGAATTTCTTTTAAATTCAGAAATATGAATTTAGAAAGAGAATGTCAGAAAGCAAGAATGCTGGAGAAGACTTCTAGCATATCTGAGAGGAAGGCTGGAGCACAACAAGCCCAGAGCCACACACAAGCTGAAAGTCTCAAGGAGTGTGACTGGGGACATGGCTTTTGGGGGGCCTGTAAGGAGAGCTGCAGCCTCACACACAAGCCCTGGGCAGCCACTGTGTCAGGCTGCCCAAGAAAGGCTAGCCTTTGCCCCAAAATAAGACTTACTCCAATGAGTATCGAGTAGTAAGTTAAATGTTCTATGACTCAGGGTAACAGTGACAGAAATGGCAGCACTCCTCTCTGAACCACAGTACACACTCACTAGGTGACAACTACAATTGTCCCCCTCCAAAAGCCACCAGTAGCTTCACTCTGAGCCCTCCAACCCCAGATTTGTAGGTGAAGAGAAATAATTCAGAACCAAGGTTATGGCCTGGTTCATCTTCTAACTCTAACCTTAGACAGATGGGGAAACTGAGGACCAGATGAAGTCAAGGGCTCTAGAGAACTCTGCGGTTAAAACTGTAAGTACTACATGCAGTAGAGTGACATTCTGCTTTGAAAAGAAGGAATTGCTGGCCAATGCCACAACACAGATGGACCTCTGGACCCTGGGGAATTGCTAAGGGAAGTGAACACCGGAAGGTGAATGTCAGAATTCCAGTCACATGAAGTAGCCAAGACAACAGACAAATTCATAGGAACAGAAAACAGAGCGGCAGCTCTCGGGGACTAAGGCAAGCAGGAACAAGGAATACAGAGTTTCATAAGAGGAAAAAGATCCAGGTGTCACAGTGCAATACAGTTGTCCCTCGGCATTCATGGAGGACTGACTGCAAGACTCCCAAAAATCCAAGAACACTCAAAGTACCTTATAACAAAATTGTGCAGTATTTGCACAGAACCTGTGAGCATCCTGTGTACTTTCCCTCATCTCTTGATGATGCCATTCAAGTGCTGGGCAAGGAGCTGCCATCCTCTGTTGTTCACGCGGTACTGACAAGAAAAGTTTGTCTTCATGGGTCCGCACAGACGCAATTTTTTTCAAACAATTTCTGTCTGCAGTTGGTTGAATGGAGAAATGTTGGACTCATGCATACACAGGGAAGACTGTATACATAATAATATTGAAATGTACACTTAAACGTGGCTAATGGATTGGAGAAGTGGCTCAGCAGCTAAGAGCACATACTGCACTTTCAGAGGACCCAGATTTGTTTTCTAACACCCGTATCAGGTGATTCACAACCACCTGTAACTCCAGTTCCAGGGGATCCAACACCTCTGGCCTCCACAGGCACTGCACTCACATGCATATACTCATACATACATACATACATACATACATACATACACACACACACACACACGAGGAGGGGGAGGGAGGGAGGAAGGGGGAGGGAGTGAGGGAGGAAGGGAGGAAGGGAGGGATAGAGGCAGAGGGAGAGAGAGAAAGTTAAAAATAAATAAAAAATCTTTTTTAAGTTGATTAAAATGAAAAAATTGTT
>NW_008339436.1:2301286-2305640 GCF_000622305.1 Nannospalax galili | reverse complement strand
TTAAAAAAACTGTGTCGGGCCTGGAGAGATGGCTCAGAGGTTAAGAGCACTGACTGCTCTTGCAGAGGACCCAGGTTCAATTCCCAGCACCCACATGGCGGCTATGAACCATCCTTTACTCCAGTTCCAGGGGAATCCGAAGCCTTCTTCTGACTTCCACGGCATTGCACGACACGGGTGCACTCACATACATGCAGGCAATGCACTCATACACATAAAATAAAAATAGTAAAATATTTTTTAAAAACTGTGTCAAAAAGATGGACTCCTTTCTAGTTCCTATAACAACTAAGGACCTCCAGAGTCCCTGGGGTCACCCTACACTGGCCCAGTCACACAGCCTTACTCCCATTGGCAGATGCCCTCAGCCTGCCAGGTCTTTGACCAAGGCAGCATTTGCAAGGTTTCTCACCTCCCTTGAGCTGGCACATACCTGTGGGTGAGACCCGGCTGCAGCACAGAGCCTGGGACAAACACTGACCACTGAGATCCTGGGTTGTGAGGCCCTTTACATGCCTCACTCTCCTCATCTGAAGCTCAGGGTTTCTAAGTGGACTCACAAATGCCCAGCCAGGAAAGCTGATGAATGAGCCCTCGGCAGAGTAAAGGATGTCCTACAGGGTGTCAAAGGGGCTGTCCCCCTGCCCTTCCTTGCCCTGCTCTATTCAGGATAGAAATGTTTATGAGACAGAGAGGTGAAAGACTGTCTATATAAAATCTAGAGAGAGACAACTCTAATGAGATGGTATCTAACAGGGAAATGTGTGCAGTCTATGATCTGTGCTAGAGGATCCAACTGTCCAAAGTGAGATGTGGCTTGACAGTAAGCTTGATGTAATCAAGACTTCTTAGGAAGTCTTTTATAACCCCATAGAGTTATAAGTTGCCTGAAGAGGGAAAACCTGCAGGAGAAAGGAGGGTGAAATCTTTCTCCTTTTTTGTGGCTATCCCAGGTGGTAAGTCTTCCATCAATAGTCTCCTCTGTCACCACTCTAGGGAAATGGGGAAATATGAACTCCAGATTACTGGCTACACGTATGTATTAACTTAAATTGTCAATAGACAGTACCTCCATTAAATCTCATAGCCATTTTTTTAAATATTGTATTTATCATCTCTATTTATGTATGAATGTACTGCCTGCATGTATGTAAGTACCCCTGTGTCATGAAATGCTTGAGGAGGCCAGAAGAAGGCATCGGATCCCCTGGAACTGGAGTTATAGACAGTTGTTAGTTGCTATATGGATGCTGGGAATCTCTGCAAGAGCAGCCAATGTTTTTAACAGCCTCTCCAGCCCCAAGTCGGCGACAGAATAAACCCAGGACCTTACATATCACAGCCATTTTTAAGCAAAGAAAACAATGACTTCCACAAATAAGATCCTTATAAAACTAACTCTTGATTCCCTAGTAATCGCACAGTACCAATAGGCCACCAGTCTCCATATGCCACTAACCCTAACAACTTCCCAGGCCAAAACACTCCTGAGAACTTGAGGCGACAGAGAGCTCCATCCTCTGTGTTTCCCTGGTGGGCATGATTAACAAACACTGACTGAGGGAAAAATCCAGGCCTAAGGTCCATACTGTCCATGAGATGTTCATTCAAGGTCTTTGTCAAGTGCTTCAAGGCTCTTCTACTTGGGTTTCTGACTAAAGTTTGATTTAAAGAAATGGTTTTTTAAAATGTGGCTGCTGATGACAAATACATTGAGGAAGCAAAATTATATAACAGCCTAAAAAAAAAAACCTTCAAAACATATAGTAACCTAGGACCATTTAGTATTAGGGAAAGCCATGCAAAAGACAGTCTGAGGCTAGAGAGATGACTCAGTGGGTAACATGCTTGCTGAACAGGAATGAAAACCTGAGTTCAAATCCCCAGCACCCACATAAAAGCTGGATGTGGCAGTACACAACTGTAGCCCTGGTGCTGGGGGCAAAGAGGAAGATTCCGGGGGCTCATTGGCCAGCTGGTCTAACTGAAATGGTAAGCTCCAGGTTCAGAAAGAGACTCTGCCTCAAAAACGAAGATAGAGAGGTAAACAGGTGAGCCCACATTCACACACACAAACACACACACACACACACACACACACACAGAGGCATAAATATTTTTAATTTAGAAAAAGATGATCTAAGCCGGGCGTGGTGGCCCATGCCTTTAATCCCAGCACTCAGGAGGCAGAGGCAGGTGGATCTCTGTGAGTTCAAGTCCAGCTGGTCTACATAGTGAGTTCCAGAACAGCTGGGCTACAGGGAGACACTGTCTCAAAGTATGACATTTTGAAATCCACACCACACCTGTGACTGTTAGTGGCAGTGATGGAGTCGGCCATGAGAGAGGCTCAACATTTTCCTCTAATCAGGGAAGTGACCATGATACTTGGAAAAGTATGTACACCAAAGTCGAGCCATCATAAAATGAATGACTATATCTGGGTCTGGTGAAGTAGAAGGTGGTTTTGAAGTGTGCCCCTGGCATGATGACACAGCCACAGAACTACATATGTTCCTCAACTTGCCTTGGGGTCACACCCTGATGAACCCAGTGTGGGTTGAAAATATCACAAATTGAAAATGTACTTAAAGAGTTGACCCACCTGACATTTGAGCCAGAGCACTAACATAGGCCCAGGGAAATCCATCTAACACACAGTCTATAAAAAAAGTCCTGAATCCCGCAGGTAATTTTTTTGAATACTGAGCTGAAGGTAAGAGTCAGAATGAATGCTTGACCATTATGAAGTCTAAAGCAAAATCAACCTGTCATAATTCCAGGACCTTCCAACTTTCCAAGCTTTGACTTCAACTTCATAAATTACCATTGGGATATAGTCTATAAGGATCAGTGCCAAATCCTCAAACAATTGTTATTTCCATAATCCTCCAGAGAGTAAAGCGATTTCCAAGTCCCAACTCGAAGCTTACTCTAATTTCCAGTTCTCATGAACCCAACTTGTTCTGGATCTCCCAGAGGATGCTCCAGATGAACCAGGGTTCCGCAGAAAGATGCTGTCTCAAAGGAACATTTCTATCTGTACTTTCCCTAACCCACCATGGAGACAACCCCTGCCCTTCCTCACAGCTGTATTTGTTCCTCCACCAAACCTTCCATCTAAGCAGAAAGCAAAATGGTCATTCTATTCAGAGAGTTTTTCAGAGCTCTGGATTTCCTGACATGGGAATCCAGAAAGGATTAGCTGGAGAGGGGCTACTGTTTGGATTTTGTTTTGTTTGTTTCTTCCTTTCATTTTGTCTTGTCTTTCATTTACCAAAATTTATAATCATGAGTGGGCCAAAAATTATGTTATCTACAAAAGAAGTTATTCCAGAGGCATCTGCCAATGAAAACTCTGAGTAACTTACCAGTCCAATAGTCGCCCACATGGAACACTCTCTACCTATGTTGACATTTTATTACAGGAGAATGGTTAGTGCCATGAAAAAGACACTAACCAAATATTAAGTTTTAAATCATGCTAAGGAACAGGAAGTCAGTGTGATCTTATTTTAGTGGCATATATATATATATATGGTTGAAAGTTTGTGACCCTCCCCCAAATTCTTATATTGAAATTCTAATCTTTAAGTAATGGTATTGAGGTCAGGACCTTTGAAAGGTTATTAGGTCATGAAGGCAGAGTCCTCCTCATTAGTGCCTTTTTAACAGAGACCCCAGAAGGTTGCCTTGTCTCTTTCTCCATGTGAGGTTACAGCAAAGAGGCAGCCTATAAATTCAGGAACTGGACACTCACCAGATATGAATCTGTGAGTACCTGAATCCTAAAGACCTGCAATTTTAAGAACTGTGAAAAATAAGTCCCCATCATTTACAAGTCACTCTGTTTATGATGTTTTGTTATAGCATCACAAATGGTCTGAGATGACAGGTGAAAGATAGATGATTGATCTATCTAGGCAAGTGGATAAAGAGAGATAGAAGATAGATAGGAGATAGGTGAGTAGGTAGATAAGCAGAAGATAAGTAGATAAGTAGATAGATGATAGATAGATAGATAGATAGATAGATAGATAGATAGATAATAGATAGATAGATAGATAGATAGATAGATAGATAGATAGATAGATAGATAGATAGATAGATAGATAGATAGATAGATAGATAGATAGATAGATAGATAGATAGATAGATAGATAGATAGATAGATAGATAGATAGATAGATAGATAGATAGATAGATAGATAGATAGATAGATAGATAGATAGATAGATAGATAGATAGATAGATAGATAGATAGATAGATAGATAGATAGATAGATAGATAGATAATAGATAGATAGATAGATAGATAGATGATAGATGATTGATAGATAGATGATAGATAGAT
>NW_008339436.1:2265901-2301254 GCF_000622305.1 Nannospalax galili | reverse complement strand
TAGCTGAATCACCATACTGTAGTTAGATACTGGCAAAGATGAAGGTGAAATTATAAATCTGATTTTTGTTATATTTGCAATCACAGTGTTTGGAGGGCTGAAAAAAGAGAATACAGTTTTCAAGGCAGGATTGAGCTTTGCCTTGGCTACACAGTGAAATGTTGCTACAGAGATAGATGGATAGATAGATGATATATGGGTAAATAGATATATAGATGATAGACAGATAGATAGATGGTAGATAGATAGATGATAGATAGATAGATAGATGATAGATAAATAAATGATAGATGATAGATTATAGGTAAGCAGTAGGTAGGTAGACAGAGGATAAGTATGTAGATAGGTAGATAAATACATATATACATACAAACATACATACATAGATGAAAGAAAAGAAAGGAAGAAAGAATGGAAAGAAAGAAAGAAAGAAAGAAAGAAAGAAAGGGGAGGAGGAAGGAAGGAAGGAAGGAAGGAAGGAAGGAAGGAAGGAAGGAAGGAAAGAAGACGCATACAGGGAAACAGCTATCTTCAGTATCCATAGGCAATTGGTACCAGAGCCTCCCGAGGATACCCAAATCCACGGATACCCAAGTCTCTTACGTTACATAAAATGGCATAGTATTCATCATTTTCCACAATCTTCCTATAAACTTCAATCATTGCTAAATGGCTTATAATCAATAATCAAATGTAAATGTTATGTAAATAATTGCACTGATTGCTTATAGTACAATGACAAGGAAAAAGTCTATTACTGTTACTATAGATACAATTTTCAGTTTCTTGCTCTGCTGTTGGTTGAATCTGTGGCTGCAGAAACATCAGTTATGGAAAGCCAACTGCACATACATAAAGTATATATGGACATATGTATATGTATATACATTTACAGCCATATGCCATGTTGATTTAGTATCATGGGTATATATAAGTTTATTATGTAAGATTTTTAGAAACATATTTAGAAATTTTAATAAATTTTTAAATGTTCAAATAAGTTACAGAGTTAAAAAAAAAAAGATGTGCAGATACCAAAATAGAGTGGTTAATTCTGGTTGCTGATTTTGAATTATTTTATTTGCATCTTATTATATTTCCTACATGTTCTAAGCTAACCAGGTATTGCTTCCATCAATAGCATGTCTGGTACTCTTTGTGGCCTGTGACTTCCTGTTCACTCCCATGCGGATGATAGGACCGATACTCTTCAGATCCACTGAAGCTGCAGAGGAATAAAACTGTGTCCTCAGCTCCCTGTTAAGACTCAACAGCTACTGGCCTCCAGCTGCACCTGACTGTTAACACAGGCGTGAAGCTGAAGACCCACAGGCATGAAGCTGAGATGCACCAGGAACACTCCATCTATCTCCCATTTAGAATTGAAATCCATGAGTCCCTTCACATGAAGCAATCCGCCCCCACCACCACACAGCCCGCAAATCCCTTAAAACCTCCATCCTCTAGTCCGCCAACTTGTGCTATCATCCAAGTCTATGCAAAAGCCATTTAGCCCTTAAATGCAGCCTGAGAATTGTTTTGTTTGGGGAGCATACTACCTCCTGGACACTAAATTAAAACATACAATTAGATTTCCATTAAGTTACAGCAAATTCTGCTGAACTGATCTAATTGGCCTCCATCCCTATATGACATCATGCTTTAAAGGCTTGGCCTGAACATAAATACTTAATGTAATAAATACAGTCTGAAATATTTGATCTCCTTGGCAGCTTAATTGATCTACTACAGAGACTGACAGGAAAAATTAAGTTAGCTCTGTCTCGTCTCTGCCAATAGCACATTTTCCTCCTAAAGGGCTGTATGGTCTGATGTGGGTGGCAAGTAGCATTCTGTTTCCTTGTTGAACATTCCAATTAAATGCAAACATTAAACAGGAACAGAAATGCATAGGCTTATGAGACATTTCTCACCAATACCATAGTTCTCTTGCTTTATAATCAAATAATTAAATGAACAAATTTCTAAATTATACTGCCAGTTCCTTAAGTTATGAGGAGAATCCATGTGCCCACAGTACTGTAAGCCTGGTTTTAATCACTGTGTTTAAGTGTACTTGTCACAGTCAGATGCTCTGCAAAGCCAAATTCATACCTGGGCCTTGTCTTCTACTATGGACCCCTAGGTGCATGTTTCTGGTCCTACTCTGTGATGTTACAGCCTTTGTGCCATGTGCTGTTTGCTTGCGTGCCCATCGCACCTCCAAGCTTTCCATAAGCACCCTTCTCCAGTCCCTCTCCCTCACCTCTGTTCCTAGAACCAAGCTGTCCATTTTAGTGCAGAGTAAACAGTGAATATTTGGGGAATGGAGAAAGAGAGGGAGAATCTATCCTTCCTGATTGAGTTGGCATCTGTCAGTCTCTCAAGATTTCTAGCCCCCAGGTTCCAAGCCTCTTCAGTACCCCATGGAAGAAAACACTGTGGCCATGGCAAAGTTACACTTTGTGATTAATGCTGAGATCATCAGGGCTACTTTGGCAAATTCCTTTGGTGGTACTGATCCTGGATCCCACACCGCCTCGATTCCCCCTACTTCATGTAAGCTCACTGTCTCAACATTCACTTGTTAATTCAGGAAACACTCATGAACAGGGACCCATTATGCTTATAATTGCCACCAGGGCTGTGATGCAATTTCAGAATTAATGAAGGTGTCCTGTTTCTGCTTGAATGCTTTCCCAGGGTCAAAAAAATAAATAAATAACGTGAGCAGCTCCCAGATTTGAGGATCCCCAGCATAGCCAGAGTAGATGTATAGGCTGTTTCTCTGGCTGCCTCTCGTGGCCTCTGGCACTGGCCTGAAGACTTCCTCTTAGCTCCCTGTACTCCAGGGCCCCATTGATTAGCAGGAAGGGCAAACCCATCGGCACCCATAGAAAATGACTTCCAGAAAAGAAGCTGCAGGTTTTAAGCCATAGGATGACAGCAGGTGCCTGTCCAAGGAATAGAATCAATTCAGGGGCAGAGAGAGAGGACTCAAAAACAGACACCTGATCACTAACTTGGTCTGCCATGGACAGATGTGCTGTGTGACCTTGGGCAGTCCTACTGCTTCCCTGGGCCTCAGTTTCCCCCACTGCAATCTGGAGAGATGTTCAAGGAGGTTCTTTACAAATAGTGAGCACAAGATTCTCTACCCTTCTATAGTTTGCATCTTGAATGACCCCCCACCCAAAAGAAACCATGTATTGAAGGTTGGTCCCCACCCTGTGGTGCTGTTTGGGAGATGGTGGAACCTTTAGGAGTGGAGAGCTAGTGAAAGGAAGTTAGGTCATTGGGGGCATATCTTTGAAGGGGGTATTGGGACCCTGGCTCCTCCTCTCCTTTTGCTTCTCAGCTGCCATGAGATGAACAACCCTCCTCTACAACATGCTTTTCTTGAATATGCTATGTGGCCAAAAGCCCAATGAAATAGAACAAAGAGGCCAGGGATTGGGGCTGGAGAGATGGCTCAGTGGTTAAGAGCACTGGCTGCTCTTTCAGAGGACCAGAGCCCAGTTCCCAGTACACACTTCTGGCAGCCCACAACCACCTGTAACTCCAAATTCAGGAGATCCAACACCCTCTTCAGGCCTCCACAAGCATTTCACTCATGTGCACAAGTTCACACTCAGACATATACACATAATTAAGAATAAAAATTAAAGTTAAAATATTTTTAAAGGGTTGGAGAGATGGCTCAGCAGCGAAGAGCACTGGTTGCTCCTGCAGAGGATTGGGGTTCAGCTCCCAGCATCCATATTGTAGCTAACAACTGTTCATAACTCCAGTTCCAAGGAATCTGATGCCCTCTTCTGACCTCCACAGGCATTACACATATGGATATACTTACATTCATGCACACAAAACACAGATACATATAAAATAAAGATAATAAATTTTAAACTTTTCAAGAGGCTATAGACTGAAACATCAGAAACAATAAACCAAAAAGAAAGCTTTCTTCCTTTTAAGCTGAATATCCCTGATATTTTGTTACAATAACAAAACTTGCACTGATAGTGATGCTAGGAGATGAACAATAGCTAATCATGGAGGTGGCTAGGAATGATCCAATCACTTTCCTCATGAGAAATGGATGTGCTCTGTCCCTCAGCCTACCTGCTCCTCCAAACACCTATATTCCGGAAACAAATAGGAACCCCTGCGGGGCTGCGCTGATTTCCTTGGGCACCGTGCACTGCCCATATACAATGGACCTCTGTTGCTGCACAAGGGAGGCCAGGAGTCTTTTCCCTGGGAGAGCAGATACCGATAAAGTATAAGGTCTTCTGCCCCAGAGATCCAAACCCAAGCCCTCCTCAGATCCCAAAATAACTTCTGAGCCTCCTCATCTTGAATCTAACAGCAAATGCCAGAATTCACCAGACTAACTGTGCCAGGCTTAGAGACATGCTTGCCTACTACAGCACCACTGGATTTGGTCATCATGAACACCATTTCACAACTGAAGAGCCTAGCGTCTGCCCTAATGTGACCCAATGACAAGAGGAGTGCTATACTGCCAGCCCCATGCCTTATGCATGTCTCTTCTTGGCCCAAGAAGCCCTCAACCACTGGAAAGCCCCCGGTGCCTCTTTTTTAAGCCTTCCTCATGCCTCTGCAGAAAGAGTTCCTCTGTCCTCTGCTCACCTCTCACTTTGCATGCTTTGATTACCTCTGTCACCTGACCCAGGATTCATGGTCAACCTGCCTCTCTCTCCATTCCCAGCCCCCAGCCTTCCAGCCCCTGAGCATAGAGATGTGTCTAACCCATTGCTGGATACTTAGTCCCTAGAGCAGAGTCTGATGCTCAACGGACACTGAATGATGAACAAGAAAACTCAAGGTTTCTGAGGTCCACAGACAGCCCACAGTGCAGGCGAGGGTCGATATCCCTTCACTTTCCTAAAAGGCCCTTTTCCCAGTACCCAAGAACTATAGCCTTCTCACCTTCTTTACTTAACCTTCATCACCTTCCACTCTGCCAAGACTGTGCTACAGGAAGAGGTAGGTGGTTTGGAAGGATCTAGAGGTAAATCAGATATGTCCATCATCCTTAAGTGTATACAGTCAAGACTGGGAAGTAAGCTAAGTTTATAAGCAAATATCCCAATTCATGTTACAAGGTCCATGTATCCTTTATACTTTTGGTAGCTGATCTCTAGGGAAAACTTTCAATGACACATGGCTTCCAGTATCCCTTCTCTGGGCAATCTCCTCCACTCAAGTCTGGATTGATTTTAATCACTACAGTGTAACAAAATAATACTGTGCCTATCCCAGACATGAGCAGGAAAGCTTGGCATTCTCTGCTTTTACATTCTTAGGAACCCATTCGCTGTCCAAACCCAAACCAGGTGGGTCATGGGATAAACAACAGAAAGAAGTGGTATTCCAGCATCCTGAGCTTCCTGTCAAAGCTCTAGACACATAAGTGACACTACCTTGTAGATATCAGGCCCAACTGCCATCTAGCTAAAAATCTCCTGGGAGATCCCAAGTAAAAGTAGTGGAACTGTCTAGCAGAGCCCAGCCAGGCCTCAGGACTGTGAGAGCAAAACAGTTCTGGTTTATTATAAAATAGGCTCATTGTATTCATTCCTGGATCCAACACACCTCAGAAGAAACATATTTTCTACTGAACACAGACGGATAGTTTTCTTGTCATTATTCCATACACAGCAATTTACCAAGCATTTAAAGTGTATTAAGAATTATAAATAGACCCACCGCTCCTGAGCCTCACTCCCGTGGCAGGCCCCCTGGGGTGGAAAAAAAAGAATTATAAGTAATCTAAAGATTATTTAAAGTCTACAGGAGGGTGTGTGTAGGTTATACACAGACATTACACCTTTTTATTTGAGAGACTTAAAAAATCTGCAGATTTCGCTGTCCATGGGAGATTCTGGAACCAATCCCCCTCAGCTACAAAAGAACACTGTACTAAGGTTTGAGGGAATCATAAGTAAGTGAAAACAACCTAAAACCTGGACTGGAGCTTATGTCAAGAAAACCAACAAATTCTGGCAAGGATATGGGGAAAGAGGACCCCTTGTCCACTGATTGAGAGCATGAATGGGTACAATCACTATGGAAATCAGCACGGATGCTTCTCAAAAGAACTACAAAAAGAACGAGCCTAAGACCCAGCTATGCCCACTCCTGGACACATACCTGAATGACCCTGCACTCTGCTACTACACAGATATTTGCACATCCATCTTTACCACTGTTCTTTTCACAATAGCAAGGAAATGGAATCTGCCTAGATGGTCAGCAGTATATGAATGGATAATGAAGATGTGGTGCATATGCACAGTGGGATTATGTCTGCTGTATGGAAAAATGAAACTATTATGTTTACAGGAAACGTGGGAGGGACTAGAAAACATTGTATTAAGTGAAGAAACTCAAACTAAGAAACACAAATATCACATGTTCCCACATGTGGGTCATAGCTTCTAATTGTCAAGTATGTTTATTTATGTGAGAGTAAGTGTGGGTGCAGGCCAAGAGACAAGAAAAGGGCCCGTGAGATGCAAAAAAAGAAAGCTTTAAAAGAGGGAGGTAGAGGGGGCAATATAACACATGTGAGTAGAAGAGGGAGATACTGGGGACAGAACACTAGAGTGTGGGTGGGGAGGAGACAGGAGATGGGGGAAGTCAACCAAAGCTAAGCATTATGCAAGTACCACAAGAAAATATGATACTTATAAGCTAAATAAATAAATAACAGAAATTCACAGACCAATCCCTTCATAATCACAAATGCAAAAACCCTAAAGAAAATATTAGCAAACCGACTCCAGCAATCTTTAAAAAGAATAACATGTCACATCTAATTTGGGTTTACTTCAGGAATGTGCAGTTGATTTAACATCTTAAAATTCAATCAATATAATCCATCATGTTAATATGTTAAGAAAGAAAAATCACACGATCATGTCAGCAGCTGCAGAGAAAGTACTTGAAATCCAGTATCCAATCACAGCTGTTTTACAATCATAAACTAAGACAAGGAGAAAGTAGCCCCTTCTATCAAGTAGACATTGATAATGTCTTAAGACAAGCGATGCACAGTGGTTCACTCCTGTAATCCCAGTATTCAGGAAGCTGAGGCAGGAGGATCTTAAATTTGAGGCCAAGCTGAGTCATATGGTGAAGCCCAAAAACTCAAAGGCTGAGAATACAGCTCAGTGGCAGAGCACTTGGTCAGCATGTGCAAGGTCCTGGGTTCAATCTCCAGCACCACAAATAGTTAAATAAATATAAGGATAGGAAGCATGGCTGAGACCCTGAGAGCCTTTCCAGGAAAGGAAAGGAAAGACAAGAGCAGGTGACATCAATGATGACAGAAGATGGAATATTGTATGATTCCATTCATTTGAAAAGTCCACACTAGCAATAGCTAAATGTCTATCATCTAAAGAGACAGGGAGTCAGTGCCTGGTTGCTCGGGGCTGGGGAACCTGAGGAAAACAGGAAGCGATCACCAGTAGAACTGGGAAGATGAAAATGTTCTAACGTTGATTGTCGCAAAGGCTGTGCATCACAATGGATACCCTGAGAGCCAGTGAATTGTGGACACCTCGTGGAGGAGTTTCTCAATATGTTCATTGTACCTCAATAAAAGTGTTTGAAAAACAAAACACAAAGGTGCCTGCTACCATCACCTCTACTTAAGACAACTCAGAGGACAGAAGCCAGAGGATAGTTTGAGCCCAGAAATTTAAGGACCCTGTGGAAAACATAGCAAGACTCCATCTAAAAATCAAATAAAATAATGAAAAAACAAAAAGAAATGTTACTATACTAGGAATTCTAACCAGCAAAGCCAAACAAAGGGAAAAATGATACATAACTGTGAAAAAAATAAACAAACTATACTTACAGATGACCATTTCAGGTGTGACTATCCTAAAGATAGTCATGCGCCATTCAAAGACGAGGGTGTATCCTGAGAAATGTACCTTCATCTTGGTGAATGAATGTCAGAATGCACTTATGGACACCATTGCCTATGAATGACATCACTGGGCCATTAGAGTCTTTAAGACTACTGGTATATGGTCTTTGAGCAAAACCTCATCTTAAAGATTAGCAGGATGGCTGCATTTAGAGAGAAATAAGGTGACCTGAGGAGACAAAGGCACAAGGAGTCGGAGCCCCTGAGTGACAAACAATAGTGAGGTAACACGGTGCTCAAATCACTCATGAAGCTCTCAGTACGTGCTTTATGAATTCTTTGAGCGAGTATTTGATTTCACACCAAAACTATAATTTTATTATGCTTTTATTTGTTTGTTTGTTTGTTTGTTTTTGAAAACAGTCTTTCATGTAGCCCAGGCTGGCATCAAACCAGAGATCCTCCTGCTCTGGTTCTCATGTGTTAGGATTACAGGCATGTGCTAAAATTACTTCAAAGTTTAATGTTAAAATTGTTACTTTTAAAACGTAGAGAAATGGGGGAACGCTTTTAGGGAGCTCTGAGAAGAAAAAAAATCCCCTCTGGCTCTGAGTTTAGCCTCATGGGCAAATGCTGACAGGCCAACACAGCCCGATCTGTCTCAGAAGCTGAGCACTGTGACCTGGCCTGGAAGCCAGAGGCAGGAGGGCCCTTGGTAACTGACTGAGGAGACTTTTCAGAAGGACATGACGGGACTGTCTCTCAGCACTGCCCACTGCCTCCCTCATCCTCATCCATGTGTTGCAGTCCAATGTAATTGGCAGCCACTGCTTGAGGGCCACTGTGCCTGAATGCAGGTGGAAAAGCATGACCCAGCATCTCCTCAGTCCTCAGAGACTCAGCCAGGCAAGTGCAGCCAGGACTGCAGCTGTAGCCTGCCCACCCTCAATTGCTCTTAGCCAGACCTCACCTGTGTCTGCTAGGCCCAGGTCACCTCCCCAGGAAAGGCTGAGAGAGGGAGGAAGGGGTTAAACCTCACTGTGCTGACCTCAGGCCTACCTCCATCCCAGGGATATTGGTTCCCCCATCATGGACCATGCCCCCAGGGGCCTGCTTCCCTTTGGGAGAGGTCAGCTGTGATGCCCCTCCCAGGGGTAGGCGGCCCAGCCCAGAGCAAAGCTGCTGTGATTCCCACAGCTGAGCAGAGCACAACACAAGTTACGAAAACTCTCTCCTGGCAGTTACTATGAATCTCCTCCCCACACAAAGTTCTGTGAATCAGTTTAGAGGCAGTCAGCTAAGCAGCTAAGCACTCCAGGGATTACCTTCCTTTGCTGTCCAAGGTTTTCCAGCCCCCAACAGTGCCTGCCCCGCCTACGGCCAACACTTCCCCCAGAATAAGCCCAAGTGCCTCCCTGGTCATTAATAACCTCCTCTGCATTAATGAATTGTGATCACAAGACTGGCCATTAAGACAACACAGGAAAATTCTCGGTGCTGCTTCTCTGGATACCCATTACTGTTCTGCAAGCCTTCACTGTTCAAGCAGGACCTTTGAAGCTGACAGTTTGCATGGCACACTCAATCATGAACCATTCTACCTGTGAACCAGGTCAGTCCATCTGGCCAATGTAAGTCCTCTCTAAGCATCCTGCAGGCAAACCACATCACCATCACCAAAAAAGCCCCAGAACACCTTACAAGGGTGAAGAAGGCCTTTGACTCTGTCAAAAATTGGAATCATGTGGGATAAAAGGGAAGAGGAAGTTCCAAGAACAATGAAGCTCCAGGAGTTAGAAGAAGTCTGTGGGTCTATGGAAAGTGACCAGGCACTGCTGCCGGGTGAGAACACAGGACTCAGGGCTCCGGTGGCAGTCAATACCCACTGAGCCCTTCCCATGTGCCAGTCAGCTCTCATGCACGTCTCCACATTCTGTTCTATCACAATCGAAACCCATTTACAGATGAGCAAGCAGAAGCAAAGTGTGTCAGTCATTAGCTCAAGGCTTAACAAGGCTGGGCTGGGGAGAAGGCTTAGCGGGTCAAGGCACATGTACAAGCCTGGAAATTTGAGATGGATCCTTAGAACACACATAAAGGTGGAAGGAGAGAACTGACTCCACAAAGTTGTTCTCTGATCTCCACACATGTGCCATGGCATGTACACCTCTCCCCACCCGGAACAGATATGTCTCACACACACACATACACACACACACACACGCATGCACATACGAACGCACACACGCACACACAACGAAGGGGGGGGCTGCTGGACAGATGACTCAGAGGTTAAGAGAACTGGCTGCTCTTGGAAAGGACCCAGGTTCTGTTCCCAGCATTCCACATGGCCAACAACCATGTGTAACTCCAGTTCCAGGGGAGTCCAACACCCTTTTCTGGCATCTGCAGGCATTGCACACACACAGTACACTTACATATATGCAGGCAAAACATTCATAGAAATAAAAATAAAAATAAATTATTTTTTTAAAGATAAGGAAAAACTCAGGCCACACCAGGCAAGCCACTCTAGAGCCCTTGCTTGGAACCACGTTTTAGTCATCTGCACACTGGTTAAAGAGGTAAGAGCCAGACGTAGTAGGTAACTATATGGAAACAGTGTTTTCCAGACAGCAAGGCAGTTGCACATATAAACTTGCAGCAATTATGACAGCATGCACAAGACCCACACAAGCTTAAGCCAAACAAGATTCCAGCATGGACTAGGAGGTAGGCATGAAGTCTCATCCCTAACCAAGGAGCTACTGGCATATCATAGCCTCTGGGAGAGGAAGAGTCAGCTTAAGGGTGTGTCCCCTGTTAGGTTAACCATCCTTCAGGGTTGGCACCAGTCTCAAGTATATTTAGGCAACACAAATTGGACTCAGTGGGGGACACAGAGGTGGATGTGTAGGGAGATAAGAGTGGATCTGGGAAGAGTTGGGAGATAGGGGAATATGGTCATAATACATCTATTGAAACTCAAATAATTCATTTTTAAAAGTCGGAGAGAAAAGGAGGAATGTACGTGGCTTCTAGTTATCCAACCTGTCCCTCATGGGCAGTCCCTGATGGGGGCTGTTCAGTGAGTCTAGAAGCTGGTCCATCACACCTGCCCCTCGCCACACTCTCCCTCACTGCTTCACCAGAGGTGCCTTGATCTCCTGCTATCAAGAGCTGCCATTGTCCACCTTCCATCTGCCCACTTCCCCCATTATCAGGATCGCCCAGCTGAACTGCACATGGCCCAACATCAAGCCTTCTGTATAAACAACCCCAGTACTGCAGCCCAGAAACCTGGCTGGCCACAGGGCAGTGCTGCCAGCACAGGCGGATGGAGGGTAAGGCAAGGCATGGTTTCCTCTCACCCTCTGGGCCTGAGGCAGGACCACCAAGTCCAGCCTCAGTGCATGCAGGGCAATGATGGGCCTCAGGGATTTTCCAGAGACAATGACCACTCTAGACAACCTTGACTTCTCCAGATCTCTAGCCAAGGCCCGACCCTGGCCTCAACATGAACCTCCAAGGAGGAAAACTCAGTCTCTCTGATTCCCTAAGAAAACCGCCATCCAGAATTTCCTGATGCTGGTTGCTCAGGCTACATACAGCTCAGAGAGTGGCTAGGAGCTTTGTTTCTTTGCATAGTTTCTGGGCTACCCCTCTCCTCAAAGACCTTACCATTCAAAACAGTGTGTAGATAGTGCCATAAAATTTTCCACAGAATGGGAGGAGAAAGTCAGAGAAATGTTCTGGGCCACAAACACCAAGCTGCTGGGGGCCATTCTGCCCTCCTCACTCACATTGGAGGGGTGCTTAGCAACAGCCAAGCAAGGAGTACAATGTTGTGAAGTACCAGCCTTGACTCACCTCTATGGGAGCCTACTGTCTGCCCCAGTACTGCTAGGGGCTGTCACAGCTCAGGCATCTTTGGCTTAGATTCTTAGCCACAGGAGAGCAGAAGCCAGAGTGGTATTTAGGACTGGGATGGAACCTGGTGGCACAGCTAAGACATATGCTGTCTCTAGGCTAGGCCTGTAAGTCCCAGGAAAACTACAAGGCTAAGAAGCCCAAAGGCCTTGGATTTAGCAGCTCAAACTAGCTTACATTCATTTTTCCTTGTCAGTGGCCAGTGGCTGCAGGCCTGGAGAGATGGGCTGGAATCTCTGGACTAGGAGGTGCCACGGGGTCTGTTCACATTGGTCCTCAGCTCTGATGGTCTTGCCTGAGTCTAAGCCTTCCCCCGGAGAACTCAGAGCTGCCCTCATTTGCTGGAGAGAAGCAGAGTGGACACTGAGGCCTCTCCTTGCCAGTCCCTGCCCCTCACCAGCAAGGCCCATCAAGATGAATACCTAGGTAGATGGTATCTGAAAGAAAGGAAAGTGCCTCAGGATGCCAAAGACAGCAACCTCCCCTTCTAGGGGGTGATCTCGCTGAACTAGTGAGGTGTGAGCCAATGACTTCCTGACTCTGAGCCTCAATTTCTCATTATGGAAAGTCTAGACAGGTTCTACGAGTATGCACAATGTTCCTCCCAACTGGCTGATGCAGTTCCCTTACTGGCCAGGACCCCTGGGAGCAGAGTTCAAGCCCAAGAGAAAAAGATCTTGGTCAAGCCAGCAGGATCTGCTCAACATCTTGGGATGCAGGGATAATGAGAGAAACTGAGTCATGGACCAGCATTCTGGGAACTCAACCAGCTCCTAGAAAATTGGGCTCCTTCCCATCCTGGGCACAGATGGAGCTATTTCACTTCATTTTTGCAGCTTGGAAAAAACCTGGGAAGAAAAGGAGTGGTCTTGGGAATCGGGAATCCATTCCGGCAACAAGGCACTTAACACGGGCCCCACAGAACAATGAAGTGTTGCATCTCAGGGGTGTTCAAAAGCCAGCTTAAAATAGATGAACACTTTTCATCCTGTGTCCCAGGGCAGAGTTCCCCCAAACACACCTCAGAGGCTACAGAGCCCACCCGGACTTCAAAGAGGCCTGGTTGACCAACTGACTCTGGTGCAGCCCCCAAAATTTCCAGCTCAGAACATGTCCCTTTGAGAAGAGCCACCATAGTATGAAGGGTCACATTAGCTGTCATTTCGGCCATCCAGACTCAGCACACTAGCTGTCTGATGGAGTCTCCTCATTGCATGATGCTGACTGTGTCACTACAAGAACTTAATGGGACTAAGACAGACTGCCTGACAGAACAGAGAGGATGTTTTCAACAGCTGTTCATTTCCCCCCCTTTCCCATAGGGCTTAACTTGTCAAAAGTGAAAGAGCCAGGTGCTCAGAGAGGCCAGAGGACATGGGGTCATAGGGGGCTAAAGTGCCAGGATGAACCCCAGGAAGGGGCTCTGCTAGGGAGGGGTCTGAGGAGGAGAGAGGAACAGTACAAATGACTTTTACACTATGGATATAATCTGGACTAACAACTTTTTATCTAACCTTACAACCAAAATGTTTAAGTGTAAACAAGCTCACTGAACCATTTGCTCACTGAACCCAGAACCTGGGTATATGACCTTGATCCCTCAGGATTCTACTTTGTCCTCCACCCAAAATAGTGGAAAATAGAGTATGAATGAATTTATGTGTATATGCTTGTATGAATGATTTACATATCAGGGCTCTGGAAGCAGTGTGTTTTCTCATTGCAACAATGAGAAAAACAGAATCTGTTTGAAGTTGTGTGTGTGCTATTCTTGGCCTAGGAATCAAAGGGTAAGATTCTCCAATAAAATATAGATGGGTCCTGACTTTGACTTCCCCATTTCATGCTAGAGATACTGTTTCAATAAAGAATGAGCAAAGCCTGGCTCAGGAGCGCAGTTCCCAGGTACATCTGAAAGAACCGGTGCTCAGCAGTTCGGGTCTGTTCCTGGCCTTTGAATGGATGCTAAGAGTCAAGCTTTCTCTTTAAGCCTCACTGTTAATGTGGCCTAGTAACACTGCAAGGAACAGAAACAACAAAGGACAAACCCAGAAAGCCTACATGGGAGAAGGAAAGAAAACCGCCCCCATAGAGACCAAAAACAGCAGGCCAGTAGGTCTGCCACAGATGTGTCATTTAGAACCAAAGACTTTGGAGGCAACATTTTGGGGGGCTCTTTTTGAGACAGGGTCTCCCTGTAGCCCCAGCTATCCTGGAACTCACTATGTAGACCAGGCTGGCCTTGAATTCACAGAGATCTGCAGGGATTAAAGGCGTGCGCCACCACAGAGGCAACATTTTAAAGATGGACAAGTAATTTTATTCCCCAAAATTCATGTCATATGTTGAAATCTTCATACTGTATATCTGTGTAGATATATATTGAAATCTTAATCCCCCAGCTAAGAGGTAGGGCCTCTAGAAGGAATGGAGACATGAATAGAGCCCCCTACCCATGGGATTAGTGACCTTTTGAAGGAGGCCTGAGAAACAGCTTACTTTCTCTTTTTCTGCTGCGTCTGAAACCCAGAGCCAGGTCTCACTATAGGCCTCGGCTGCTGGTGTTCTGACTTCCCAGCCTCTAGGACTGTGAGAACAAATACCTCCTGTTCACACATCGCTGTCTATTATGCCTTTTTATAGTAGCTGGAAAGGAGTAAAGCAGGAATATATTTCTTTAGTGTATATTTCCAGCTTCTATAGGAAATTCGGAAATTCTAACATAGTGTCTATTCTCCTACTTGCTGAAATCAGCTGACTTGAGCCATCATTGGCCCTTGGTGGGCAAAGCCTCTCAGTCCCTCCAACCCCATCCCCACCTCTACCCAGTTAAATCTGCGGGTCCCCTCAGTATCATTCCTATCATCACTGTCTCCAGTAGTAGAGTATGCCTTAAACTTATGCTTCTCTCAAAGTAGGACTATGACAAATGAAGCAAGAGGGCCCTATGTTTCTAGAAAAATAAGCAAGAGCTCACTTATACCTGGGGAGGCAGTACGAACACAGCTCACTTTTCTCACATTTTCCTGGCTCTGGAAGTGTCCCAGCAAGCTGCGACTCTCAACAGACCTCATTGCCCCAACTCTCCTGCTACCTGATCCATGACTTGTCAGAACTATGTTTCACTCTAGGTTGCCCAAAGCTGGTCCTCGCAGTGCATAGAGTTGTGCCATGTCTGTCGGGTACTGTGATTCCTGCCACCTTTGCAGAACCCTGCATATCCCAGACCCCCAACAAGACAGGACCAGGGCAACCTCTAGGGGTACACAGCCCAGAGAGAAGGGATTCAATAAGGGGCAGAACAAAGCGGCGGGGAGAAAAGAGGGAATGGGTAGGTGTGCATAACTAGCTGGCCCAGTTCAGCAGCAGCTCTGCCACCAGCCTTGGCCTCTGCCTTGGAGCAACACCAAGCTGGATGTTCCCCTAAGACATGAGGTATAAAAACCCCAGTTCTGATTCCTGCTCACCCACTGCTCTTAGCCTCTCCTGTCCTCCCTGCCTGCTCACCCACTGCTCTTAGCCTCTCCTGTCCTCCCTGCCCTGACATTTGGCTCTTGCCACCTCCCCAGCCGCTGCAGGGATCCACTGCAGGGCCTCAGCTCCACTTGCCAGAGATACCCCAAGAGCTGTAAGAGGAGATATGGGAAAATCACACCTCCTTAATCACAGGCTGGAGTGGGGTGAATAAAGCATGCTTATTAGAGGTGGCTACTCAATGTTAGGCTCTCACCACAGCAGATAGCTCTTGATGGACAGATGGATGGATGTGACTTGCCCCTTGGATAATGCCCAAGCTCCTTCTGGGACCTTCAAATTGGCCAGGCAGCCTGCCTCTATATAGGTTGCACACCCCTTATCTGAAATGTCTGAGACCAGAAATACTTTTGATTTTGAATTTTTCTGATGGGCAATATTTGCATGTACATAATAAGATATCCTGGGGTTGGGACCTAAGTCTGAATACAAAGTTCATTTATGTTTTATACACATTTTACACACTCAACTCATTTTCTATAATACTTTTGATGCCTCTACATTTTTACTGTAACCTGTCACTTGAAGTCAGTGTGGAATTTTCTACTTGTATCACATCTACGTTCAAAAAGTTTCAGATTTTGAAGCACTTTAGATTTCTGAGTTTTGAATCAGAGATGATCAGCTCATGGTGCCTAAACAGTCTATTATGTCCTGTGAATTACCTGGAGGTTTCCCGATATGGTGTGGAAGGAGGCTCTGGGAAGGGTACAGAGCATCGACGCATCACCCACGCTGGTCCTTACATTGAGTTTGCCTTTCTCTTCTGCCTGTGGAACCCCAGGGACTCCATCACATCCTTTTGCCTCCACTTCTACAGTGAGGGGGGTGTCTGTGTGTTTATTTCTGATTCATCTGCTGTAGAGGGACACTGTTGAGGCCAGTGATACACAAGACCATAGCACAGAACAAACAGTAGACACCTTAGGAAGCTTCTCCCACTGCCTATCTCAGGGAAAAGCCTACAGCCCTTACCTTCACCCCTTCCCCCAAGACAAGCCCTAAGAAGAAAACTCGTACTTCTCCCCCACATCCACTCTAAGGCCCTTCCATGTTCCTGGGCAGCACAGCTGCCCTGCCTGATCACTGGATAAATAAGTCTGTAGCCTGGAATTGAAACATACTAGAGGAGCCCTTATATCCAAGGAAGGTGCCCCAGAAATTCCCCAAAGATCAGCCCTGCAAAGGCTCATCTCTCTGAGCCTGGGCAAACACCTCTAAGAGATTTCCTCTTTCTAACAGCACTAGCCTAGCCACTGACAAGAGCTAAGAAAGCTGATCCTACTATTCAGACCTCTAGCACCAGGGGTCTGAGGAAGGCAAATAAGCAAGCTACACAGATGAGCAGGTCCTCAAAAGCAGGGACAGCCGGTCCTCCTAAACCTCCGCACAAGCTGCAGGTTAGCACCTTAAACAGTGACAGGGAGAGAGAGGAAGCCATGAAGCCGGACTTTTGAAACAACCACCTCTAGAAAAAGCCCCTGAGTTGGAGGGAGGGAACTGGTGCTTAAAGAAGACAGCAAGTTCAGACACGCAAGGTGACTGACTGACAGAAGCTGAAGGCCGCCCAGCAGAGACAGCAGGGCATTCAGACAGTCTTCACTCTTCCCCACCCTCTGCACCAACCAACCCTGCGAATCTCACCTTTCAGAGAAGCCACATGTGACAGGGCCTGGGCATAGGTGGCTGTGTTCAGAAGAGTCCCTGGCAAGCAGGAAGGGAAGAAAGGCCCAGCAGGACCTACCGTTCGCCCCAGGCTGGTAAAAACAGAACATACCATTGAGTTCCAGCTTGTGTCTGCTAAGCGGCCCCAGACCCCTAAGCCTAGGACCATCTGGCTTTACCTCTGCTGGGGTTCCAGCACCTCCTTCTTGCTCCGGGTCTGGTCCCCTGGGGGTGGGGAATTGATGTTCCTCACCGGCGGTGATGTCACCTCTGCCATGGGCTCCTTAGCCCCTGGCTCCTGGTCAGAGGCTCCTCTCTCTGTCTTCCTCCATTTGGCTCTTCGGTTCTGGAACCAAACCTGAATACCACAGGGAAACACACACCCAAGGGAAGCAGAAAGTCAGACAAGAGAACCAGCCAAGACCCAAGCATGAACTCCAAGAGGCCCAAGCCAGCACCTGAGCCAGTCCTCTGAGTCAAAGTTTCAGACCCCCAGATGGATCATCTTAGCTGCTTATAACAGGCACTTTTCAATGACTGATGAAGAATAGGGAAAACCAACTGTGCTGCCCATAAGAAAGGAAAACGTCTTGTAGAAGTTCACTGAGCTGCCCATGAAGGCACTTATTTGATGTGGAAAGTTTTCCCTACCAGGAACATTAGTGAAAGCATCTTGCAAAACACAACCCCAGGGCTTCTCACCAAAAAGACACACTCCGTCTTCCAGCAGGCTCACACCTGTGATCTACCCCAATCATCTGTGTACACACACAACAAGCTCACGACCAGCCACCTAAGGCACCTAGGAGAAACTCTCAAACTAGTACTAGCCAGCCATAGCTTAAAAATTCTGAAACTTGATGAACAAATGTGGTTTTTGAATGCACAGCAAGCAGTCCAGATGATCACCTTACACAGGCAGGGAGGTTCATTAAGTTACCAGAGCTCATCCAAGTAGTAAGTGAAAGATCCACAACGTAAAGCCCAGTGGTTGGGCTCAGGATCGTGCTCCATACTACTGGGGGACAAGAGAGTAATGCCATTGCCCTAAGCATTGTTAGAAAGATTGACATGCACTCAAACCATGGGCACAGTGCCTGGCACAGGGCAGTTGGTTACTCAGTGAACATTGATTATTGTTCCATCTACTTCATCATCAGATCAGGAGGAGGCTTGTACCTGACCTTGACCTTGGTACCTTCTTAGGAGCTGGTGTTAGTTTTACTGTTGTTGTAGTTAAGTCTTGAGAGCAAAACCTGTGTTTGCCTAGTGGAATCCTGGCAGTCCTAGCACAAGGTGTTTCCAGAGGGCAGCAAAAGCCCAGTGTGCTTCATTTCATCTAGGAAAACCTTTGCTCTCTTCCACTCTCCTCTCCTGAGAGATAATTCCTGGCTAAAAACCAGGCTTGGCTAGGCTTCCCTCCAATTCCCAGTGACCACCTCCCACCTCCCTTGGCCACAGGCACACTAGTCAAGGAGAGAGCCTGGGTCCTTGAGGCTGAGCCCTCTGCCAACCCACCCTATCTCTTCATTTTCATTCTCCTTTAACTAGGTTTCTTTCTTTCTTTTTTAATCGAGTTGGCTTTTAATTGTACATATCAGCAACCATTGAATAATGATTTTATCTATATTCTAAATTTAGGGCAGTTAAATGCAAAGCAAAATGCAGACACTTTCTTGTGTCTTAATTGAATGAAGGTCACAGCTATAACAACATTTAATTGAGCTATTTTTCATTATCATATTTTAATGACTTTGCACTGACAGTTCGCCTGCTTCTGAGGAAAGCGCATGATGGAGTCGTTTATTTCCCTATTTAGTTATTGTTTGACAACATCAGCTTCGATTAAGACCCTGCTTTATAGAACATTAATCATATTTGAATGAGCAAGGGGTATAAGTGTAAACACATCTCCCTTCCCGCCACTGGGGCTCCTGTCCCCACTTGGAAGCTGGCTAAACACACGTTCCACAGCCATTGTCTGTCTGCATAATAGGCGACAACAGCCTGGACAACAATTCTAGGCTTTAATTGTTGCCGCCCCTATCTTACCCTTGCACCTTTCAGGGAGAAGTTATGTTCTTCTACTTCTGAATGCTCAATAATTGTGTCATTTATCTCAATTTGCAGTTCAGTCTTTAGGCAGCTATTGGCAAGCTGGCATTAAAAACAGAAACTATAGACGGTATCCGGGCCAAAGAAGATTTTCATTTCCAAATAATAATCAGTTTAATTTGCCCGCATATGACCAATGATTCATGTTCAGATTTAATAATCAGGATCACATAATCTGATTATAGGGGAAATAATTTGTTTACAACTCCCAATTTACTGCTCAGAATTCCATTATCTCTCTTCAGCCATTGGTTTTTAAGAGATACTAACATGACCCAGGGGAACAGAAAGCAAACTATTATATTTCCTACAATTAGATCTTTGCATAGTCTTAACCCCAAGCCCCTACATAAAAAAGAACAGAAACAGCATGGAGGAAACCCCATAAATAAAATGAATATATAATTGTGCTCAAAGAATAGCTCGCCTGGAGAGTCGGCACTGTGAGCCTGCGCCTCTCGCGCTCCGGCACATCTGCTGGGCTCGGCGGGTTTGTGCACTTAAACATAATCACCAAGAGGCTTCGAGAAAGCAATCCTGCTTAGTGGTAGCCATGCAAGCAGACCCATCTCTGCTCAGCCGCTTTGTTGCTGCCGGTTAAAGATTTTTAAATTGCACGTGTTCTTTAGGTTCCCTGTACTGAAAGAGTCCATGTGCAGAGGAAAAGTTGGACATGATGCAATTTCTGGAAAGCAGATCCTGCCCTGCTTCCCATCTGAAAATGCCGTTCTCTGCAATTGACCGGCCTCACCCCAGAGCGGTCAGATTTGCTTTGAGAATAGCATCTCAGCTTTTTTTTTTTCAAAGCAAGGAAATGGATGTGCATTGATGTAATTTAGTACCTTAGAGACGCGGACAAATTAGTGTAGAACATTATCACTAGTTAATTATGAATGACCGATTAATCAACCTAATCTAATATTCCACATTATGTTGATGTTATTAAAGTGCATCATGAAAATGACAGACAGTCTTCATTTGCTTTCTTTGGCCAAATGTGCACTCTGCAGTCATGATGTCAAAAAAAAAGTTTGCCAGTTTTAATATTAGAGAGTTAAATAATTAAAAAGAAGGTTTACCTGCACTCTGGCTTCTGTGAGGTTTATTTTCATGGCTAGCTCTTCTCTGGTGAAGACATCAGGGTAGTGTGTTTGGGCAAAGACGGCCTCGAGAGCTTCCAGCTGGTAAGAGAAAAAAAACATTTACTGGTGAGAGCTGTGTCTAGGTGAAGGGAAATAGATGTGTATTTCAAAACTGCTAGGAGGGGTGAGGTAGCAGTTTCACAGATCAAATCAAGGAAGGAAATGGAGAAAAGGGCTCTTTGTACAGATTCCTCAGGAGCCAGGCCAGCAAAATGGCACAGCTGGTAAAGGTGATTGCCCCCAAACCAGACAACTTGAGTTTAGTCCCTGGTGCACACATGGTGGAAACCCAAACAGATGCCTGCAAGTTGTCCTCTGTTCTCTACATGTACAAAGTGGCATACACACACACACACACACACACACACACACCTAAATATAATATAATTATTAAAAAGAAAGATAAAGATTCCACAAAATGTGACTTTATTTTTTATTTTATTATTTCTATTTTATGTGTATGAGTGTATTATTGCCTGCTTGTGTGTAACTGTACCCATACAGTTGCAATGTCCGAAGAGGTCAAAAGAGGGCATCAGATCCCCTAGACTGTAGATCCCCTAGGATTTACAGACAGTTGTTAGCTGCCATGTGGGTGCTGGGAATTGAACCTGGGTCCTCTGCAAGAGCAATCAGTGTTCCTAACCACTGAGTCACCTCTCCAGTTCCCAGAATGACCATTTAAATCCCAGATGATTTAGGAGTTAAGATTTATGAAAACCTCAGTGTTCCCAAAGAAATAAAAATAAGACAAGCAAAAATGTTTCTATGAATTATATTTCAATTTTATCATAGGAATTAAAAAATCTCATGGACAGTAGAATAATTTCCACAGCTTCCACCATAGGCGGAGAGAAGGGTGCCTACCCATGGAAGCCTTCACCAAGCTACCCCTATAGAAACTTTATAGGAGTATGGTGGTCACCTTCCCAGCTATTCTAGTTGCTCAGAAAAGAGACTGTTCTCAGGGGAACAATGAGCTCTGGGAAACACAGTAGAAAAGCTCTGGTTGTAACCCGTCTATTTCCAGTCAACAATGCTATCTGCAAATGAGTCAACCTTGTGGGTCACCATGTTCCCATCTGTCTATTTGGGGATAAGAATTCCTGACTGCTGACATGGCAATATGCCTCAGACCCTCAACTGAAGATACATGGCAAAATTCATAGCTGCTTCTTTATCTGACTACCTGAGATTACAAGGCCAAAGTCAACTTATCTTTTCCCAAGGCAGACTCCTAAGTTGTTCAAGAAAACATAGAGATCTAGTTAATGCAGCAGTTGGCTTCATTTTGTAAGGCAAGGAAACATTGCTCATCTCTGACTTTGGGAGAGGCTGGAAAAAGCTGGTTCTCAGAAAGAGATCTATTTTACCTGCTGAAGAGTGAAGGTCGTCCGGTTCCTGCGCTGTTTTCTACGAAGAAACCCATCATCAAAATCCCCAGTAGAGTGGTTGCCAAAGGGTGCAGTGCCTGCTGGGAGCAAACTAGATCAGCCTGAGCAGAGGGGTCTGGGTCTTCTGACCCTCACACACACACCCAGCAACCCCTTTGCATGTTCTGTCACAGAACGCAGACCTGCCCCTCCACACAGAACCTGTCTTCCGTGGTGCTTCCCTCCATTTCTTTTAGTAAGATCCCCCTTCTCCATTATCTCCTACTCTGTCTCTCCATAAAACCTTTGACTTTTATACCAGCTGCCCCTATTGCATAGGGTAATGGTGACCCAAGATTATGGTGCTGTGAAACTTCACAGTCCTTGTGAAATTGTGATTTCTGACTGAGGAAGGGCCACTGGCTTGAGGCAGAGTCCTCCCATTCCTGGCTGCCCCTCTGTCCCCTGTCACCTGACCTCAACTCCTACCTTGGACCCTCCAAAAGAAGGCTCAGTATCTCCCTCCGCTCACCTGTTAGTTCACTCCCTTGTTTCTGTAGCCAGCAAGGGCAAAAGGTTGGGGATGAGGGAGGCTGGGGAAGAGACAAAGCACCCAGAGCTTTTCATACAATTTCCCTCTTAGAAGTGCAGAATTCAAGGAGGTAAGAAGTTTATAAATGATTATTAATTACTGTTGGTCACAGCTCATCAGCACCATGGGGGATCTGTTATGTAGCCATCAATTAACAAAAGGCCAGCACCAATAGAATGCAAAGCCAACCTGACAGGGCCACTCTCAAAGGGCATTGCACTAGCTAGCCAGGCTTTATACAATACCCACTGTCCCCTCTTCCCTAGAAAAGAAAGACATGGTCCTTGCCAGCAGCTTCCAGTGCTCACAATAAAGGCAGAACTGAGTCTGGCCCCAAACGTGCATTTGGATCATTTTCCAAATGTGCACTATTTACTTGATAGTCCACAATGGCTTCTTAGGAGAACAAATGTGCAAGTTTCCATTAACCAGTACACACTTTAACCTGCCATGGGCGCTGCTGTCAGAATCACTGCGTGCTCAGCATCAGCTCCCAGGCTACAGTGCCCAGATACTCCTCAAAAGGACCTCAGCCCTAAGAAGCCAAGTTCCCCAGGATTTTTTGCATCCTGTCTATGGCAGGGAGTTCCACTAGATATTATATTTTACCCTACAGGACCACATCTCTTATCCAAATGCTGCCCCTCTCCATCCATCCTCCTGTCCAAATTGTATTCTTCCTCCAAACCCTAGTTACAAATATTTCTCTCCAGCTCAAAGGAAACTAAAATGGAGTAGTCTCAAAAAAGTCCTATCCCTGTTACTTTACAAAGAGCCAAACTGTCTCCTTTTGAAGCAAAGAATTTAACCGGTCAGCATGAAACACAGTCTCAGTCTCTCCAGTCACAATCTTCCCTAGTCTTCTGACTTACCCTTAACTGTCCGCATTGCTTCCTAGCTCAATCCTTAAAAAGCAAACTTCATCAGACTAATGAGAAAAAAAAGAAAACACTGACAACCTAGAAGTAAAGAAGGAAAGGCTTCTTAAAAATAAATAAGATGGTTGACAATGTTATGCAAATGTAAAGCCTCACAGCTACTTAAACAGAATACAACAGAACAATGAAATAATAGTTTTGCTATTTGAGCCCAAAAAAATTGCATAATGATACCCAGTACAGATGAATTGTAATAAATTGTGCATGCTCATTTATCATTTATAGGAGTATCAATTGGTGAAACCTTATTAGAAGGCAATTTAACAGTAACTATCAAAAATTTAAGTGCGCAGGTTTTTAGTCTATGAATATACTTCTGAAGTATGCCAAGGCAGAGAGAAGAATGTTCCTGGAAACATTGCAATTGAAAAGTAAAACAAGACTCAGACAAAGCACCCATTAGTAGACAGTCTTTGCAAAACAAATAGTGGAATACTACACAGCTGTCTAAAAGAAATCAGTAGATCTGCCACATACACAGGCATGGATGAATCTCCAAGGTACCTTATGAAGGAAAATAACAAAGCCTAAAATGATGCGACATTATGGTCTCAGTGCAGACATAACATACACAGTGAAAGACAGAAGTGAAGGACTTGTAAGAAACACACAAAAGCAAGTGCTTTTATAGGAGAGGTGGAGGGGAATTTTGTGGACCTGTGTGCATGTTCCTGTTCTAGTACCTCTGGATCCACGTAATGTTTTCAAATTTAACATGAAGGGAAGCATCTGAGAAGTGAGAATCTGTGTCATACTTCGCTTTCCCTGTCTATCTCTCTAGATTGACAGGCTATAATAAAAAGTCATATCCCAAGGTCTCAGCTGGTCTCAGCTTTTCCATTTGCATTTCCACCCTGGTAACCCTAACCTAAACATAGATTCCCCTTCCTGGAAAACTGGCACAGAAATAAATCTACAAAGGGGCAGAAGGTTCTTGAAGCCCCCTCTCCTTTCCTTCTGGTCATATCAGTCAGAGTTGGTGTCAAGGTGGGGCATGCCCAGGGTGTGGGTAGTATATATGAGCCTACAGAGATGAGCCAAGAACAGCAAGCAAGTCGGAGAGCTTGGGTCAGGATGGTGTCTAAGACAATTCTGCAACCCACCCTTGCAAATGGGGCTTTCCCCTTAGGTCACCCAGAAAATCCATCCCTCTTCCTTCCCCACTTGAGGAAAGCCTGGGCTGGGGGTTGGCAATCAGTGCAGAGGAGAAAGTCAGCAGCCTGGAGAAGCTGTGCCCATCACACACAGGGAGGGACTCCATCCAGTCCTGGGGTATACAGTATCAGGGACTGCTCCTTTCTGACCTTGCCATAAAGCCTACCCTGCATGGGTCTGTTGGAGTAATGGTGAAAGCAGACAGGCCAGTGTGGCCTTCCTTTCAGGAATGTTGACAGAGCTCATTAGCCTCCTTTAGCAAATCCTGCTGGACTTTTATGAGCTTATTTTATAGGGAAAATGAAAACAAACTTTCCCAAATCCTGGCTGAGACTGACTGTTGTTCAAGGTAAGCTAGGACAAGGTGGACAAGTATCTTCTGGAACCTTGGGTGTTATGTCTCACCACCTTCTGTTCTGCCCGTCACTTCCCAGCATCTCTTGGTCCCCCAGAATTGTCCCAGGGCAAGAATAAATGGAAGGAGCATATTACTGAGGGACAGTCCTGGTGTTGCTGCCGGGGTCACAAAAGTCCCAGTGCCTCAGAGCTGCTGTACAAACCAGAGCGTGGGACAGTGTGACCACCTGCTGGCTACTAATCACCCCCAGGGAGAACTCACCCTTTTCCCCTCCAGGCCCTGGTTGGGAACCCCCAGAGATGCAAGCTATTCACTTCTCACTATCCCAGCCCCAACCAAACAGCTGAGAGCACAGACCACACCTGGAATCAGGAAAGAAATCTGTTCTAAAGTCTGAAGACCTTATCCCTGGGGAGTGGGGAGCCCTTGGGTATATGGGGTCCCAACCCCAGTGAGTCACTGAGAAGAAACTATGCCAGGGCTCTCTGGGCAGGTAACCAGCAGGGAACCTGGCTCCGGGAACAGCTCGACCTCTAGGAATAAGTTGTTCAGAATTGCAGGTGAGGTCCCGAAGAGCACTCTTGCTAACGCCCAAGTAACCCGGCCTTTTCAGGCTTACGGTGAAGCCCAGAACGCAGCGGGCAATTCAACTAGCTTTGGTTTTCCCGGATGTTAGCAAAACACCGTGAAAGATTGATGCGGCCCCCTGGGCAGAGGAGCCCCGATTAGAGGCGTGACACCAGCATCTGTGCTGGGAGGACCCGCCGTCCCTGGAGCACTCATAGCCCGGGGCAGCGCGACCCAGGCGGAGAGGGAGGTGGGAGGCAGGTGGCACCCGGGAGGAGGGATGGAGCTGGGTGTAGGGAGGGGGCTAAGGGCACCCCTGCGCACTGCCAAGCGGCTGCCCCTTCGCGGGGCGGGGACCCCAACACCCGCCAGCCCTGCTGCCGCCGGGGCCCTCTCCAGCTGACTTGGTCTCGCCTAGCAGCCCGGGACGCTGAGTTTACTCACCCTCTAGCTGTGGCGGGCAGTGGAAGTAAAACATCGCCGACGGTCGGGTCGGCCTGGTTGGCTAGACCTGGGCGGGTGTCGGCCTGACAAATTGGCTTGCGTAGCTCCGGCCTGGCTGCAAAGCAAACAGAGAATAGCCTGAGTCTCCGGCCCTGGGCGCCCCACCAGCCCCAAGGTGCACGGGGAGCTCCCCTCCTGGAAAGTCCCTTCCCCAAAGCCCTCGGCCCGCTGGGGACACCGGAGGGGAAGTGGCAGCATCTCCAGTCGCAAGCGAGGACCCCACTGTCAGCCCTTCGGGTGGGTCCGCCTCCTGAAAAACCGCTCTCACCCTGGCCCTAGCAGCCAGCCGGCACAGCCTGGCTCGGGGCTCTCAGGGGTCCAGACCACAAGCCCTGCACCTGGCCACCGCAGCCGGGTCCTGCTAGCGCGCAGGACCATCTGCAAGCGCGGCAGCTCGGGCCAGTAAGCCAGTGGAACCCCAAGGCCCAACGCAGGGATCCGGGGGAGAGGGTCGGGAACCCTGCCTACCTCCGCAGGCAGCCGGCGAGAAGGCCCGAGTGTGACCGCCTCCGGTCCGCACGCGGGGCTTGGCTGGCGGCGGGCGGGGCTCGGCGCTGCTGGCGCCCGCAGGACCAGAGAAGTGACTGGGGAAGTGGCCAGATGTCTTGCTGTCTGTCTACAGCGCGCGCCGCCGCTCAGCACTCGCCTTTATAATCTCACGCATAATTGGCCTTAATCTGATTATTTCCAGCGCTGTCTACAGCGAGTAACTTGGATAGGTCTATTGGGCCTTACAAATGGCCCACGTGGTGTAAAGGAAAAAAAAATCCGTCATTTCTCAGCAAACATCAGGAATCTTTTTCCCTCTTTTCTTTTAAAAGAAGATAGAAACAACCACCACCAATATCACCGCCCCCAAAGAAGAGATTTTGTTCTAACCACTCGCCCCAACCCCACCCATCCGTGTCCCCTTAGACTCAAACCTTTTTTCAAGTGAGATTGGATTTGGGCTCGCCCTTGTCAGAGGCCTGGCGACTCCCGGACTGCAAAATTGCCAGAGCTGCTAATTGTCGCCCGCCGGATGGGTTTTGGGGGAACTCTTTGCACACGGCTTCCCTTTCCAAGCGATCGTACAAAAGGAAAGTTTGATTTTGTTCTCAGCAAGGGGTCCCTGAATTTATGTTCGCTTCTCCGTGCAAATGATTTGCGGAGGGACCCTTTGCAATTACTTTTAAAATGCATCCGAGGCAAACACTCAGCGGAGAGAGACCGCCCTTCTCTCCGCCTGGGTGAAAATTAAACTCTCAAGTACCGGGCTGAAATTTTCAAGTCAGGGGCGCGGGATTGGATCAAATCACATAAACTGCAAAAAAAAAGCAAGTCTAATGGCGCATAATTGGTTCTGTAATAGCGTTACACTAGGATAATAGCCCGTTACGGCCCCCTGCACTATTAAGTGCTTCCCTGGCGGAAAGCCTTTATGATATTAAAGGGGGAATATAATGATATTTTGGTTATTAAATGCGTGTAATTAATTTATGCACCACTGAAAATAAAGTTGGTATTATGACCCACTCAAGATGCATCAGAAGATGCAAGTCAGACAACTGTTGATAAGTTCTGGTGTCTGTGTTCCGTCTAGACTGCCGATTTTATTTTGGGACGATGGCTTCTTGGACAGACTGCATAAATTGAATATTTTATAAACATTCTAATGCTGCGTTTGGGAGCCTTGGCTAAGCGGTGGGTCGGGTCCCTGCCCGGCCTGTGATCCAGACTTGATCTTAAAGACACAGCGCTTTGGAAACAAAAGGCCTGGCAGGCCCACTCGTGGACAACCGCCCAGGGCGAGTAGCGTGGAGCTGGAGTACTGAGTGCTGCGGGCCCTGGGACGCGCGTGGACACCTCTGGGAAAACATCCCGGAAGAAGACCGGGCACCGGGTCCGGTCTAGGCAAGTATGGGCCTCTTTCACAGAAGCGGTCCCTTTCAGGGCTCAGCCACCCCAGCTGATATCCTCCCTGCAGGGAGCAAGGAAGGACTGGAAGTAAGTTATGGATTTGCTGGAAACGGAGAGACCCCGTGGCGCCAGCTCTCGTCCAGGGCCACAGACTCCATCGAGTCCGGGCTGCGGGCCGGGAGCAGAACGTCCGTGGGTCTCCGGGGTGGTGGATGGAGGGGGCCTGCGGGGCAGTGGAGAGCTCGGCTTCCACTTCACCAGGGAGCCGAAGCCCCGGGAACCGACCCTTTCTCAGCCGCAGGCCGCGTGGCGGGAATCTTTTCGCTCCAGGTCCCTCTCAGAGCATCCGTGCATTCTGCAACCCTTTGCAGGAGCCTAGGCCGACCTTGGGCGCCCGCGGTCTGCCGAGAGCCCCCTCGGATTCCCTCCTGACCTCCGCTGCAGCTCCCGGCTTGCGCGCGGTGTGCTCCGGGAGTCGAGCTTCTGGGAAGCGAGGTGAGGAAGGGGTCCCGGCCAGCTCGGGTCCTGGTGCACCTGCGTTACCTGAAGGAACCGCGGCCCTAGCAGCTTAGCGCTGATCGCCGCGTCGGCCCCAGAAACCCGTGAGGTCCAGGCTTCAGTCGGTCCCCTGTCCTTGACATTGGGAAACGGAGAATCCTATGGAGACCGGAGATCCGGATCTGTCCCGGGATCCAGGAGGACTCCGGGGTTTTCCAGCTGCACTCCTGAGCATCCCGAATAATCAGAACCCTGGACAGCGGCGCTAGCTCTCTCTCCCTGCCACGGTGCTGGGACATGGGAAGGAAGCCGGCACCCCTGGGCCCCTGTGGGATTCTGCACTGCTGGGCCGCAAGCCCGCCAAGCTGAACCCCACGCCCTCACTGACCGATCTCAATCTTCTCCGGGTCCAAACCCGCTAAAGTTTACGATGCGCGCTCGGCACGCGGAGCAGGAAGCGAACTCCGGACTTCGCAATCTCAAACGCGGCCCCTGTCTCGGGGCTTCATCAGGGAAACAAACCACTGACCCCTTGCCGCCAGGCCCCGGCCCTCCCAGAGCCCCTTGACCCGAGCCTGGCCTTCTCCCCAGCTGGACAACCAGCCGAACTCTGGGAACACACCTATCTTGTGAGGGGCTGCCAGCTCGGGACCCTCGGCTTCGATTGTCCGGACGGGAAGTCCTCCTCCCAGAGCTACTAGGTTGAACTCCTTCGGAGCTGCAGAAACGAAAAGCTATAACAAACTTTGATGACGCGAACCCCCTTTCCCCCTCAATTGTCTCCAATACTGGGGCCCTGGAGAAGGTGACCAATAGATATTCGCTGTGGTCTCCCTCCCCCCTAAAGGAAGGAAACGGTTATTTTTCCTTAATTCTTGTGCAGTAAAATGTATTTTCCAATTAACCAAATTTGCCGATCTGTCCCGCTTGGACACTCTGATAATTTACCACCTAAAAGTGTACTTTCTTTATCTAAAGACCAAGGTGACTGCTTTTAATTTTCTCTAACCTCTTTACACTTGATGTTCACCAGACTCATAATGTTAATTGGCTTCATATACGGATCATCAGTTTAATGAAGAAATAAATCCTGTGTTGCTTTATGTTTTAACAGTGATTGCTTTAATGAGGAATGTGACGTGTTCCAAAATCAAAGCTGCAGGAGACATTAGAAGAGGCTTCTATTAGGACAAAAATGCTTATTTAAAGTTAAAACAGGGATTGTATTTCAACACGCTCCTCTAGGGAGTGGGGGCGCCCCCCCACTCCCACCTGGGTTTCTTTCCATCTTCTACAAGGAGACATTTCCGTTGTCCTGAGGCTCTTTCTCCCCGTATTTCATTCCATCAGTTCCAGAAACCGTATTGCCTGTAAAAATCATTTTCTGGTTATTACACAGGGCAGAGGGAAGCCAGAACAGAGTGGAGAGTCCAACTTTCAAGGCTGTTCACATTTTTATATAAAGGAGGAAGAAAGTAACACATGCACACACCAAGATTTGTGTGCAGAGGTGTTGCAGAGGCTGCTCCCCCAGTGTACACATCCCTAGTACTGAAAATTCAAGGCTGCCTTCTGAAAAGTAGACAGATCCAGCTTAGAGTGAGGAGGCTGCTGACCAGGGTTCTGGACCCTGCAAATGTCTGCAGGGGAAATGTTGGGCCTCCACCCAGGTAATGGGAGCTTTAACATCCCTCTATCAATTAATAGCAGAGTAAATCTGCTTTCTCTAATGTGTGTTTGATTTTTCTAATTTAAGCTGGTTCTATGAAGGGGAAACTGTCATCACAGAAACACTGAGACCAGCAATAACAGAATAGAAATGGGAACATCCTACATGCAAGCCCTCCATGGTTTGCAGTTGAACTATGAGTCATTTTAAATTGATTTTGGGAAAGAATCCTATATCCCTAGAAAATGGAGGGTTTTGAGACTCTGTGTTGAGCTCTCCCATACTTTACACAGTTATTTCTTACCATTTGCCCTGTTTAAGGAAATTCAGAAAAATAATTGGAAACTCTTCTGTGTGCACATTTTGAGGCCAAATTCATGAATATATATTGGACTTGATAACTCAATGGTGCTCAGAAAGAATTTCCCCCAACCTCCCTTAAAAAATTTTTTTCTTTAGCAAAAACAATTCCAGTAAACATGACTTAAATCCATAACAACGGGGTGGAGTGGATAAAATACTTCAATTAACAAGGAAATGGGGAAAAAAACACAGTGAATTCCTAACTACTTATTTTGAAGGCATCCAAGTGATGTGTACTGTTATTTGAATGTTAATTTTTTAAAAGGGGGGAATTTTCACTGTCATCCCAGTGAGCGTGCAGCTCTCCTGAGAGAGGTGAACTCAGGGTGCGCTCAGATGAAATTTAGAATGAGTGTGGCATGTTCTCTACCTATAGGGAAAGTTAGTGTCACTTTGTAGTTTTAGAACTTTCCAATAAAGCTTGGGTTGGCTATACATGATAGAATATACATTTTTTAAAAAAGCAGATAATTGAAATTCCAAATGGACAGTTAACTCATGAATATGTGTATGTATAGTTTATATGTATATATATATATATGTTATATATAAAACAGGAATGTATTATATGCATTTTATTATCTTGGAAATTCTCTATAATTTAGGCTTAACTGTCCTGTAAAAGTATTAAAAGCTGTTCATATGCAAGTAAGGTTCCAATAACTTCCATTGTTATTGCCCATGGCCATATGACAGTGTAAATGCTGCATGGTTCCCAGGCATTTCACCACCCAGTTTCAGCTTTTGGACTTATCCTTGCTTCTGGCTGGAGCCCTCCAGTCCTCACAAGAAAAGAAAGCAGGCCCACTGCTTCTGAATCTATGTGTGCCCAGCTGAGTTAGAGCAAGCTTTGGTCCTCAGACACTAGGTGAACTTGAACAGATCACTTATTTTCTCCTGCATGATCTTCATGGCACATCCTGTGAGTGGGACAACAATGCTTATATCAAGTGTTGATTGGAGGATCAAAAGATCTCAGAATAAGAATGTTCAAACTATTGTGTATAATTCTGTAGTTGTGGGGGCATATCATTTGACATTTGTACAAACCCAAAGAATGTCCCTCACCTACAGTGAACTCTGTTATAAACTCTTTACATGAGCAGTGTGAGGACCAATGTACTGCTCCAGTGAGAAATACCAATTATGGAAGGGAATATGCACTTGTCAGAGCTGGAAGTACATGGGAACTCTCTTTAATTTCCTTTCAATTTTGCTCTTTGTGGAAAAATGCTCTGAGAAATAAAAACTTTGAAAAGAAATTGAACACAATGCCTAGCACACAGCAACCACTCAGTGAATACTGACTGTGATTACTTTTTATATTATTATTGTTATTATTATTGTTGTTATTGCCCTGCTGCTATGATGGTATCTAACTTTCCAGACTTTCCTGGCACCCACTAGAGGTCACATTCCTAGAGAGAGGCTATCTAAGATAGCACCTGAGTCTTCTGGTGACCTCTAGGCTGTGCTCTCCATGGGGCAAAGCAACACCACCCTTGCTTGGGAAAGCTCCTGTTTGTTTAGTCCTTTGCTTGTCTGTCATACTAGTTCCCTACATTTTTCTCATTTTCCCACTTAATTTTTCAATTTGTTGAGCTTTATTTGGCACATTTACTTGACTAGAAAATCCAAACCAAGAGCCTTTGTGTTGGATTAAAGTTGCTGTGTTTAGCCAATAGAAGTGTTTAGAAGTATGAACTGGTTGCCTTTGATCTAGCATAGCACCTCCTCATAAACTGGAACTCTATCATTATCCCCACACTAATGATGCCCTCTTGTCAAGTGTTAGGATGGGAAGGGCACATGTTAAGGGAGACCAAGTCCACAGCCTCTGGTGTTTCAGAGTCTGGCTGGGAAGAAGGGACATACACCTAGGCTCATGGTAGCTTGAGGTGCTAAGCTCTGGAGGCTCTGGCTGGGAAAGGAGATGGAAAATCATAGAGAAAGGTACTTGTTTCATTTGGAAAGCACTGGATGATATGGGCCTCCTCTCCACTGAGCAGGCTGGCCCTCTGGAAGGTCAGCCACACACCCTGGGGAGGGGTTCTCATCTTCAGGGATGCTCCTGCGGCTTCAAATGGAGAAAAGTACCCAGACAGTCTCTCTGGGAAGTCGATGGGGCTTGGCAGGGCATCTGCCCTCAGGCTCCTGCCTTCTGGATCTAACCACAGTGAGACTTTCAGTTTTGGGCCTGCATTTATCTGGGGTATGCCCTAGGCCTTCACCTACAGGCTCAGAGTCCACATTCCAACATCTCAGACTGTTCTCATTGATCTACTGGAGTCATTGACTTGGAACCAAATCTTTCTATTAACATTTATTTGATCAGTTTCAACTGTTATTAAAACATAGTAATAAATGCTAATAAGAAAACGAAATCAACCCGGGCAAATCTCAGATCCAATCCAGCCACACATAGGTGGCAGCTCACCTACAGAAACCAATAACTTTCAAGGTCAGCTCTTGGATACAAAGCAGTAAGACCTGAAGAATAGCGTTGTAGAGAACAGAAACAGGATGGCTTTCAAAGCTGAGCAACAGAGGCAGGACTGTCTGTGGACCTCCCAAGCCAAGGCCCACACTCCCCTACTGCACCTCTTAAGTAAGACATGTTTCCCCTAAAACACAAGTGCAGTTAATTGCCCATTCTAAGTGCTCAATAAACATGCAGCATTTAATTGAAATGACTATTGAGCAAATGAAATAAGTTTACTACATGAGTGATTAGTAAACACAATAAAGCTTTCCCATTTCTAAGAGACTTGAATTATGTAAACTGTGGTAGTGGATAGGGCAGGTTTCCAGTCAGGGAGACTTGGGGTCAAATCTGGCTTCTTAAACCTCCTTTATCAGAAATATTTACCTTTTAGTATCTGACTCAGCATCTCCTTCACCACACACATAGTCATTCTCTCCCTCTTTATCTCTCTCTCCCTCCTTCCCTCTCTTTCTCTCTAATCTCTCTTCTCTTTCTCTACTACTCTCTCTCTCTCACATCTGTCATCACCTCCCTCCTTCTCTTTCTCTCTCTCAGTAGATACTCCATTACTGTGATCTTTTCTCTGATATTCTTGCAAACCTGGGCTTGCAGACCCTCCCTAATGCCCCATAACCAGAATATCATGCTGCTCCTATCCATGGTTAGGCCCTATCCTCAGCATGCTGCCCACTGGCCATGCTCCACTGCTCTACTCCTGTCTGCTCTCTCTTGGTGACATAATTCAATTCCCTTGCCTAGCATGGCCTGTGCCATGAAAAGACCTCTCAGTGTATTCACAGAGGTGGCCACCACTTCCCTCTCCTCCCAGTGGCCTCAGCCTTAGCCAACAGCAGCTTCTCAGAGCACATATGGATCCCAATAGAAATACTGAGTGAGCTTGACTATCATCTGGGCCAGGCTGGGTCAAGTACTTCCCACTCCCAACCCTGCAGCAGTCATCTAACAGCCCTGACAGGCCAGCCTAGGGAGGGGTGAAGCTCAATAGGACCATGACCCACATAGAACATTTGTTTATGTTCATCTTACTGATTCCAAAGAGCTGGGTACCAGCCTGTGGAGCTGCATAGCATCCAGAAGATGTCCTGGTAAATTCTTGCGATACAGGAAGGATGGAGTGCCAGGAGAATGTTTCATAGCCGAAGCCAGTTGTGGTTGTAGGTCCTGGAGTGCACCCCTGGAGACAGCGGCCCCAGCACCCTCATTTCCCAGCTTTCTGAGTGGGGACGGTAAGGTCCATGCTAAGACCTACACATTTTCCCGTTGTTCATTTGCCCTCCCATTCCTTCAGCAGATGTTTGCTGAGAACCATGTTCATGCCAGCCTTACAATGGGTTATACTAAAGAAAGAGCTGTGTTTCCTTTCTCAGTGCTTAAAATCTTTTGTATAACACGTGTGAGTGTATACATGCAGTATACATGCACGTTCACGTTTTTGTGCACATGTGTCTGCAGGTGCCTGCACCCATAGAGGCCAGAGGGTTTTCCTCTATTGTTCTCCACCTTATTTATTGAGACAAGATCTTTCACTGTACCTAGAGCTCATGAATTTGACTAGATTGGCTGGACAGTGAGTTCTAGGTATTCACCTGTCTCTGTCCCCATAGTGCTGGGGTTACAGTTAGCTTTTTATGTGGGAGCTCAGATTCTCCTACACATGTAGTAGTTACTTTACTAACTGAGCCATCTCCCTAGCCTCTGTATAACACTTTTGTGTTATCTTTTTCCTCTAAGACTCACCAATCAGATTGTAAAGGCTATGAGAGTAGAGGCCAGGTGAGCTCATCAGTGCTTGCATTGAGTAAGGACACAGTAAAGATGTGTGGAACACACAAATTAATAAAAGAAGGCCTATGGCCTCGAGTCACAGAGGTTGGAGACATGAACAAAGCATGGGGTCACAAGTACCTCGGACACCAAAGAAAGTGCCTCCCTGCAGGGCTGCCCGGTGCCTTTCCTTGCTCTCTAGGTCAGGGCAGAGCTTAAATAAGCCCATGCAACAAAGAGGGGCCATCAATCAATCATCTCCTCTTTCTTGTATTGTTGCTAGATGCTGCTGAAGACTTTGGAAAAGTCACAAGGAGACACCTCCAAGTAGCATAAAGGATACTGAGTTTGCAGAATGGATACTCTGTCCAGTCCTACAAGAAAGGCTAAGTAAATGAGTACTTCCCTTGACCTGTCTACCCTCCCCAACTTTCCCCACAAACTACCCTAGCTGCTCCTTCTCTGCCCTAAAGGTTGAAGTGGGAAGGTGGATTTGATATCTCATGGTCCAAGTCCTTGTGGCTATTTTCCAGCTCTGGACACATCTTACCTCTTGGGGCATCACTTTTTCCATCTAAAATGAGAAATGAATGCACTTTATGAAATGGGAAACTATCCCTACAGTGAGCAGGTGTTCTCTTGTTCATAAAACCAAAGAGGGTGAAAGCAGGTCAAGTGACAGTCCTTCCACATCTGTAACCCATCCTTATCCCTGAAATTAAAAAGTGCCCTTCCTCACTTTCTCTGGCATTTTCTTTGCCTCCATCTCCCTCTCCTCCCCACTTCCTTTCCTGCTTTCTCTCACTTCATTTTTACCCTCCCCCCCACCGCCAGCCCAGCTTCCACTTGGCTTGCTATATCCAAATGACGCC
>NW_008339436.1:2215856-2265814 GCF_000622305.1 Nannospalax galili | reverse complement strand
ATTTCCTCCTCCTCCTCCTCCTCCTCCTCCTCTTTTCTCTCTCTCTCCCTCTCTCCCTCCCTCCCACTCCCTCCCTCCCAGGAGCACCTGCCCTTGGTCCCCTTGCTGCCTTCACTCCTTTAACCAGGAAATTGTTAGGAGAGAGGGGAAGGAGCAACAGGAACAGAAGGAAGGGAGCTCTCCTTCCCCATGCCTATACCGTACAGAAGCTGTTTTGTTTGGCTGGATTCAGTATCGGCTTTGTCTTACATTTGAGTCTGTTTCATGTCTATGGTGTGAAAATAACTGAACAACTCACAGCTGGCCGTACTCCATGCTCTGCCCCTTTACAACATCTCACTCCCTGGCACAATGCTCCGGTGTCTTGAACATCTGAATTTAAAATCCTTGAGTGGATTTTTAAGTGCTGGGTTTCTGGTTGAATTTCCTTTTAACTACACTCTTCTGGAAAGGTTTTCTAAAGTAAAATAAATCAATCAGTGAATTAACTATTGAGTTTTTTTTCTTTTAGAAAAAAAAGTAAGATTAAAGAAATTAAAGTTGCTCAAACTTTACTACCTAAATATAAACATCACTAAAATTTTATCAGGTCATTTACCACCATTTTATATAAATTTATTACATGCATTTTAAATTTTAAAAGAAAAAATGGGATTGTAGCACTACCTGTTTCTGTAGGGCACTCTTTGGCTTAAAGCCATATTATGAATATATTTCCAATTTATTAAATATCCTTGCACATATTCTGAGTGCTTCCATGACTGGGTAGGACATATGTCCAGTTACTATAACAGAGCCCCACAACAGCAGCTTATGTCCCTCTAAGGGGGCTGTCAGGGGCACCTTGTTTTGGGAAGATAGCAGACTGCCTATAATCTGATTTCTCTACCATCCCTGAGATGGGGGCCGCTGTCACATAGTCTAAGAGTCTACCCCTCAAAAAATTTGCATTGAAGTCCCCAGGGAGGTAATATGAGCACAGAAAGGCACACCCACCCTTAAAGGACACACCTTTTCTAAGCTCTGCAGTTGCCTGTTATCTCTGCTTTCATCCCATTAGCTACAACTCTGACCATACCCCATTAATAAGGAGGCTTAGAAACCACATCTTGGCCGGCATGTGGCCAGATAAAGACAGACCAGCAGATAGCAAGAACTACTACCATGTGAGAAAACAGTAGATACTGGAAACAAGGGTCAGCATCATCACATTGCACTTTATTTGGAGAACTATTGGGAACATCCACACATCCATTGTTATTTTCTTGGGATAAATGATTTGCTCAAAGACTAAATATATCATATCCCTTTTCATATCTGAAAAGCCTACTGGTGCCCAGTACCCAGGTAAAGACTGTTCTTTGTTTCTCTTCCACTCTGGGCACCTGCAGCACTTCATTCATCAAGAGAGAGGCCAGTTATGAAGTTAGACCTCACAGAGCATAACCCACATTGAAAGTCACATTTGGGGTGCAGATCCTGCAGTCTTTGAGTCAGCGCCCTCTAGTCAGAAGTGGTAAAGATGGAGTCACACAGGGTCTCAGGGGTGGCAGGGTGGCAGGTGCTGTTGCTGGTTAGGGGGCCAAGGGCCAGCAGTCCAGATGGAAACCACTGAGCCCCCTATACTTGGAGGGAGAGGCAGGAGTCAGAAGTGAGCAGTCCAAGTCAAAAGACTCCTAGCAGGGGACTAGAAGGCTATGGAGACAGGAATGGGGTCAAAGAGGAAGATATTCACAAGGTCAAATGCCATGGGAGTCGGGGTCCTAGGTCACTTCTACCCCCAGACAGGATCAAATAGCATAGAGTCCAGCATATATAACATAGCAGGCGTTTGAGTCCCATTCCCCACCCCCCCCGCCCCAGTTCTGAGCCCCTCTGTGCCTTCCCCAGATCCAAGGGGCTGTCACCAGCAGATGGGGCTCTCTACCTCCAGTCCTGCAGAAAACTCTCAGCAGTCAGACTTCCTGGGTCACTAGGCAGCAATATAAACTCCACAAAGTGTCCTTTCAGAAGAGCAGCTAGTATCAAAGAAAGGGCAGGGGAGTGGAGGAAGGTAGTAATCTAGGCAAGTCTAACTTGAAAAGTAGGGAAGCAGGCAGAGAGGAAGCGCCATATCCTCGGTGTTTTCTCAGCTCCAGGATCCTCAGACGAGACTGAGAAAAAGGCACCAACCCACCAGGCCAAATTCTGGAGCAGGCCCTGCTGCTATCAGGGAGTCACCCAGCCCCAAATCACCCTCACCTGCTTCAGCTGGAGCCACCCATTGCCACTAGGTGGCACCAAAGTGCAAAAAGGAGTGGCTCCTTTTCCTTAGCTGTGAAGGGTACTTCACTGAGAAGAAGGCAGGAGCCCAGGCTGGTTTACTCAGACATTCCCAGATCCTACCTGGGCCCTGGCACAGAGTGGAGCTCAGAAAATATGCAAATGCCTGCTGATTGGAAGAAGGATGGATGTGTGGATGCATGGGTGCATGGATGGGTAGACAGGTAAACAGAATTGATTTCTCTCCCTGAGGTAGCTGGGCACTCCTTCTCCATTAAGTAGACAATATACATGAAGTTATAGATGTGCCCAGGCCTTCAAGAACAGGCCTTTATAGATGCCTCTTCCCCAGGCTTAACCTGCATTCCAGAGTCTAGAAGAGGGTCTCGACTGCACAAATAGGCAGACACCAGGTCCTCTACCTTTTGTATCAGACTGTAGAGAGCAAGAGGTCACGTGGAGTGTTCTCACACTGCATCTATGTCTCCTGGGAAAACCAGAGAAAAATCCCTTCCTGTGCCCAGTTCCCACCCAGCTGGACAGCCCTGTTCAGCAGTTTTCTCACTCAGTTCTTCTAAAGACCATTGCTATTGGCCTTCAAAGCTCTGGTCATCAGTCCTCGCTTCATCCTGTTCTCAGGTCAGTCATCTCTTTAAGACTCCCTGGACGCTTGCCTTCCACCCCTCTCTGACCCTCTTCCTGCTTTGATTTCATTCTTGAAAACCTTTTTGTATGTTTTGTTGGTACATACCGAGAGTCATTGGTCAAATGCCAACTGCACGGGCCACAGGACCCAGCATACTACAGTATGTTATCTGAATGGACCTCCTAACCCTTCTGTATTGCTTTTCTGTTGCTGTGAGTCTTAAAAAAATGGCCAAGGTAACTTACAGAAGAGAGGGTTTATTTTGGCTGATGGTTCTGGAGGAATGAGTTCATCGTGGTGTGGACACAAGGCAGGATGGCAGCTGGAGCCAAAAGCTGAGGGCTCACATCTTCAACTACAAACATGAAGCAGAGGGAGTGAACTGAAGTGGGGTGAGGCTAGGAACCCTCAAAGCTGCCTTCTGGTGACAAACATCCTCTAGCAAAGCTGCATCTCTAAAGATTTCTTGACCTCCCAAACAGTGCCACCTACTGGAGACAAAATGTTCAACTCCTCAAGCCTATTATGAGGGACATTGCTCATTCAAACCACCACACAACCCTCCCTGGCTGGGACAGCATCAAGAAGCTGGGGTGGCCTTGTCCCCTCAGCCATCCCTAGTCAGGACTCCCCACCACAAGGAGAGAGTTTTATTTTTTGTTTGTTTGCTTTGAGGAAAGAATTTTTCTAGCTTTACTGAAGTCTAATTGACAATTTAAAACTGTTTAAGGTACACAGCATCCTGCATGGATATACATTGCAAAATGGTGTCTAACATACCTATAATTTCCCAAGTTCCTTTTTTTTAAAATGGGTAGAACACTTACAATATACTCACTCAGCAAATTACAAGTATATAGCGCCGTGTTTTTACCTATAGTCACCATGCCATCCATTACAGCTTCAGAAATTACTGATCCTGGTAAGAGACATTTTTGTGCCCTTGGATTAATGTTACTCCATTTCCCCCAAATCCCAGAAGCTGCCATCACCTACTGCACCCTCTACATTTGGGTGTATCTTTTTTTAAATGCCACATTTTTAAGCCCAAGATGCGACCACACCTTCACAGTACAAAGGCAAGCTCCAAGTAGCCCTGCCAATCTTGAGTCCCAAAGTCTTTGCCTCTGCACCACTGCTGACCTCATTTCTTCACAAATCTAGAACAGACCAAATGTATTTTTACTTTCATTTTCTCCACTCAATGAGTCATAATGAAATTATAAAGAAGAGACCCAAAACGATGTCATTTAGAGGCTTCCAGAACTAGGGTCGATGGTGAGGGACCAGGGTCCTGGTGATGGGACCCTCAAGGTTCAGTTTTCATTGACTGTAATTTTGGCTGACCCTGCCCAGAAATCCCATCATTTATTCATTCTTCTACCTTTGGCTCTGTGCCTGGCACCCTGGCCAGATAGTTGCCCTCCTGAAGAGCCACTAGGAACTCAGGGACAGAGACAATGGAAATGTCCCAAAGGCCAGGTGCCTGGAGCTGTTGGCCATACTCACAAAGACTGTGCACAATTATTAAAGTAAAACCAAAAATCCAATAAGCCACATGAAACACACCTCTTTCTCTTGCATTTTTCCTTATTTTTACGGGTTTCAACAGCTTGTCAACTCTATGTTCTATGTTCTATTTCTTTTGTTTCTGCTTGTTTGGTAGGAAGGAAGTTCCCCACACAAACACCACTATAGATTTAGGTATTTGTGAAAGTCCCATAACGCAATAGGTCCTAAGGGACAACTTCATGGAAAGGGACCATATGGACTGTCCTGCACATTCTATGCAAGCAAGGAGCCTGCTATTCAGAGAGGCAAAGGAACTTTCCTAAGCCCATACAACTGATTGAAATGGGTACAGTGAGGCCCAAATATAAGACTTTGACATTGTCCTCAGTAGAAGAAGTTTGAGACCCCACTCCCTTCACGTATGGGTCTAGAGGACCTGAGATACAATCTTTGAATGGCATCTTAGGTTGGTCTGGGAACTCCCAAATGGGCAAGGCCTTGAAGGTCAGCAGAAGTTCACTCATGCCAAGTAGAAGTCCGGCACATCCTGACAGGGGAGGCCAGAGAACACCCGTACCTAATCCTCCCTCCTCCCTCTGCCAGACAGAGCTTTCTGGTCAGTGCTCATGCTGCCCAAATCAAAGGGCACACACCACATCTGCTTTTCTGATTATTTTCCCCCAATAAAGTGAATACATCTTCATTGCAGAAAATTGAGAAAATGTAGCTAGGCAAGAAGAAAATAAAAGCCACTGGGGTTTGTGCGTGATCTCACTCGGCAGAGAAAAACTAGCATTGACTTTAGTGCATTTCCTTCTCGTGTTTTTCTATGCAAACTGTTGTAAAGAAAAATAGAGCCATATTGTGAAGGCTTCTGAGACCAGCACATTGTACATCTTGCTATGAATATCATCGTCAATATATTCTCCATAACTCGGACAGGTAAATGGGTAGGTGGGTGGATGGATGGATGGATGGGTGGATGGATGGATGGATGATGGATGGATGGATGGATGGATGATGGATGGATGGATGGAGGATGGATGGATGGATGGATGGACGGATGGATGGATGGCTATATGGGTAAATAGATGGATAGGTAGCTGGATGAGTGGCTGGATGAATGGATGAGTGGGTGGGTGGATGGTAGGTAGTCAGATGGTCCTTCACTCATTAGTTCTCTACAGATGGATTTATTGGGTCACACTTTTCCTCAAATTTTCAAATACATGATTTCTCCTTTATGCTATATTTAAGGATTTGGTGACCTGAGTCTCTTTTTCACATTTGTTTTACATTGATCTCAGCAACACCATGAATATGCAATGGACAGAAGAGGAAGCTGGCCTTCTCTGCCCATCACCTGGCTGGCAGTGACAGCTAACTGGCAAGGCAAGGCTCTTGTTTTAATGTCATTTGCTCTTGAGATGTTTCATAGGATCCTGGAGAATTATCAAGGAGAGGGTGAGGATTAAAGAGATCTTTTCTCCTACTTTGTCTCAGCTGCACACAGATAACCTGCTCCCCTAAACTCCATAAAATCCACCACCTGTCACTTTTCAAGGCTGATCAACCCCACCAGCCACCAGCCAGCTGTCCAGATAGCTCAGGCTCTTCCCTAAACCAGAACTTCCGAACCTGTGCAGTAGAGGAAGACAAGAAAGACAAAAACCTCTCCTGCTTTGGAAAATTAGACAGGTCCTGAAAAACGGTGACTACAGGGGCTGGAGAGATGCTTCAGCAGTTAGGAGCACTGGCCGCTCTTGCAGAGGACCTCGGTTCGAATCTCGGCACCCACATGGCAGCTAACAACCATTCATAACTCCAGTTCCAGGAAATCTGATGCCCTCTTCTGATCCCTGCAGGCAGTGCACAACACAGGTGCACTTACACACATGCAGGCATTACACGCATACACATAAAATAATTTTAAAAAACACAGTGACTACAGAAGTCCCACCAAGCTTGTGTGATCTCGGCCATTCAGGAGATTCACAAACAGTAACAGTCCCTCCCAGAGACAGGCCCCCGTTGTCCCGGCACCTGCCCCACCACCAGCACCATTGTAGAAGACAAACCAAGATTTATGGAGAATCTTCAAGGTCACGTGGGGTTTTCAAAGCATCACTAAAGGAGATCTGGTACTCTAGGCTCCCAAGTGGATACTGTTTCTTCCCACAGCCCCCTGTCACTACTCTACACCAGTTAAGTGAGGCATGTATGCATCAGAACCCTCGTCTGCACCTGCTGCCCACCCAGGCCCCTCACCAGCAGCCACGTTTCTACCCACATGTCTGCCTACTGCCTCAACATCATCTATTTATTGAAGTAGAGAAGACTGATGGACCTGAGCTCATCGGAGACTCACAAGGGCCTGGAGATGTCGGGGTTCATTGCAAAGTGGAAGAGGAGGGATCTGCAGGTAGTCTGGTTGAGTGCTTTGGTTTTGTGTTCTGGTAGGTGCAAAGACCTAGTAGCCAGTTGCAGTTAGGGAGCATGGATGTCCCAGCTACCTCAGTTCAAGTCTTGAAAGCCCACTCAGAGCAGGGACTTCTGGGAGGCCACAAGCATCCTGCCTTTTACACTCTGTGGCCACTAGGGTGGCAGATGGTGACGTTGGCAAGTAGCTCCTGTTGAGGCAAACACACAGAGCACACCCTGAGGGTGGTTCAGCACAAGGATCCTCCCTTAGCCGTGCCTGGCCCAGCATCCCGTGCCAGTGCTGCCCTGGAAGACAGGACTTTATCAGTAACTAAACCTTGTCGCTAGCTTTCAGACTCCCCTCTGTTGGGCAACATTGAGTACTATCATGTTGCCAAAGAGCCACATTGCTTGGGTGTGAACTCAGGCTAGGGCTTTTGTTGAGTGGCCTTTTGTACCTTAATTTCCCCATCAGTGAAATAGCAGTAAAAATGGTCAAAACCTCATGGGCCTCCTGAGAATTGTCAGTACATATGACTTGGTGTGAGCTTGACTCATTGAACCTTACTAGAAAGAAACTAAATTGAGTCCAGCTTATGGCTAGGGAACTAAAGGCTTGGCAAGGCTGCATGTTTACCAAATCATTGTGGGGGTGGGGTGCATGATGCTAGGAAAGTCCCTATAAACCACTACATAATTCTGCCTCCCACCATCCTCTGTGACTCAATTTCCTGCCCTTGTTATAAATAAATGGTACCACTGTTTGGCAGGATTTTATAGTCCTATGGTCAGAGGTGGAGCCCCCAACATATAGGCTGTTATCCATGGACTTTGATCTCACATAATCTAGGGGCCCCAGGTCTCCCTCCCACCAGGGTCCTTCCTCAGCCACTGAGGCCCCCTCCTCTGTCAGAGGGGCCAGTGGCACCGAACATATGATTATGGAGCTCCTGTAGGCCCAGAGCCCCCTCTCATTCAAGCTGAGTGTGGGGTCATCTCCCCCATGGACAGGCAAGGCAGCCCCACTGGGAGGCTTCTTGTCTTTGTTATTTGTGTAGATGATCATCAGGAAGTTCCTGTCCTCCATCTCAGCCCACTGTTAATCTTAACACTCCCTGTACACCATCAAGTTGTCCATGTTCTTAGTGGTTACAACCAGAGGTTTCTTCTGGACCATCAGCTAAGGACATGAGTGAAGTCCCAGGTGTAAATAGGAGTGACTTTAAAAGAATGGCCCTATAGGAGTTGTACTGAATCCAGTACGACCTGGATTCAAGCTCCTGCTCTGATTGGCTGAGCGGCCATTTTTCACTGGTCAACATTTGCTGGGAATTACTGCATGCCAGGCACATCCTTCCTTTAGCTCAAACCAATCTTCAGTCAATGAAGTCAGTGCTGTATCCAGCCCCATTCTACAAAGAAAGAACCTGAAACTTAGAAATAAGGTAGGTAGACAAAGTAATACTAGAAAAAACAAAACGCATAGCTACATGGATGGAACTGGAAAACACTGTTATGGAAATAAGCCAGGCACAGAAAGTCAAGCACTGCATGTTCTCATTCACCTGTGAAAGCCCAAAGTCTGGTGTCATCGAAGTAGGGAGCCGAAGAGCCATCACTTGAGACTGAGGAAGTGATGGGGTGAGAGGGACAGAGAAAGGCTGGATAACAGACACCAAAATATGGCTGCATAGGATGAGCACGGTCCAGTGCCCTGCCACACAGTGGTGTAACCTCAGCTCACAGTCATGATAAAGTTCATAAACTATGAGAAAGGAATTCACAGCTTCCCAACACGCTGACGAATATTTAGGGAGGCAGAAACACTAAATACCTTAATTTGATCTGTGCACACTGTGTTATCAAGTGGCTGCCCTGTACCCCACAACTATGTGCAATTAATGTGTGTCAATTAAATACATAAGATGGAAAGAAGTAAAAGTCATTAATGCCAGCCAATTCTTAAGAAAAACTGAACAGCGAGTCACTGCTGCCTTGCCCCAGCAGACCCAAGCCAATGTTGAATTTGTGATGGGAAGACAACCCCAGTAAAGACCTTGTCTTTGTGCATCAGTGATGCAAAAGGCCTTCAGTTTGTGCAGTCCAACATCCCACTCTCCAAAAGAAGAACGCGGAGGCCAGTGTTCCTGGACACCATTGCTGATGAGTTCCTCTGGCATCAAGGAGCCCTGCTTCACTGTGGCCTGTGCCTCAGTTTCCCCATCTGTACAATAGCAATAATAATAAGCCTCACAGGTCTGCAGAGAGCACCCATATGCACTAAAAAGGATGGGTTAAATCTCTCAGCCCACACCAGTTTCCCCAAAGGCTGGACATCTGGTGCTGTGGGAAGATGCCAAAGTGCCTCTTCATAGTCAAACCTGAGTCCAGCAACACACAGCCTGGAGCTTCTCTGGCGGGTCATCCCCACCACCTGATTTCATTCTCTCGCACTCCACTTCACAGTACTTATTGCATCCAGGATCTACTACTAACTTCGTGTTTTTCTTCAAATTCCTTTCATTGGTGGTCAAACATTTATTTTAAATGACATTTTCTAACAAGATCATAAACTCAGCATTCATTTGTCCATGAGGATGGATATAAAATAAACACGTAAATGATATTCCAATGACAGTGAGCATACACGGAGCGAGGTCTCTGAACACCATTCCCCACTGAATCAGGAGCCAGGCTTAAATGTGAAATTATTTCAAAATAAACAGTTTAAAAGGGGGAGAGAAAAGGGGAACGGATGAAGAGAGACAAGACTCCTTAGAGAAATGGCTGGTAGCTGATTCCAGTGAAGGCAGCACATGAGGAGCCCACGCCAGCAGGGAAGGAAAAAGGGGCCCAAACCATAGGGCACATCAAAAGGCCACCAGAGGCCAGCTCAGAGCAGCCCTGGCCAGGACTGCAACTATCTGAACATCAAAATAAAGAACAATACTAATGGATTATAATCCACCAAATAAAATAGGATGTTATAAATCCATTCTGATGTAAGTAAATAAATAATAGAGGCAGCTCTTCCTTCCAGTAAATGCCAATAACCAGTGAATGATGGAGTCAAAAGATCCTTTGGCAGGCACCATGGTCATAATGGATTCAGGCAAAAAACATCAATGAAGGTTAAAGCAGTGGGCAAAAGTCTAATGAAGAGTAAAATACTCATTTATTCTCGAAAACATTTCCCAACACATCACCTACTAAGCTCAGAGGAGACAAGAACAGCTGGTGGTGAAGGAGCCCCAAGGAGCCCACCTTACACAGGGCTCAACATGAGCATCAGCAGTCCAGGGATAGATGGACATATGTCATGTGCTGCCACTAAGGAGGCACCATGCCATGTCAGTTCACCCTGATGGCAAGAAAGCATCACAGAACCCCATCCTGAGATGGGCTCAAGGGATGAGGACAGTGGGTGCTGTCCCAGCCACACGTGGCTCCAGACGGGTGACCAGGCACAGTGAGTGACTCTGAACAGGAAGTAGGGTAGCTCAAAGGATGGAGTCCAGACAGTTGGAAAAGCCTGAATTTGGCCTGTATCTCAAATGACAGCACTGTCTCAGTACTCAGTGTATTGAGTAAGTACTAGCGTTGTCTAAGATAATTGTCTTGTTCTTAGGGAAAATATATAGCACAATGAAATATTTAGGGGTAAAGGAATATAGTACCTATGACATATTCTCCAAGACTCAGAAATGTGTGTGTGTGCGCGCGTGTGTGTGTGTCTGTGTGTGTGTGTGTGTGTGTGTGTGTGTGTGTTTGAAAGAGAGACAGAGACAGAGAAATGGGGAAGGAAGAAGAGATGAAGAAGGGAAGGAAATGTAGAGACAGAAAGTGGAGGGGTGAAACAGGAAGGGAGGGTAGGGAAGAAAGAGGAGAGGCCTCCAAAAAAGAGTAAAACAGAAGCAGCAAAAATGCACCCATCTTTTAAAATATTTTTAGATCATCTTTTAAAAATTTGACAATTTCGCCGGGTGTGGTGCCGCACACCTTTAATCCCAGCACTCCGGAGGCAGAGGCAGGCGGATCTCTGTGAGTTCAAGGCCAGCCTGGTCTACATAGTGAGTAGCTCCCTGGGGCTACAGGGAGACCCTGTCTCAAAAAGACCAAAAAAAATTTTTTTGACAATTTCATACATGTATGTTTCTTACCCATATCCACCCCCATCTCTGCCCTCCCACCGATACCCTAAACAGATCCCACCTTCATGTTCTCTCTCTCTCTCTCTCTCTCTCTCTCTCTCTCTCTCTCTCTCATAACCCACTGAATCCAGTTGGTGGTGACTACCGGAACACTGATGATCTTGTGCAGGCAACCACAGCTGCTGAGTTTATGAGTGAAACAGTCGTGTCCTGTCCAGAAGACAGCATTTCCCTGCACTCCTCCCAACCCTTGGGCTCTTCCATTCTTTCCACCCTGTCTTCCAAGATGTTCTGCGTGCCTCGGCAGGGGGAGGAAGAAGGGAGTGATGCAGATGCCCCATTTAGGGCTGAGCATTCAGTCGCTTATTCTCAGCACTTTGACCAGTTATGAGTCTACGATTGAACTGCTGCCCAGTACAGAAAGAAGCTTCCTGGCCAAGGTTGAGAGCAGAACTAATCTATGGGCAGAAACATAAATATTTAGAAGGCTGTTTGACAGCATGTCCATTTAGCCAGAAACAATAGTAAGTACCTCTGCCATCCAGCCTATGACCTCCCCAGTCATGGGTTTTGACCAGGTTTACAGTATCAGGCATAAATTCCCTCCTGTGCAACAGGCCACAAATCCAATCAAAGTGTTAGATTACCCCCATAGCAGTTGTGCAACTATTGCACAAGCAGGCACTTTTGCCTACAAGATTGGTATTGTAGCATTTAAGACTCACTACTGGGTAAGTCATCTACAACCTTTCTCTCCCTGTGGCCTGCACTATGAAAGCTGGTCAGCAAGGAGGCACTTTTCCAGTCAGTTCCAGACTGACTTCTCTATGTCTTGCAACCAGATGTTGTGTCTTACCGTCTAGTTGTGGCAGGCAACCAGAAGCACTAGCAATGGCCTGTGGGTACTATGCATCTGTGAATTCATTCTTATATTGGATTTTATTTGCTCATGTTATGTTGAGGGCTTTTCACCCATATTCTGTACTTTCCTCTTCCTGTGTTATGTCCTTGAATGACTTTGATATTGTCAGTGATGAAGCCATCTGTGCCAGCTGTTTAGAGTCCTGATTTGATCTATTCATTTCTTAGAGATCTATTCAGATTGCGTTTTTCTACTTGAGTGAGATTCAGTAGTTGGTCTTTTTAGAAATTTTCCATCTCATCTAAGTCATCTAATTTTCTGACATACAATTGTTCATAGTATACTTTCATTTGTTTTGGTTTATGAGATAGGGTCTCAGATAGCCCAGGCTGGCCCTGAACTCCCTATGCAAGGATGATCTTACACTCCTGGTCTGTGTACCTGAGGATGACTTTGAACTCCTGATCCTCCAGCTTCCACATCCCAGGTGCTGGGATTACAAGATTACATGCCTGGTGGTGTGGTTTGAATGTGAAAATTCTCTCATTGGCCGTATTTGGATACTTTGTCTCCAACTGGTGGCATTGTTTGGGTAGGTTGCGGACCCCTTGGGAGGTGGAGCCTCCTTGGAGGAAGTCACTAGGGGTGGGCCTTGAGCTTGACAGCCAGGCCCCTCTTTCTTTGCTTCCTGACTGCAGTCTCAATGTAACCAGCTGCCTCACACTCCCTGAACCCTGTCTTCCCCACCATGATGGACAATATCCCCTCAAACTACAAGTCCAAATGAACGCTTCCTTCTTTAAGCTGTTTCTTGTAAGATGTTTGATCACAATAATAATGATGATGATGTAGCTAATACACCTGGCTTCACTGTCCTTTCATAAACCTTTTTGGTTTTGTAAGGCTGGCAGTAATGATCTCTCATAATGGATCCTGCTGACTCAATTTTTCTTTTTCTTGATCAAACTAGCTAGAGATCTGTCAATTTTGCTCAGTTTTTAAAGAACTGGTTTTTGGTATCAATATTTTCTCTATTGTTTCCCTAGTCTTTGTTTTATTATTTTCCATTCTGATCATTATTTCCTCCCCTTTGCTTTCTTAAGGTTTTGTTTATGCATATGAGTGTATTGCCTACATGTATGTAGGTGCACCCATGTTGTGCTATGCCCATGGAGGTCAGAAGAGGGCATTGGATACCCTGAAAATGAAGTTATGGGCAGTTGTTAGTACCCATGTGGGTACTGGGAATCAAACCCAGGTCTTCTGCAAAAGCAGCCAGTGCTCTTAACCATTGATCATCTCTTCAGCCCCTTAAAGTGCCTTCTGATTTTCTTTTTGTAATCTTTGACCCATTAACTACTTACTAGTGTGTTATTTACTAAAATTTGTGAGCTTCTCAATTTTTTTGTTTATAATTAATTCTGATTGTGATTACAGAATACATTTTGTTTTCACTTCTGTCTATAAATCAATTTAAGTTTATGATTTACCTTGAAGATCCATGTACAACTGAGAATATACTGCAATTGTTGGCAGAGATGTTCTGATGTCTGCTAGGGTTAGTTGGTTCAGTGGCTCAAGTCTTCTGTTTCATCAATTGCTATGGAAAGTGGTGTGCCAGTCTCCAACTGTTACCATTTATTTCTTCATTTCTGCCAATTACTGCTTCACATGTTTCAGTGTTCTGTTATTAGATACACACTGTTTTACAGGGGTTGGGGGCATGGCCTCACTGCAGCCCAGACAGGCCTTGAACTTGCTAGCAGACTAAACTAAAGTGATCTGGAAGTCACAATCCTCCCCAGCCTTCCAAGTGGTGTAATTACAGGTGTACACTGCTCTACCATGATGGCAGGACAGCTTCAGCTGCTGCTTCTCCTCCTCCCTCCTTTCTCCTTTTTCTTTCTCTTGTCTTTCCTTAATCTTCCTAAAAAAAAAAAAAAACTGAGGATTGAGCCCAGGGCTTTAAGCACACCCAGAAAACACTCTATCGGCCCCAACCTCTTGAGACAGAAACTTGCTAAGTTGCCCAAACCAACTCCAAACTTGTGATCCACCTTCCTCAGCCTTCCAAGTAGCTGGGTTTACAGGCCTGTGAGATCATGTGTGGATTTTTTTCATTTGTTGGCCACCATGGGTGCTGGGAACCAAACCCAGGTCCTCTGAAAGAAAAGTCAGCTGCTGAGCCATCTCTCTAGCCCCTCCTGTCTTCTTACAAGTTCACTAATCCGTTCATGGGGCCCCACCCTCCAGATCTAATTACCTCCCAAAGGCCCCACCCACTACGGCCTTCACACTGAAGACTAAGCCATCAGCATAGGAATTTGAGGGAACACAGACTTTAAGTTCATGGTGGCACTAGTTGCAAACTCCAGTTAGTTTGGTATCCCAAGACTCTTGGGCCCATCTCTTCACCTCAGGAGTTTTGCTAGGCTTCATCTGAGCCTTCCTTCTCTGAAACATGGCCTAGAAACTTCCCCCAAGAAGGAAACCTAGGCAACTGCAGCGTTCATGTATCTTGTGTCCTGTCTCTCTAGAATTTTTGTTGTTGATAACCAGTGTCTTCAGAATCATTGATTTTTTACATCTTATTCAGGTGGTGGTGTTTTTTTCGAGGGAGAGGCTCAGAAGAGAGGGTAATCTGATATCTGTTAGACCATCTTGACTAGTGGGGGGGTAGTACAGGACTTGTTCTGCAATGACAAGAGAAATGAAAAGACTTACATGAAAACATAAATGCTACGCTTACCTCAAAAACATTTGGTGTCAAAACAGATGCATGAACCTGGGTCAGGGCTCATCAAAGTTTGTATGTTGGGGCTAGAGAGATGGCTCAGAGGTTAAAAGTGCTTGCTCTTGCAGAGGACCTGAGTTTTATTCCCAACATTCACATTAGGCACCTTAAAACCACCTATAACTCTAGCTCCAGGGGACCCAATGCCCTCTTCTGGCCTCTACAGGAACCTGCATTCATATGGGCATATATGCATGCAGACACATACACATAAACTTTAATTTTTTTTAATTTTTTTATGTTTGTAAACCTCAAAGAAGAAATTCTATGAAATGCTGTCTTGATAAAACATCGCAATGGGGCTGGAGAGATGATTCAGTGGTTAAGATCATTGGCTGCTCTTTCAGAGGACCTGGTTTTGATTCCCAGTGCCCACATGGTGGCTAACAACTGTCCTACAGTTCCACATAATCCAATGCTGACCTCCACGGGTATTGTACGCACATCATGCACTTAATATATGTAGGCAGAACACTCATATATGTAAAAATAAAAAGTATTGCAAGGTTAAAAAAAAGATTTTTAAGATGTGTGTGTGTGTGTGTGTGCACATGTGTACATGGAGGACAGAAGAGGGCATTGGGTTCCTTGGAGTTGGAGTCACAGGTGTTTCTGCTGACACCTGGCTTGTTACATGGATGCTGGGATCCAAACTCCAGTCCTCACGACTGGGAGCAAGCACTCTACCCACTGAGCAATCTTGCTAACCCCCATGTGCCATGATTTCAATACTTTTATTACACTATCAGCTGAGGAGTCCCTTTGCATTTATCATACTTAAGAGTTCACTGGTTTTCCTAGCTGTTTTTCTATAAAACTAAGGAATTTTTAGTCATTATTTCTTTGACTATTTCTCTGCTATTCTTGCAAACCCACTGTGTCTGTTTAGCAGTATCTTAATGGTATCCTACAGTTTTCCAAAGCTGTGCTTGTTTTTCTTTTTTCTTTGGATAACATAATTTTTATCTTCAAATGGCAGACTATTTCTTCTGTTTATTCAAATTTGTTGTGTCCCTGTAGCGTTTTTCTGTTTTTGAGGCAGTCTCACTCTGTAGCCCAGGCTGGTCAACTTGCTATGTGGGCTAGAAGTTCCTGAACTCCCAATCCTCTTGCTTCTACTTTTTTTTTTTTTTTTTTTGGTCTATTTGAGACAGCATCTCCCCATAATTTCAGCTGTCCTGGAACTCCCTATGTAACCAGGCTGGTCTTGAATTCATAGAGATCCCCCTGCCTCTGCTCCCAAGTGCTGGGCTTAAAGGTGTGTGCACCATGCCTGGCTTGCTTCTACTTCTTAAGTGCTGGGATTACAGATGTGCACCACCACACCCGCTCTCTCCTGTGTTGTTTTGACTCAAGAATGCCCATACTTTGGCCTATCTGTGTGTAAGAATTGATCACTGACATGCTAATGAGATATGATTTCTCTGGTATTATGCAAAATGGATGGGGTTTTTCATTTGTTTTGTTTTTGAGACAGGGACGCCCTGTAGTCACAGCTGCCCTAGAACTATGTAGCTCACAGAGATCTGCTTGCTTCTGCCTCCTGAGTGCTGGGATTAAAGGAATGTGCCACTATGCCCAACACCTTTAGTGAATTTTTAACATTCTTTAACTTTATGAATTTTCTCCCTACAATCTGGAGCTAGAGAGGTTGAGAAATGTTGGCCGCCTATCCTTCCCAATTTGACTGGGAGCCTTACCTAGACTGCATTATCAAGGGAAAACCTAAACAAACCCTCTAGTTTCATTAGTCCTTAGATTAGTTGACTTAAATATCTCTAATTGCCACATAGCTTCACAACACACTGTTGTTAGTCTCCCATTAGCTTTGCAATACCTAGCGCCTCTGCCAGGTAGGTCATAATGATTTTTGCCTAAGTTACTGTACAGAGATATGAAGGCTGTTTTGCTTTTGTAAACACTGACCTATCATTTGGGCTTGGAGATGTCTGATGGATGACTGAACAAGATGAAAACATCTGTCTTCACACCGTGTCTGTCCTCTTCAGCTCTGCATAGACATGTTAACCACTGAAAAACATTTTGTCTGAGACAGGAGAATTACCTTGACTTGACCTAAGCTTGTCTCATCTCTCTCCTCCACATCAAAGCTAAGGACACTCATCAGCTGCCATGACCAGAAATACAAGACCACAAAAAAAGTGAAAAGAGGTAGGAACCGAGTCCCTGGAAGATCCCAACCTACTCTGTGCTCACCTCTCCCTCATCAACTGTCCTGGATCTGTACCTTCCATCCCTGGAGGGGAGAGGCTGAGTACATCTCCTTCCATCTCACTCACTGAAGAAAGCCTTTCTTTCTCCCCACCACTGGCCTCTTGGGCACTGGTTTCTATGTGGGACAAAGTCTGTATGCAGACAGAGCCTGGTAATATCTGGAGCTTGGTCATTACACTGCGATGGCTGTGGCTCATGTCGCAAACTTGCTGCTCAGGTCAAGGTCTGCTGGAGTGTCACTTATTTGCTATATGCTCTAAGGATGCATCAACACTACCAATACCCCTGAATTGACAGAAGTCTAAGAGAAGTTTTGATGCTGGAAAACTTAACTGTGCACTTCACCAAACTAAGAGATGATGTTAAGGGAGAAACTGATGCAGATGAAACATTTAATGAAATCAGCACTGGATTCAAAACTGGAAAGAGCGTTTCCTTAACCTGACTTAGAGCATCTATTAGAAAATAACAGCAGCTGTCTATTTTAAAGCTCATCTTCAGTGCTAGGAGAAGGATGTCAGCTGTGACCACTTATATTCATTATCATAATAAAAATACATAAAAGCAGAAGGAACAGATGAAAGGTAATTGTCACTACATACAGTGGATGACTGTGACATATGGAACAATTCAGATTATCAGAATAAAAGTTCAGCAGTTGCTAGATGTAGTATCAGTAAGTTAGCTTACAGCAAAACTAGAGATGAACCCTTACAAATGAGAACATGTGATTTTAAGACAGTGTCACTTACTATGAAAACAAAAACTAGGTTAGAAATAAGTCTAAGTTGTCCCTGACTTCATTATAAAATTAAGATATGGTGGAATTATTTTTTATATAAACATGTATTAAAATAAGTAGCTATGATCTATGCCTAGATGAGGAACTCAACATCACAAATAATCCTCAACAAACTTGTACATTCATGGTAACCACAAAAACAAAATCCCAATGTGACAAGATGATCCCAACTGACATGGAACAAAGATCCTAGAGCTGTTCTACCATTTGTGACAACCAATTAGAAAGGCACGTAATTAAAAGTGGCTATTGGCCAAGTCAAAGAGGCAAAGTTAAGAGACTATAGAGCCCAGAAACATTCCCATTACATGGGAATAGGCTATTACAGTAGAAGTGGCCGTAATACATCAGGAGGGAAAAGGTGATCTGCTTTTAAAATGTTAGGAAAATTAGCTATCTACATATAATTGTATTGGTTACTTTGCTCATTGCTATGACAAAATACCCAGACAAAACCAACTTAAAGAAAGGATTTATTTAGGCTTACATTTCTAGGGGAATTCAGTTGACCACAGGGAAGGTATGACAGCAGGAACAGAAGGTCGGCTGGTACAATGCACTAGCTGTTAGGAGGCAGTAAACAGGAAGTGGGGTGGGGCTATAAACCTCAGGGCTCACCTCCAGTGGCCCACTTCCTCCAGCAACACTCTACCCCCTAGTTTCCACAACCTTCCAAAATGTCACAACCAGAGATCACCTGAGTATGGGGGTCCATTTTACATTTAAAAAACACATGGATAATGAACAGGGGAATCAATGAGAATGTATTCATGAGCTTGGGGTAAGGAAGGACTTCTTAAATAAGGGAACAAAACAAGTAAGTGGGCAAAACACAAAAAGAGGAAATTCACCATATGCAAATGTAGCAGCTTCTGAGTGATAAACATCCCAAAGTTGATACAGGAATGTTCTAATTATCCAAATTTTTGTGTGGAAGTAAAAGGCAAAGATCCTTAAGCCAAACTAAAAATCGATAAAAACACCTAGGCACAAAGCTAATATAAAATATTTAAGACCTTTAAGAAGAATGCTACCCAAGAATATAAAAGACAAATGACACCTATCATGATACAGGAAAAATTACATTAAAAATGAAGTCTATTGGGGCTGGAGAGATGGCTCAGCGGTTAAGAGCACTGACTGCTCTTGCAGAGGACCCAGGTTCAATTCCCAGCCCACACATGGTGGCTAGGAACCATCCTTAACTCCAGTTCCAGGGGAATCCGAAGCCCTCTTCTGACCTCCACTTCACTGCACAACATGGGTGCCCTCACATACATGCAGGCAATACACTCACACATAAAATAAAAATAATAAATATTTTTTTAAAAAATAAAGTCTATTAATGGATAAACTAATGCGATCCCAGCCAAAAGAGTAGCACTATTTTAGTGGACCCTAATAGGTTAATTCACAATTTTCTTGAAATAGAAAATACATAAAAATAAGATACAAAGAAACAAAAAAGGAGACAGACTTGCCCACAGCAGCAAAGCATACTGCAAACCCAATGACAGAGTGCAGAGAGCAAGAAGGAGACAGCCGCGAGACCCAGTGTCAGTCAGCACAGCAGCACAGCACACAACGAGCTGGAACTTGGGAGTTTCAAGCTGGTGGAGAATGGGCTGTTGGGTAAGAGTTGGGACAACTGCCTTTTCATTTCTGTTTAGGGGAGAAACCTTGAAGAATAACCCATATAAATAACAAGGCAAGTTTGACACAAATAGACAAAGTACAGCAAAGATCTGCAAATAACCAACAGACATGGAAATGTTTGGTGTTGTAAGTAAACTAGAAAATTCAAGTTAAAATAAGGTTATTTTCAATCGCAAGACTGACTTTAAAACAACCTACCAAGACTGATGCAACCTGCTGTCAGCAAGGACAGGGAAATGGATCCCTTAATGGATTTTTAATTCGGCAATTTAATGAAAGTAGAGCTATATTATAGGAATGAACAGATAGCTTACATAAAATGTTAAAGTTAGATGCAAGAGGTAGTATAATCTCATGTTAAGTTACTTATATCAAACAAACAAGGTGTTAAAATAGTCTCTAAAACAGTGTTGTCAATAATTTATTTCACTCTTAAATAGAAGGTCAAAGACAGCAGTTCACAATTGGCAGGCCGACTACTCAAACCTCACACAGCATCTCTGTTGAGACACCAGGAGCCCTGCTGAGGCTCTCATAGGCATTCCAGTCAGCAAAATGGGGAACTTTCAGGGGAGTTCCCACCCCAACTCTCTGTCTAAACTGAACCTGGACATTTTCCATCTCACCCCCTAAAATTTTGTCATGTGGCCACAATTAACTGTCAGAGAGGCTAAAAAGTCATTGTTAGCTGAGCAGCCATGAGTCTAGGTAAAACTCAGAGAGTAAAGGAAAGAGAGACAGACAATGAGACAACAGTGCACAAGCCAGTTGTGTAAATACCTGGGTGAAGTGTCAGAGCAGGCATAAGCATTGGGTGGAGGGGGCAGCAAAACAGTACGTAAAAGCTTTTAACAGTGATGGTTATTCACACAGAAACTAAGGAAGTAAAAGAAGTTGGTGCTTTAAAATCTTTTACTTGTAATGATATAACATGTTAAATCCACTAAATCTATTTACACCTACAAAGTGTTTAATGTCCCAAATCAGACTGCACCTAAATCCATAAAGTTGCTGTGTATTATTAAAAATGATTCCAACTTAGAGCACCAGTCTCTAAGTTTCTGGTAGGCTGGCTGACCACGTGTACAGAGCTCCACCCTGAGACTCAACCTATGCAGGTTGGGGATGTCAGTGGCAGAGCTGGGACATAGACTCCTTGTGCTTACTACATTGTAACTTTTTTTTTAATTGACTTTTTGCAATTTTCATACAACATAATTGAATGGCATTTAAGATCTCCTCTTCTATCTGCACCTCTCCTTACTGCCCCCTGCCCAATTTAATGTAGTTTACTTTTAACAGTTATTTTAAACTAAAGAGATGTTTATAACCTCTAGCTCAACTTAACTTAGATTTCAGACATTTACAGGCATGATGCTCCAACACTTCTCACAAATGAATTAGATCAGGACTTCAGTCTGAGAACTTAGGGAACATCATTTTCTTGTAGGCTAACAACTACAAAAACAAAATGGGCAAAGAGCCCCGCAGAAACAAACAAGAGTTCCGATGTCTTTCTGAGCCAAGGGCTTGAGATTTGGACTTACTGGCCTGTTTTAACCAACCTCTTCTACCACCTTCAGATAACAATGGCAATGTAAAGAAGATAACTCAGTCTTCCTCCCCTGATATACATGAATCAAACTAGTAACAGAACAAGGAAGAGAAGAATGGAGGGGATGGGGAACAGTCAGAATCCCAAAGAGGAAGGAGGAAACCTGAGTCTGTCACTGCCTATAGGCTGAGGGGTCCTTGGCCTGAGCTATCAGACAAAAATCTTAGAAAGGAGAAAGCCAGGTCTATATCCTCTAACCAAAAGCACATGTCACCCAGGAAACAGGCTTCTGGCAGACCCATGCCTGGGTCACAGGGTAGAGCAAACAGCACATCTGGACACAGCTGGGCAGGGCAAGCTGCTGCAGAAGCATGAGTAAGACACAAGCACATGGCAAGGAGGGAGGCGAGCAAACACAGCAAGGGCAGGAGAAACAGCAAGCCAGAGAAAACGCTCTCAAGGAGCAGACTACACTGTGACAGCTACAGAGACGTTTACGGAAGGCAGTGGGTCTGAGAGAACAAGACTTCTGGGACAAGGTGGTACTGCCATGAAAAAGCCACGAGAAATGGCTAAGGAAAAAAGCCAGGGACGAAGAGCACACACCCACAATCATAACACACTGACAACCAAGAGCTGAAAATCAACTAAACCACAGAGCCACAGATGGCCAAGGCAAGAGAGGAAGGCAAGGGGCACGAGATAACCCCAGAGGAGAGAAGAGTGTTTATATCTAAAATAGTCCGCACCTTCTGCTCGGCAAAGTCAACACTTGGAGAGCCCTGCAGGAAGTGGACTGATGACTGAACAGCGGTCACTCCTGGTAAAGGGGGAGCCACTGACTGCTGTCTATAGCAATGGTTTATGTACTTATTTTGGATCTGTTTTGACTTTTGTTTTATGATAACTCATTTGGTTTTTCTAAAACCAGAAGTTAGTATGTGTGATTGGGACATGCCTTTTGCTTAAAGTACAGTCACAGTAAACGGGATACCCAAAGAAAACCATTTCATGCCTTATTAATAAAACACCTGCTGGCTGCCAGTTGGTGTGGAGCTTAGTGATCGAACACAGAATACATGCTTAACTGTGCAAGGCACTGGGTTCCACCTCCAGCACCATTTGAACAAAACAAAACCAAATAAACCTGCTAATTAATAGTACTTTAAAGGATTATTGAAAGACAGTATAATTTGACAGGCAACAAATCTTTATCTTTTTTGTATAAGGCTAGTAAAACATTTAGAACTTCTGCATCAAAGTACAGCTGTTACCAGATATTGATGAACTAATTTATGGAACAAGCCAGATTAAATATAAGACATGTTTCCAGCACCAGTAAAATTACTCTAGCCCCTGAAAACCTTAAGGACATGGGACAGCATCTGTGACCCGGCAGGGTTCTCATCCTAGCACCATGCCATCTCAGATCTCTGATAAGTCATGTGACTTCTGCATCCAATTTGGAGTAGACACATCAGCAGTCATGTGCTCCTTGACAGTATCTTTTTTTTTTTTTTTTTTTTAAAAAAGGTATTTCTTTATATTTTGTATGTGTATTGAGTGTAACACCAGCATGTGTGTTAGTGCGCCCGTATCATGCAATGTCTGCAGAAGACAGAAGAGGGCATCAGATCCTCTGGAACTGGAGTTACAAACCATTATTAGCCGCCATGTGGATGCTGGGATTCGAACCTGAGACCTCTGCAAGAACAGCCAGTGCTCTTAACTACTGAGTCATCTCTACAGGCCCTCTTGACAGCATCTTTTAGGTAAAGGAACAAATACGCTCCAAGAAGTAAATGTTAGGTCCCTGGTTTTATAACATAATTTACAATGTCAGTAAAAAGTTCTAAAAATCCAAGTATTTTCTTCTTAAAGTTTTAGTCTTGAGGTAGATGTCATTTATAGTAAACATCAAATGCAACCAACTTCCTTCCACAAACATGATCAGAGGATTAATGACCAGAAATTCCCCTTGGAGAGTCTAGGGAGTGTCAGTGTTCAGCAGTATTCTGGCTTCAGTTTCCAAATCCCTTCACCACCAGGAGTTCTATGAAAAGTGCAGAGATTTCTCAGCAGTTCTCGGAAGACACAGGACTGTGAGGCAGACAGCTTGGATTCAAACTCCTGCAGTATCTCCCGAGTGCTAGCCTGGCCATCCACCTGGGCCTGGAAAGCAATGAAATTCCTCATTTCTACCAGAAGATCATCATGGTCTGTGGTGGAGGGAGACAAGGAAGCCGCCTCTGGAAGGTGCCCACTGTCGCTCTCCAAGCGCTCTGGCAAAATCAGGTGGTTTCTTGCTCGCATTCTAGCTAAGAGTGAGGAAGAACTGGGCGCTCTGGATAAAGACGCTGTGTCTTCTTTGCCACTCAAGTTGGCAGGGGCAGGATCTTTTCCCTCCTTTTTCACAGTGTCCTAGAGAAAGAAGATCACTGCTTTGACAGACTGAACTGTCTGTGAGGGCCCACAAAATAACCCAAATGCCAGGGGTGAGGTATGTGAGAAAGACTGAGACCCCATCTAATGCCCAGGGCAAAAGAGGCTAGGGGGACAACTTAGTCTAGCCATTTGTAAAAAAACATCTCCTAAAGAAACAGGCAGGAAAGAAGAGAAATAAACCATCTTCTGGACACCAATGAGCATGAGAGCAGAGGGCGCTGAGGGAGCGGCCCTGCAGCCACAGGCCTGGGCAGTGTCTTCCCTAGACCAGGGCAGCTTTCAGGGGCCATAAGCATGTGCTGCTTTTTCTCCCAAATGCACCTGACTCGCACTGTGGGATCAGGAACAGTAACAACACTATACTCCCCTTTCTTCACTTCTAAACTTTCTTACTCTTTCCATCCTTTCACTTCATGTTTCTTTAAACCAGTAACAGAGAGCTAACCTGGAATGTGCCCTAAACTCCTGTTGCTAAGAGCATGGGACACAGGACAACAGAAAGGGTCTCCATTCTTAAATGTGCTCCTGTAGGTCTAAAATGGAGTCTTGCTCTGTGAGTTTTCAGTGTAAGCATTAACACACCCTTAATCAAAAAGACTGAGTGGTGAGGGTGGCGTTCGCCCAGTTTTACCATTACTGAGGCCCTGGGGAAGATGGGCTCTCTGGGCACTGAGTCTACGCAGAGTGGTGATCTCCTCCAGTTCAAGCATGTTGTGTTATATTAACTTTCTAAGCACAAAACAGAGACACTGCTTCAGATATTGTGCTTTAGGAAGTTAGGTGCCCTTTTAGATTCAAATGAAAGCACAGCCTAACTCAGAGCCTACAACAGAAGTCTCCAGTGTCACTACACCATTAGAGCCATTTTCACCACATATGCAATGCAGGGACATTTTCCTGTCCACTCAGCAGGTCTCACACCTGAGAAGCAGCCAGGCTATCCTGTTACCTGACATTTTTCTGTTAGAGATGTTGAAGAAGGACGTTGCATAGGGAAGCTGGAGTTCCTTTTCTGACCAAATCTATTCCTAAATAAGGAAAAGAATCAAAGTAGATAAAATGTTAGGTGCTGTGACATAGAGACCAAAGTACTATTTCAACAACTAAATTCATCCTGGGAAACTACTGTCTTTTGAGCCCCACACTTCTGCTCTATCCTCTCCACTCTGCTGTTCTGGGTGAGTGAGACCCACTCAGAACCCTCACTCAGTACTATACATGGCAAAGTACTCTCAAAGGGCATCCTGAACAGCACAACAACTATGATTGCTACGAACTAGCTGTCTTATTAATGGTTAGTCATTATTTGTATTTCATACTATTTTTAAAATCATCTCTCAAATAAACCAATCACTTCTTCCCCTAAATTTGTCTCTGAAAGGCAGGAAATAAAAGGGAAGAAGGACAATAGTATTTCCCCAAGTCACTCAAATCTGACCAACACATGCCTCTCTGAGGGACTAGAACTGGAGAGAGGCAAGTTCTGTCCTGACTGTCGCCAGCCTCAACAATTGGGGCTCCCTGAGAACCTGGCAGGGAGCGATCTCTTACCTTATTCTAGCTGGGGCACCAGAAACACCCCTGTGGCCTGTCCAGGTGGGAATGCCAGATGCTGCCCCCAGGCACTGCTGACGAGAGAGTCTCAGGGCTTTCAAGGCATCCTGAGCCACTCGGCTGGCCTCTGCCTCCACCAGCACATAATCAGGGCTGGTCCCATCCATGATGGCATCATGCTTCACAACGCTGTGCACACCCACTAACCAGAACAAGGAGAGACCAAGAGCAACAGTTCGGCTTTTACACTGGAATACTAATGTCACCAGAGAAGAGATCCAGAACATTTTTAACTGTTGTTTTCTGAGCAGCAGTTATGACTCAGAACTTCACAAATGCTTTCTGTTCACTTTTACCACTACCTTGTAAGGGATGGTTATTATTTATCCCTGTTTTTAAAATAATTGGGTCAAATGCTTCACCTATACTTTAATACTTAATTTCTTCCTAACCAGAAGAAAAATTTAAAAATCTATTAATAAAAGCTACAGTGGAGGGAAAAATATAAAACAGAAATACAGAATTCCCCCAAAATGGTCATGGGAATGCTACATGTCAGAATCAATGAAATACATTTAATATGGTAATCAGTGCAAAGTTCAAACCCTGAATACTCATATCAGTAAAATGAAGCAGCATGGGGTGCATGCCTGTAATCCCAGCACGGGGGAGGGCTAGGTAGGAGGATCAGAAGGTCAAGGCTGGCCTGGGATACCTGGGATACCTACTGAGAGGTTCTCTCCAAAAAAAGGAAAAGTGAGAGAAAAAAATGAATTCAAGTTCTAACTTTTAAGTAAATAGAAATAATTATGGGGGAAAAAAAACCCTCTCACCAAAAGCAAAAGTACCAGGAACAAAATAATAAAAAGTTAAAAAATGTAAGGTAGAGAATAGACCAACTATGGATGCAGTTTATAATAGGTAATAATCCTAGCTTACTGAACAAAAAAAAGTCACAGAATGGACAACTCACTAGTTTGACTTAATTAATGTAAAGAAAAGGAAAAATTATGGAATAATAAATATCAGAAGGGAAATGATTTGGTGGAAAAAGACAAATTTTGAAAATTATAGGAATATTTTGTATACCTGTATGCAAATTTGAAATCATACACAATGGATCATTTTCTAGAAAAACAGGAAGTACTATATAGAGGAAAAATAAAGTTACTGGTGATAAAACTACAGACGAGAATCATTTATAAACATGAAGAGACTAAGTACAGCATCAGTATATAGTAACCAACAACAAAGTAAGAAATGAATACTTATGACCCATTAAGACTCAGTCTAGGAATTCAAGGTCGGTACACAATTATGAAATCCATTATCTGGTAAGTTTCATGATATTGTTTCCAATACTATCTATCGATATTTCTACAGTGAAAATGCTTTTGATAGAATTCACCATCCTATAAAACCATTCAACTGAAAATACTCTTACTAAAACACATGCCATATGCAACTCCAAAATCTTACTTAATGACAATACAGGCCATTTTCATTAAGGGAAAAATAAGATGCCCATCGCCTCTAATACTACTTATATCTAGCATTATTAGCTTATAATAATAATAATAATAATAATAATAATAATAATAATAGAAAATCAAATAGAGACAAGTGACTAAAATAAAAAGTACAATTTTTGTTTTTTAGTCAGTCCTTCCTCCCTCTCTCCCTTTCTTCTTTCTTAGCTTTCTTTTCTTTCTGTGTTAGAGGTGGAATCCAGGGCTTCATGCACGGCTAGGGAAGTGCTCTACTACTGATCTACACAAACCCCAGTCTTTCTTTTTTTGAAGCTTTTTTGTTTGTTTGTTTTTTTGAGACAGGGTCTCCCTTCAGCCACAGCTGGCCTGGAACTCACTATGTAGACCAAGCTGGCCTTGAACTCACAGAGATCTGCCTGCCTCTGCCTCCCAAGTGCTGGGATTAAAGGCATGCACCACCATGCCCAGCTGTCTTCAAGTTTTTAATAAATATAAACCCTGAAGGCCCCAGAGAATCAATAATAAAATTGAATAAAATCATTCAGGAGAGAATGAAACAGGAAATCTCCAACCTTCCTATGAACAATCAAGTCAGTTAAAGAATACAACGTTGAAAAACTCCATAAACAATAACGCTGAACATAAAATGAAAATAAACCCAAGACATGTAAAACACACATGGAGAAAACTCTGAAGCACTCCTAGGAAGGCATTCTGTCGAGCCTGAACCAATGGAAGCATAGCCCCCTCCTCTCCCCTAACTACAACCACTCAATCTTCACTCTCCACGAACTATTCATACACTCATTGTGGTATCTCAACAGAAACATCAAGAAACTTTCAAATGAAGCTGGACAATGATACTGAGGTTCACATGGAAAGAAAAACCTGCACGAACAGCTGAAAGAACACTGAATGGCAGAGGTGAGCCTAGCAGACAGCAGAGCACTCCAACTCCAAGTCTGGTGCTGAAACAAGGGCAGCTCCTGATCACACAGAAGCTCAACGTGGCTATCGGGACACATCAAGTTTTCGAAAAGGAACAGGAGAACACACGGTGGACAGCTGCGTGCATGTCAGAGAGTAAGAGAAAATGAAATTAAGTGTGTGTCTACTTTGGCAGAAGAAACCAGGAAGGAAATGCCATAAATTCATGAGATCAAAAATTGAAGGCATGGGGAGGTGACGTTTGTAAGAAGTGTTATGCTACATCAAAAAGTAAAACAATAAAGTCAAGAAGCATGGGGAAAACCCTGAAATGGATACAAATAAATTAATCTAACTATACTTTAAACTGGTAACACAACCATGATGGGATAACAGGATTGTCTCACCAATTTAACAGTGGAGAGAAAAAAGAAACCCAAGAAACTTTTGGACACAATGTTTTAACTAAAAATGTCAGGTTAAAGACAAAAAGGCATATAAATGAATATTAAACTTGTTAGTATGGTTTTTGTACAGGTTATAAATTCTAAGACCACTACACTTTCTGTAATTGTAAAAATAGGTCAGTATGTTCAGAATGGTGGTCAAGGACTTCTCGTTCTTGAAGAGAATCAAACATAAGGGAAGTGTTCTAAGATGAACTGAAACTGGACAGCACAGTATCAATCCAGTGCATGGATTTATTGGAGGACAATGGACACATCACAAAGTACACCTACTCTAAATGTACAATTTGACAAGTTTTGACATGTATATACCATGAAACTTACCACAGGCAAGACAATGACATCATGACTTGTAAAATGCTCTTCATGTGCCCTGGGACCGCCTACATCCTGTCCTCACTGAAGAGATGACCATGTGCTTTCTGTCCTTTATTCTACTGACATGATGTTTTAGCTTCATTTTCAAAACCTTTTTTCATGGTTTACACAACTTTCTTTGTTTCTCTAGCCTCTTTTTTCCCTTAGGGCGCATCACACTTAAGATTTTTCTCTTTACCATATGCTTTGATCAATTTGTTATTGTATGCCTTGGCATACTTTTGTTTCTAAGCCTAGAGTTTATTAGTCTCTTGAATGTGTAGGTTTATGGCTTTCATGTAATTTAGAACATTTTTTACCAATATTTCTTCAAATTCAAATACTCCCCGCCTTTCTCTTCTTGGTCAGCACCCCAATTATGAGAGGTGCTGGACTTCTACAGCTGGATGCTCTTTTCTGAGTTTGTTGTGCTCCGTTTTGCTTCTACTGCTGTGCATTAAGTTCATTTTTCTTTTCTTCTGCTATGCCTGATATGACTTCCTCTCCTACAGTGTATTTTCAGACATTTGTCATCTATGTTCAATATTTTTATGTGGGTGTGCAACTTTCATGCTTCTTTTTTAATATAAGGAACAGATCTAATAATTTTAATGTCTGCTAATTCTAATAGCTATGTCATTTCCAATTGATTTTCTCATTCTGAATATTTTCCTGCCCGCTTATTTCTATGGCCCGTAGTTTTTTTATTTGGTGGAAAGTGCCATAAAATTTTTTCTTAAGTGCTTGCTTGTTAATTATGCATTCCTACAAAAGCTCAGGTGAGGTTGACACAGTGCTAACTCTGAGGCAACAGTATGCCCTCTGCAATATGCCAAATGCCCTGTGAAACCTTACTCCAAGCTGGCTGGGAGGTACAGGCACTCCTGGCTGTGGGTAAGCACAGAAATGTTTCCTCTAATCCTTTTGGGTGGTCTTTTCTACAGCCTCAGATAGGTTCCATGTACCAATGCACTGATCAACATCCAGCTGAGTTCTACAGGAGACCCTCTACAGACCGGCGGAGTTCTTCCTCTGTGCTGCTCTCCCCTCTACCTTACTCCTTTACATGAACTCCAGCACCTTGGTCTCCCTGGATGCTTAACAGAGTCTGCCTACAGCCCCATCTGTGTTCTCTTCCCATGTCACAGTCTGAAAACTCTCACGGCAATAAGTGGAGAGTTCAGTTCATTTGTTTCCCATCTCTAATAGATCAATAAATAACAACCCTCTGCTGGCCTTTTGGTCCCACCACTTCATATACCGTGTCAATGTTTTGTTGCTCCAAGGTGGAGAGTAAATGTTATTTCATCCTTGCTAGAAGCTAAGCTCTTGTTTCTCATCGACAGATGTAGAAACAGAGATGAACAAGTATATGCATGTTTACTTGTACACATACAAATATTTATGTATGTTTGTAGACATGCTTATATATGCATATGAATGATAAAGCAAATGCTTAAAAATGCTAGTGTTGGCATAAAGGCTATAGTAGAGATCTGTATGCCTTCAAGCTAATTTCTCTAAGTCGGAAAGGTCTGAAGTGATACACAAAACAGGTATCTTTGGTAGCTGTGGCCATCACACTGTGAACATAACTGCCAGTGGCTGAAGAAGATGATCCCCTGGGGATGACTGAGCTGAGCAGAGCATGCTGCCTTCCATGGTCTTCAGCAGTTGTTATGCTGACTTCACCAATGCATTCCCTTTGATCTTAAGCATCAGCTTTTCTACAACTACAATGCCTGCCCTAGCCATAATCCTGCCTCTCTCCCCATGATCTGTCACTCTATCTCCTGTAGTTGGAAAATCATAAAATACAGCTTGTAAGAAAATTGCCTATTATCGTTCATGCAGCACATATCCATTTATAATACTGTATGTACTGTAAGCGGTTACATGTTTAGTACTACTGTTTCCCAAAGTTTCAAATACTTCCAGATCTTCAGAAAGGGGTAAATTTAATTTTCAAAATGTCAACACCATCAGTAAAGACTACCACATTGGAAGTGGCTGACTCATTTTCTGTTCCTAGTACAGCGGGGAAAGTTTCATCAGAAAGCATTACCTGATTTTTTGAAAAGCTTTTCCAAAACATAGTCATCACTGCTCCGTTCCTTGGCCTCACTTTCTTGCTCAGTATTTTGCTTGTGGTATCCCCTTTTCTTCACTAGGTGTGGGATTCGAGTTCCCTCAAACTTGGCATCTCTGTTCTTAGGGTTTTGCTTTGGCAGTGGATGTTTCTCTGGGATCTCTTCCTCTGCAACACCATGCTTTCTTTTTGTCTTATGCTTACAAGAATGACTTTCCACTTGTCTGCTCACCCACAAAGGTTTCGCCTGAACCTGGCAGCAGTCTCCTTTTGCCGAGGGGCCTTGCTTCTCACTGGTGCTTGCTTCACCAGACGGCCTAGATGCTTTGTCAACTCTTGGAGAATTTGAGCACTTCTCATCTCCATTCACTGCTGGCAGCTCCTCCGGCTCAGATACTGCGCTTGTGTCTTCTCTAAGCCCGACACCACAGGTTATGTTCCTACTTGTGTGACAGTCACCTTTCGTAAGACTACTTTCTTTATAAGTTTCATTTCCTGCAATCCCCGTTGCTTTAGATTTTTCCTCAGTTGGAATGCTGTCATTTACAGATGTATTAGGATGGGAGAACTTCTTGCCTTTTGGGTCTGTTTCTAGAGCTGGTAAAGTTTTTCTTTTCAACTGGCGTTTAGGTGTCTGAACATCTGAACCAGTTCCTGTAATGGGGAAGCATTTAATGTTATACTGCAGACTACTTCCGCACCTGATTAAATTAAATAACTTTATGTAATACCTGCAAAAATAGCACTTGTTTCTGTGCTCTGGGATGTATCAGGACTAGTCAGAGTAAACAGCTCATAAAGATCATTGGATTTGAAAAACCGCCTTTGTTTTGGATCTTTTAGCACTCTGTTTGTCAAAAACTGCTTGAAGATTTGTCTTAAAAGATAAAAATTACACTGGTATGAAACAATGTTTAGGTATCAAAGCTCCAGTTATAAAACATGTAAGAGATGATAACAGCAGATCTATGAATGATTAAAAAGCCCCCAAACTTTCAGTCTTGGATAAATTACAATTCAGAACATACATAACACATCAGATGATCTCCAAAATTTTACAGAAACTAAATTAGAAAAATTAGAAAATAAATTACATTAGAAATTCCTCATTATTTATACTCAATGAGTTTTTTCAGCCTCCAAAACCTATCACATTTCAAAACCCACCTTTTCACATTTATGTGACTCCCAGACTCTCCAAGCTGTAAGGAGCAGTCAGCTTCCCTGATTTGTGCACCAAGACCGGCCCTGGCCTGTCCAGTACCCTCCTGATGGGGTCAGGGTTTTGCACAGCCCTCACTTTGACCTATTCCCCAACTCCTATCTGCTGGAGCCTGTGTTTAAGATCACATACCAGTCCCTCTCCTACAGAGATCACTAAAAAACACCACTATCCCCTTGGCCACTTGCTCTTCAGGATACAGCTCTCTTCTGACAGGACTCACCTCATCTCCAGCACCCACAGGCCCTTAAGGACAATGAATGTTCCAAGGATAGACTAGTACAGGTGCGGGAGCTGGGGTATGGACAAGAATGAAGTCTGAGGGGCATAGGGAGAAGCTGGCCATGTCTGGACTCTTTCTCAAGTCCCCTAATGAGAACACAGGAAGTCAGAGAAAGGAACACATATGCTGCCAACTTCTCCAAGGGTCACCTGAGCCAAAGGTCGCAATGACCATAAAAGTCTCATTAAGGAAAAACTTCTAGTCAAGAAAATAGAATCTCTAGCTTAGGTAGAGATCTAACATAGTAGGGCAGGGTCAATACCTGGCAAAGGGCAACCCTAGGAAGGTGGAGTCTTCTGAAGCTATCTTACAGAAGATAGGCAGAAAGATTTTCCCTTTAGTGAGATACAGTACTTTTCCTTCCCGAATTCCTAAGTCCCTACAAGCCATCATGAGGTCTGCCTGGGTTTGGCCCCCTGAGACCTGGGTCAGGAAGGCACAACTTTCCCTTTTTTTTTCTCCTCTTTCTTCCTTTTGGATGATGGCCAGAAACTAAGTTCGCTTTTTCTGATACTTTGGGCTTCTTATTCTCTCTAAAGCCTCCCACCTCATTGTGTGGCTGCTAGTCCATCATGTGTCTGACTTACTTGCCAGCATGACTTTTTTCCTTTCTCTCCTCCAGGCGGCTGCTGGGATTTACAGCATGCTTGCCCTGGGAGTTTTTCTTTTAAACTCTAATAAAACTGTCCTTTGAGCTTCTGTTTGAGTCCAATCTTAAATTCTTTTATTAATGAGACTACAAACCCTGAGCGAACTGAGATTTCCCTATCAATCATACCTGCATAGTGTAGGGAAATGCCAATGTGTTAACTTTAAATCGTTACTTTACAATTTTTCTAAAAGCAAGTGGCACACTACAGTATATATGTAAGAACATTTCCCTCAGATAACAATATCAAACTTACATATCCTTGAATTTGAATAAGGAACAATAATAATCAGGTTCAAAGACATTTTGAACACCAATAAGGCATCAAAGTATATGGCAAAGAAAAAAAAAGATCAAACAGCCATATCCCTTAAGTTACAACAATTATTCTTTTTAAATGGCAAGGTATTTTAAACCAACACTTGGAGAAAAAAACAAAAAAACCTCTTTGCTGACAACTCTGGATGTAGGCACGGAGGCTCAGCAGCCACTGTACTGACCGGTGGTAGATCTTTTCCTCAATAGTACCGGCCATCAGAAGCCTGTACACAGTCACCTGCTTCTTCTGACCTATCCTCCACGCTCGCTCCCGCGCCTGTGACAGACAGAGATACTTTAACAAGGGCTCTTCCCACTGCAAGGGCTGACTAAGAGAAGCAGAGGTACCTGATCACCAACTTTCATTCCCTACTCAGAATTCTGACTAATGAAGAAATATACACCAAAGGCCTATAAAGGCAGATGAACAGCCAGGTAAAAAAGGAGAACCAAGACATCTCGATCCAAAAAAAGGTTCCTTCATATGTGCTCTTTTTATCCCACAGCTTGCAATAGATGTTGTACATAAACAGCTGAAGACACTCCCAGTCTATGTGGCTCTGACAATTTTGGTTTTTTTTTTTTTTTTTTTTTGGTCTTTTTGAGAGAGAGACAGTCTCTCTCTGTAGCCTCAGCTGTCCTGGAACTCACTATGTAGACCAGGCTGGCCTTGAACTCACAGAGATCCACCTGCCTCTACCTCCCAAGTGCTGGGCTTAAAGATGTGCACCACCACGCCCAGCACAATGTGTTCTTTTATGTGAAAGAACAGGACCTGACTAAAATGCAGACTGTTCTCAGAAGCCAAGTAGAAGAAACCCAAACTGTCATTCTAGATATCTTGTTTTCATGGAAAAGACAGACCTGTGTGTCGGTGCTTGGATTCCAGTCAGGGTCGTAGATTATGACTCTGTTGGCGCCGGTCAGGTTGACTCCTATGCCGCCCACCCGCGTGGTCAGAAGAAAGACGAAGATGGATGTGTCCTAGAGGAAAGAGCCATAACAGTAGGCACACCTGAGAGCTGCTACAGCCCCACAATCTACACACGAGTTCATTCCAGTCACCAGCATACCCAACGTTTGTGTCCGAGTCAAGTTCTCATATCAGAGCACTTACTTTTAAAATTAAGTATATTAGCAATGTTTAGAAGTTGGGTTCTCAAGAAGGGAAACACATCAAGCATTCTCTCTCTCTCTCTCTCTCTCTCTCTCTCTCTCTCTCTCTCTCTCTCTCGTTGTTCTTCACTAGCTTCTTGGCTTCTTCTCACTCAGCACTGACCTTTGAAATCCTACATGCCCAGTCCCGACATTCCTGAAGGGTACAGTTAAAAGCAAAATGTCGCTGGGCATGGGCACACATCTTTAAACCCAGCACTCATGAGGCAGAGGCTCTGTGTTGAGGGAAGCTTGGTCTGCAAAGCAAGTTCCAGGACAGCCAGAGCTACACAGCAAGACCCTGTCTCAAAAGATTAAAAAATAAAGTCCCCAAGCCACAAGGGTTGTAGCCCCCTTTTCAGGTGGCTGTGGACGTGGGCATGCTCTGTTTTCTCCCCAGAGAGCAGCTCCTCTGCCTTCTCAGTCACATCCCTGGTTTACCTCGTTGTATCTTGTAATCAGTGGTTGTCGTGACGCGATGGTAGTGGTCCCATCCATCTTGAGATAGGAATACTTGTGGGCTCTCAGGAACACTTCCAATATGTGCAGCATCTGTTGGGGGATAAGGGGAAACAGTGTGAAAACTGAATCTATTCCCAGAGAGAGTTTCTCCACTTGTTAACATACTCCCATAATCCCATACGACTATGTTAAAGGGATTTCTTGCTTGGACGAAGAGAAATAAAATTGCTGCAAAAGAATTTTTGCTAATTCCTTATGTTGTAAGTAGCCCAAACGCACTTGGATACCAGGAGAACATTGTGAACTTAAAAAAATAAGGCAACTTCTGGGGCTGGAGAGAGAGAGCTCAGTGGTTAAAACACTGGCTGGTCTTGCAGAAGACCCAGGTTCAAATCCCAGCATCCACATGGCATCTAACAACTGTCCATAACTCCAGTTCCAGGGGATCACACAGCCTCTTCTGTCCTCTGCGGGCATTGCATGACATGGGTGCACTTACCTACATGCAGGTAATATATGGATATACATAAAATAAAAATAATAAAATATTTTTTAAAAAGTGGCAACAACTTCTGTGCACCATCTCTAGAGAAAAAGCCAAACTCCTAAAAAGACCTGCAAAAAGATCCGAAGAGAGCCTTAAAACAATGGCAGATCTCGCTTTAGATAATGTCCTACCTTTTGTACTGGTGATCCGAAGTCCTAAGAACAAACTTGTTTATTACATGCCACTTGAGTCCTCACCTGCCTTGACTGGGAAAACAGCAGTACTCGCTGACCCTGCTTGTGCCATATCTTCAGCAAAGACTCAACAACAATCATTTTCCCAGAACGCTTCCAGTATCCAAACTGATCTTCTTCCAGTTCATCTTCTGGAGGACCACTGAGATTCTTGGGACCACCGGAAAAGAGATCAGGGTGGTTGCAGATTTTTCTTAGGGCTACAAGTCCAGAGAAAATCTGTGGTATAAAAGAACATATGAGCTCAGATGGCCCCATGTAAAGTAAAAGGAATGGAGGAAAGGAGGGAGGACTGATGTAGTGTGCAGTGTGGATTACAACACTGTTCTTCACCAGCTCCTGAGTTTCTTCTCTAATGTCAGCATTATGAGAAACAGCTGTAAGTCTGGATCTTTACTGTCCCCCAGAGGGTCATGCATTGAAGGCATGGTCCCCAGAGGGACAGTGCCTAAAGGCAGGGCTTTTGGGAAATGACTAGACCATGAGGGCTCTGACCATCAGTGGGCTAACCCACTGACGGCTTTATAATTTGATGGAAGTGGTAGAAATTTAAGAGGTGGGAAGGAAGTGGATCTTTGGGGGCTATTTCTTGTCCCTACTTCCCAGTCACAGGACGTGAGCAGTTTTAATCTTCCAGGTATTAATGGCCAAGATGTTCTACCTCACCATAGGCCCAAAAACAACGGACCCACGTGAGCACAGGCTGAAACCTCTGAAATCATGAGCCAAATAAACCTCTTCCCCTTTAAGTTGATTTTCTCATACTGACAGAAAAATGACTAACACAAGCTGAAGAAATTAACTTTCACTCATGTTCTTGCCCTGATAAGAAAATTTCTCTGGAAACAACAATTTTACTGGGATGAACATGTCCACAGAAGTCATAGTCAATTACTAATAACTCAATTTCCTTTACTAGAAAAAAGTAGTTAGTCCACAGTACTATGAACTTGATATAAAAAAAAAACAACTGCACTTCACAAATACAGGTCAGAAATGTCACACCAATCTGTAACTTACCAAATGTCTCCAAATCTTACATATCTAAGTACCCTACTAAAAGCCTTATCATTTAGTATATGAGCCAAAGGCTGAAATTCCATTCACCTTTATGTTATTTTTATTTAAAAAATTTTTTGTTTTTATTTTATGTATGAGTATTTTGTCTGCATGTATGGAAGTTCACCATATGTGTACAATGCCCACAAAGACCGGAAGAGGGTGTCTGATTCCCCTAGAACTGGAGATACTAGTGGTTGTTAGCCATCATGGGGGTGCTCGGAACTGAACTCAAGGACCCTGGAAGAGCAGCCAGTGCTCTTAATCACTGAGCCATCTCTCCAGTCACCATTTCTACACTATTACTACACCAGAAAGCAAATACACATGACAAATGCATGAAGGGGAGAGATGTGAAGGGTTGATCCATGTAACAGAAAAGCACTGAAGATGGGCTAAAGCACCCTAATTCCCAGGCCCCAGAGTACTTACAAAGCTGTAAGCATCATTCAGGTTCTCTAAAGCTTTCAAACTGTGACTCAAATCAAACTCACTGGTGTGAAAGTTCAAGTAGAAAAACAGGAACTGAGTCAAAGGGTATGGTAAATTTAATTAAACATCAGTTATATTAACAATAAAAGATCTAAGCAAATGAGGAACATTGCCAAAACGCTCCCAAGAGTCATCTTTAATTCGTTTTTCTTCCTCTTGTCTTGCACTTGCCATACAGTAGCCACCTGCCTCATGGAGCTACTGAGCACAGCATGGGGAGTCCAAATTAAGATGTGTTACAAAAATAAAATATACACCCAAGTTTAAGACACAGTACCAAAAAAAGGGTACTAGCTGTCATTTTGAAGTCTCCATTATACATTAAAATATTCTGAACACATTAGGTGAAATAAAACATATGATCAAAATTCATTTCATCTGGTTTTTCTTTTTGCCTTTTAACATGACTACTAGAAAATTTAGGCCTCCAAGGGTGGCTGCATTCTCTAGAGTGGCCTAGACCCGCCCCCTACCCCAACTTGGAGGCACATGAGGAAGCAGTGATCTGACCACTGAGGAAATGTGAATGGTTTTGAAGCATTGACAACTGACAGACTAAGGAACTGCTGGGAGGAGATTAATAGGAAAAATGACTAAATCTGGAAGTTCCAGCACTGGGGTGTAAGAATAACAACAGGTGGCCACTCGGTGTGTGTTCACCTCTATCCAGCTCAGAGCCTAGGAGCGTGCCAGGGTGGACTTCTGAACACACTGCTATATCTTCAATGGGCAGAATGAGGGTCATCATTGCAAAGCTCAGCATGGATGAAAGGACATTCAAGCATGCCCTTGCTATGTGGAAGGCACAACATCCAACATACTGGACTGTTGAGGCTTGTTCTGAAAGCACCACACAGCTCTGTATGGTTAATAGCAAGAAGAACATTTCTCCTGGCCCTAGGAAAGTTACATGCCAGGCCAGCAAAACAATCTACAGGGTAGGATATTACACACAAAGGAAAAATAAGTGTATCTGAAGCTTTAGACTAAAAGTCTATTACAATCCTACTACATATCCTTATTTAACAGACACATACCCATGCTGAGTGCTGACACAATGCCACTAGAGAAAAGTATATCTTTACCTCTGTGTGCCCACTTACCAACCTGGCTCCCCTACATTCTGCTGGGATGCCTAGTCCTGCCCACTTACCAACCTGGCTCCCCTACATTCTGCTGGGATGCCTAGTCCTGCAGGCCACATCACCACAGGTTCCACTGTACGGTGCCGTTCTCCCACTCGGTCACAGTGCTGGATTCAAGTGCACCAGGCCTGTAGTGAAGACGAAAGGCATGTGCTCTAATTTATGAATGTTTTCTTATTTCTAGAAGGGCTTCAAATTCAGTTAAAGTTCTCACCAAAATGCTTTCAAGGGGGGTCTTAGAAAACACCTGATCCAGTTGGCAGTCTATAGCAACTATGTAAATTTCAGGTGCCTGGTTTTCGACACATGTCGTGATGTTCTTACCCCTGAGCAGTCTCAGCATGACATTCTCATGTCAAATGCTTGGGGTCACTCCACAGTGGGAAGGTGTTCCAGAAAGCCAAACTCTCACATGTGCAGAGTTTATGTAGTGGGATTTTTTGAGAAGACACTGTCTAGTAATTTTGAAATTCTTGGTAACGTTAGAAAACGTTTTCATAGTACAGGAAGGAAAAGGGTGAGTAAACAGATTCCTTTCATACAGTGGGGACAATAAGAGTTAGAGCCTTTAAACTCTGATACAGAGTTTTATCTGGTTTCTAAGATGCCAGTGGTTCCTAAGAGTATATTAGGATATGAGACTCATCTAGGAGCTGACAGAATTTATGACTTTCATAACCATATCCTGATAATACATAATTTTGGTCAAATTTCTAAGAAAACCCAGCGATGTACCTGACACTCACCTTCGGATGCCTAGTCCCGCCCACTTACCAACCTGGCTCCCCTACATTCTGCTGGGATGCCTAGTCCCGCCCACTTACCAACCTGGCTCCCCTACATTCTGCTGGGATGCCTAGTCCCGCCCACTTACCAACCTGGCTCCCCTACATTCTGCTGGGATGCCTAGTCCTGCCCACTTACCAACCTGGCTCCCCTACATTCTGCTGGGATGCCTAGTCCCGCAGGCCACATCACCACAGGTTCCACTGTACGGTGCCGTTCTCCCACTAGGCCACAGTGCTGGATTCAAGTGCACCAGGCCTGTAGTGAAGACGAAAGGCATGTGCTCTAATTTATGAATGTTTTCTTATTTCTAGAAGGGCTTCAAATTCAGTTAAAGTTCTCACCAAAATGCTTTCAAGGGGGGTCTTAGAAAACACCTGATCCAGTTGGCAGTCTATAGCAACTATGTAAATTTCAGGTGCCTGGTTTTCGACACATGTCGTGATGTTCTTACCCCTGAGCAGTCTCAGCATGACATTCTCATGTCAAATGCTTGGGGTCACTCCACAGTGGGAAGGTGTTCCAGAAAGCCAAACTCTCACATGTGCAGAGTTTATGTAGTGGGATTTTTTGAGAAGACACTGTCTAGTAATTTTGAAATTCTTGGTAACGTTAGAAAACGTTTTCATAGTACAGGAAGGAAAAGGGTGAGTAAACAGATTCCTTTCATACAGTGGGGACAATAAGAGTTAGAGCCTTTAAACTCTGATACAGAGTTTTATCTGGTTTCTAAGATGCCAGTGGTTCCTAAGAGTATATTAGGATATGAGACTCATCTAGGAGCTGACAGAATTTATGACTTTCATAACCATATCCTGATAATACATAATTTTGGTCAAATTTCTAAGAAAACCCAGCGATGTACCTGACACTCACCTTCCTGCTGGGTAAGTGCCTTAGGAGTCAGGCCTTATGGTCATACCCCCACCTGGACCCGTTTCCTAGCTCAGGGGTTCAACCTCGCTTCAGTGACCTTGCTCCTCAGCACCTCCGGCTCCTCAGCACCTCCGGCTCCTGGGCACCTCTACTCCATAGCCACTCCAGAGGTGGCATGTGACTGAACAAAGGTGACATATAAGAAGCCTTGCACATTCCAGACTCCATTTTCCTTCTCTCCCTCACCTCCCTTAGTATACAGTTTATTTCCCTAGCTTCTGCTCCAGCTGACCTGATTATCTCCATTGAGAATTCCGTAAACTTCTTTGGAATCAATGAAATTCTGGTAGACTTTGTGCTGCTCATCAGTAAGACGGCAAAATAATACCTGCGAGGAAAAAGAAACCGTAGGTTAAAAAAGAGATTAATTAGGGCTGGAGAGATGGCTCAGTGGTTAAGAACACTGGCTGTTCTTGCAGAGGACCCAGGCTCCCAGCACCCAATGTTAGCTAACAACCATCTTTAACTTCAGTTCCAGGGGATCTGATGCCCTCTTCTGGTGTGGGCACTGCACAGCATGAGTGTACTTTATGTACAAGTAGGCAAAACACCCACATACATTAAAAATATAAATAAAAATTTTAAATATATATTATCAGTAAGGCTTCCTAATTTAAAACATGTACAATTTTAACAATGTACCTCTTATTAAAACAACAAATGACAACGATAACCTCTCACAGATGAACAAAGCATTTTCCATCCATCTCCTGACTCCTGCACATTGCTCAGCAGTCCCTCCAGACTGGCTTCCTGCTCACAGGGCAGGCTCAGGACCCAGAGGCACAGTCACATTTCATTTCAGTCCCAATGTGATTAGAGACCCTCCTCCCAGATCACTCATGTGCACTATGCTTCGCAGACTTGGCAGAAACCTTCACCTCACCTGGAACTCCCCCTTCCTGGGATTCACAAGGTTACCAGGCTCTAGTGGCAACACCTGAGCTCCAGCCCACTGGGGCCATTCCATGCCATTGTGTCATCCGACGTCCTGCCTCTCAATCCTGTTCTCTCCAAGTCTACCACTACTCCATGGCCTGACTTTCTTCGCGGCACTTTTATATTCCCATGGGATGTTCTTTCAGCTACCCCTGTGCCACACATGTGGGCCAGATCTACTCACCCACATGCTTCCCCCACTGCTTTATAACTGGCGTGCAGCAGCAGCAGCCCCAGTCCTGCAGCAGCCTACTCCAGAGGCCACCCCCCTAAAACCCCATGCATCCTGCCCAGTACCTTCTTAAAGCCCGGAATGGCTGTGCTGACTCCTCCTTGGGCTCCCTCTTCCTCCTAAGCCATTTCTCTACCAGACATCTTTGTCTCAACATCTACTCACAATCACACAGAACAACAACAACAAAAACGCTGAAGCTACCCAATCAGAAGGATTTGGTTCCTATCCCTCAATGCCTCTACTTCTGTATCCTCCCCTTAGTGAGCAAGACAGTTCAGGGAAGGACCCAGGGCAATCCTTCAGCCTCTGCAGCAGATCTGAACACCCATCTGTCTTCCTCAGGGCAGTGCGCTGCCCATTTGACTCCACAGGGAAAGGGGGAACTTGCTGAGAGAACATGGGACAGTCCTCACCTTTACTTCCTTATCTGCTGCAGCACCTGGTGCAAGTCACTGATGCCGCTGACCTGCCTCCAAAACATCAGTACTAACCTCAGAGCTGCTAAACAACTAGATTCCTCCCAGTTGGGCCATTTCCCTTCACTCTGCCAGCCGCAGTCCTGCCTTTTCCTAGACTACTTCCACCTGTCTGCTGGGGCCCCTCCCCTCTTCCCAGCTAGTTTTTCTTCCATCCTCTCCTTTGATGTTGCTAAGGAGAGCAGCTACTTGAGCCGCTTATCTCCTCTTGTTTTCCACATGCTTTTTGGGCAAAGCCAGCCCTCAGAACTGGGACACCTTGCCAGCTGACTGGTCTTAGTATGGTCTTACTGGTCTAAACTTCTTATGCATGTGAGGGTTGCTCAGGTACTTCACACACACCCCAAATTAACCCATAAATTATGCACTAAAAGCTGCCTCTCCTCCGGAAGCCTCTATCACAGACCCGCCCTGGAGTCTAAGGGGGAAATCATTAGGACATCCAGGTCCCTGCTAGCCCTAGCCTTTTCTCAGTCTAAGGCACATCTCTCTGAGGGCTTTGCAGCTCCTGCCTGGGGTGTCCTGTTTACTTTCTTTCCCCCGCCCCCAAATACTTTGATTTGCAGCCTGAGTAGTCTTCCAAACTCTAAGGCTAAGGGTTTCCAATTCCCAATTTCTTAAATTCCTATTTTCTGCCCGTTAAGCACAATGGCAACTGACTTTCCTCTCAAACACAAAAGTTAACTGAACAAATGATTCAACAGGTGCCAAGCACCTGCCAAATCACAGTGAAAGCCAGAAAACCTGGCTCTCCCATAGTCTGCAGTCTAGTAGAGACCCTAGGAGGGTCTTAAAATTCAGTTTCTCTGCATGTGCTCCCTGGACCTAAGTGGGTATGGCAGAGCTCCAGGTGGAAGCATCACATGTACATGGAAGCAGAAGGACATGATGAGAAAACAGAATGGATCAGTTTGGGCCACATGTGGGAGAGAGAGTAAGATTCCACAATGAAAATAAATCAGCATAAATAAGCTAAGTCCGTGCTGTTGAATAGGTGGTAGGGTGAGAGACAGAGAACATAGGCTAGTAGGAAAGGAAGATTGAGAAAAATCAATTCGGCATCAATAAGTGACACTCAATGGAGTGCAGAGTCTTGTTGGGGTGGGGGAGGTGCTGGCAGACATCAACTGCACCAGTTCATGAGAAAGCTGCAGGATGTGAAACAGACAGGTAAGAGTGGTCAGCAATGGCTGACTGGGAATTAGCACAGAGGGCTGTGGCTGAGGAACTGGCAGGAGGGAACGGCAGACCTTTTGGAGGAACATGAAGATAAAAACAAGATGAGATTTGGTGGAAAAGAAGAGGCAGGGAAGAAGGTAGTCTTGATGACAGATGTCGAAGCTCTTTCACAATTTCAACCTGCATGATCTACAATGCACTGAGCTTCTTGAAGACCCTGAGGAGAAGGTACATCTATTAAGACTATACACCAGCAGGACAGATTCAGCAGCATCCTTTTAACACCTAGTCAGATGACAGCAACCCTTTTCTCAGTACATTCCCATACATTCGCAAACAATATAGTCTGTCCTCTACATGGCCATCTGACTTCCTTCTTTGCTGCTTTCTTTCTTGCCCCAGGTATCAGCCACCCTGGCATCCTTGCTGCCCCCAAGTGCCAACACACTGACCCCATCCATCACCTGGACTGCTCTTCCTACAAATCCCAAACAACTCATTCTTTGACTTTCTTTAGGTCTTCGCACAAATACCAATGGATCAAAGGTCTCTTCTGACCATCCCTTTCAAAAAGCCCACTCTCTAAACTGTGTAACCTTCAACACTTCTGATCCCCCAACTTGATGAAAGCCACCTGCTGAACCACCAGCCACCTTACTTGTGACTCTCTTCAAGAATTAATGTGAATTTTATGATAACAAGACTTGTCTGCTCACTGCTGTGTCTCAGAGCTTAGGAACAAGGGAGGTATTCGTTTGCAATCTAGTATGTGGCATGAATGCCCTGGGGGCTTAAGGAACATGGAGATGTTTAAGAAGAGTAGCTGGAGGAATCCAGGTGCTAATTCAGGGAAACCAAAGCCTTCGGACTAGAGGCAAATGCCACATTGAGGTATGTGCAGAGTAGCCTATCTGTAGCTACAGCACCATGCTGTAGGCCTGGCCTGTCACACTGGGAGAACGAGAGTGAAGGGCAGCATACCCATGCTTGAGGAGTACATGGCCACCTCCTGGACTTACAGACCTGTTCGTTTTTATCTGGCAGAGAAAGGCTCATCTTGACGTCTGATTTCATTCTCCGCAGTAGGTATGGGTTAATGGTGTCTCTTAAGACACATGCACACTTATAAGCAGTTTTAACCTTCAATAAAAGAAAACAAGGAGAAAATTAGTTTACAGAATACATTTGTTCTTTCCTTTCAATTGATTCCATTTGTTAAAAATAAAAGAACAACCAACTGGTACACAAATTCAACTTAGAAAAAGTCAACTAAGTTCTGTACGCTTCAGGGAACAGTCCCTTTCAAAGCAGTATCAGAGGAAAAGAACTACCTCATTAAGCTAAATGTACAACAGAAAAAAATCTGGGAATTTTGTGCCTTCTTTCCTCTTGTATATTTGTTTTAATGATTACTATATAGTTATACCCTAAAGTAGAGATTTATTTAGTTACTGACCATTCTCTAGGGAAAAACTGGTTCTGAACAAATCTCTATTTATAATCTTGCATTCTCCAAAAGCTACAAGGGAACTGAGACTGTGAGATTAGAGATCAAAAGCTAAGTGTGGGGGAAGCTACAGCAGTGGGAGCCACCAACTAATGGTGGAGATCAGACTTCAGGGAATAAGTTCAAGAGGGGCCCTACGATCCAAGAAATGAAAGGTCACTCTGCCTAAAATGGAGCATATGGCTCCATAATGAACATGGCCACATGAGAGGGTATTAACCGTACACAGAAAAACAAAGCCCCACAGCCCTGGAAACCACGCCCTCTGCAATTCACTTATGGGCAAGCAAAAACTCCAATTAATTATTGATAATTTTAAAAATTCTAAATAGGCTTAATAACTTAGTAAATTATTATTTCATGGAACAAGTCTAAAATTTAAATATAAGAAGCTTAGCTATGAAATGAATTTTTAAAAGAGCTTGAGTGTAATACACACAGAAAAGTTCAAGTTAAACACATTAGCATTAAACAAAGAAAACATTTTAAAAATCCTAAGTAGAGATAACACTAAAGGCCTTTAGGAAAAGCAATATGGAAACCTACCACTATAGAAGCTTCTTAAAGTATATACATGTACATTATAAAAAGAGAGTAAAAGGAGTTACCTTATAACAGGGGGACGTTGCCCCTATTAGACACCATAGTGGGCTAGCAAAGTAAAAGCCCAATGCCAAGAATAGACTCCTTTTGAAACTGTTGACTAGGGGTCCCACAGACCCTCAAACAATACTGGCCATTGCCCCTGCTCTTGGTTACCCACCAGAACTTCATGGTAAGACCCTATTGCCTAAGATACTATATATATAAGTTGCAAAACAAACAAGAAGAAATCAAGCTGGTGCTGACTTCAAAGCCTCATCTCTACTGGCTATTATTAACAGTGCTGGAAGATATATGCAAGTTATCTGAAGAGAAAATTAATCATCAACCTTTCCCAGCTGTGAATTCTGCAAGCTACAACAAATAACTGGTCTGGTAAGATATGCCCACTGGTACGATAGTGGCATAAATATTATGGGAGTAACCAATCACTTTCTAACTGGATCTAAGGTATGTGTCAGAGAATGGAGACCATACCTGACATTGATATCAGCCCTAGGAACCTGAGGCTAAACAGGTCATAGGACTTAGAGGAGAGTCTAATACTAATTTTCTGTTAAAGAGATACAGTATTAAACTGACTCCTAATGACTTATCATTATACCCATAGATTAATGCATCTCTCAGCTCACAGCTGAGAAGCTTCCTCATGCAGCAGATGGCGATTAACACAAAGAACCACAACTGAACAATCAGAGAATAAGAGACCAAAAAGTGCCTATCCCTCAACTGGACACTGAAACTTCTACCTCCTAAGGCTCAGGAATCACTGTGGAAGAGGGGGCTGAAAGATTGTAGAGTCAGAGGAGGTGGATGACCACAACGAAACTGAGTTTCCCAGACAACTAGGAAATTACTCCATATGAACTCACAGAAGTGCCAACAACACAAACAAGTCCCATGTAAGATCAAGCCAGATAAGATCCCAGGACAGACGTGGGGAAGTGGGTAGAAAATCCCAACCCCACCTGAGGAACTACTAGCAACCAATGACTGCTGGGAGAGGGAAGAGTCACATCTCTTTTAAGAGTATGACGCTTGGTAGATTAACTAGACTACAGGGGCTGGACCCAAAACCTGAAGGGCATATGGAGACACAAATCTGACTCTACAGGCCTTCATATATATACATACGTACACACACACACACACACACACACACACACACATACACACACATACACACACACGAATACATGAAATTGGGCAGGGAGTAGTAAGGAAGGGTGTAGAAAGAGAGGGGATCTAATATAAAAATATATGAAATGCACAAAAATTCAATAAAAAAGGGGAAAAAAGCTTGAGTATAATACACACAGGAAAGTTCAAGTTAAACACATTAGTGTGTTACAAAAGAAAACACTTTAAGAGAGAGGCCCTAAGCACTCCTCTTTCATGTCTGCATCCATATATGTATACTATGTGCATGCAGGTATTGCATGAACAGACATGTATAATTATAAAGCACTGTCTGCTCAGGTTCTTTTTAATCCTGAAGCCCAGGCTGAGCTCCCGGAGGAGCAGTCCCTCTGGGGGCTGCTGGTACCCTGCCTTCACCCTCCTCAGCCTTGATGAGCTATCTTTCCTCCAAGAGTCCTTTCCTGAGTCCCAGAATTTGGTGTGTTTATCTCCCCTGGTCACAGTTTTCCACTACCTTATTCTGACATGTCCTTTTACCACATTACTCTTGCTGACCCACTGGACTTCTAGGGAGGTTTCTGGTTTCCAGCCTCCTCCCATCACAGTGGAACCAGCCTGACACAATAATTATCTGTGGGCAGACTATCTTCATAGGATTCAATAGCATGTGACAACAATGATCTTAAACAAAAAATAGCAAACAAAAACAACATCCCTCTCATAAAACCTTATCACCTAGAAATGGAGAAAAGATAAGCAGTTTTGCTTTCTGTGGTTCCTGTTACCTCAGATCAATTGCTGCCCAAAAATATTAAATGGAAAATTACAGAAATAAACAATTGACAAGTTTTAAACTGTATGCTATTTCAAGTAGTACCATAAAAATCTTGCACTATTCTACTGTGTTCCACCCAAGACACAAATCGTCCCTTTGCTCCGCATATCTCCACTGTATAGGATACCCACCCATTAGCCCAGCAGTGAGCTCAGTTATCAGACTGCCCTCCTGCATCACAGTGCAGAGGGACTGGCACTCTCTGTGATTTCAGGAATCCGTATGCCTTACAACGTATCTCCTACATACAAAGGCACTACTGTACACAAACTCCTGAGACAAGGATTTCAAGAAACATTACCTTTACATGTTCTCAAGGAACTGTTCCACAAATGTTTTGGTAATTCTCAAGGAGAAATATTAACTCCACGGTTCAGAAATTGGTCAAAACAACTTTACCAAGTAGTCCAAAAACAGCACAAACTGACAGATCTCACACCGAGAAAACAGGTCACATCCGTGACACTCCTGCCAAGACTGCACAGCTCAACTGCAACAATGAAGGGACGTGAGACAAACCCAAAGTGAGGTTACAATCCATAAAGTAACAGCTCTGTGGTTGTCAAAACTGTCAAGGTCATGACAGGCAAAGAGAGGGATAAAGAGACAGAAAATACAGGAAACAACTGGCAGGAAGTGAACAAAGACAAACTAGGAACAGAACGACAGCAACACTAAACTGCCTCCTGACTGGCGTCCTCGCTGTTGTCATGTGAGTGACTGCGCTTGTTTTTAGAAAACACACTGAAGGTGTGAGGAAGGAGCACCATGCCTGAACTTACTCAGCTGAATCATAAAAACACCAGTATTCGTCTGTATATTACTGGACAGCAAATGCACCAAATGATAGCAAAACGCCAAATTGGGGGGGAGGTTGCAGGAGAAGTTTTAACTTCAGCTTGAAATGAGTCTAAAATGGAAAGTTAAAGTGTGTGTATATGTGACCAAAAGTCACAGCAAGGATTCAGAGAAGGAAGAGAGCATTTGCAAATTAATTAACTGTTCCACTGCAAAAGATAAAGTCACTAAAAATGGTTTTTTTACAATTCTCTGATTTTTAGAAGTATAATAAAATATTTTTTGAATTAAATATCCTAAAACATAAGAGCATCTGTTTTTAGAGGACAGCTTTATTCCTGGCCCAGACAGGATCCAGGAGGTGAACCCCCATTTGAACAGGGCTGCACAGAGAACCCTGCTTCATCCCAAGGCTGAATGAAGCCTGCTCCCACAAGCCACATGCTGCCCCCTTAGAACCCCACCCCCAAGAGGTTCTGGTCTATGATAACCCAATTCTACCTGCAGCCTAGGCCAAAGCCTCAGAAGTCTGCTGCAGCAAGCCCCACCTGTTTATTCTACCAGCAGCTATGTCTTGCTTGTCCTGCCAATAAATGCCACCTGATCTCCAGTTCCTTACTGTGTTACTCTTAGACCATGACCCAAGTCCAGGTCCAGTTCCCCCTAGCAACAACCCCCCAAAAAAGAGTCCCTCTAAATCCTCCAGTGCCAGCCTCCTTTCCCCGTGACTACTTACAGCCCAAGAAACTCCCAAGAACTATCACTTCCTATTAGTCAAGTGGCTCAAATACCTTCCTGTTGTCCCTTAGCATCACTGACTCCATTTCAAGCCCCCAGTTCCAGCTTCTACGGCTTTTTGCCCTCAACTCGCATGAGTCACACAAAGGAAAAGCTGCTCAGCCGCAGTGCAGCTGTGCTCACAGAGCAGCCCTTAGCAGAATGCTTGCATTCTGTGTGTCCATTTTGTTTTTCCCAGAGCCAGGACTTTGCTAATTTCCAGTCCTCCCTGGTGTCTACTCTTTCGGCCCTCTTACTGTAAAACGCACTACCCAGTTTGCACTACATTACACGCTGTCCAGAACTGATTCGCCCTTTTTTCATGATTTCTGAATGCTCTTATGATCACTTGCAAAATTAATTTTTCATTTCTTATCTGAGAGAAACTTTCCAGGAACAACCAACACCAAACCCGTTTCATTTCTATTGTGAAGAAGTTTTAAATAGTGTTTTCTTCTAAGTAAATCATTCATAAGATTTTTTTTAAAACCTCATCTGTAAAACTACAATTTATCAAATAGAGGTAATTTTCTGAGTTTTATCAGATACCAATTTATAAGCCTGGCCACTTCCCTTACATTTTCAATGACTTGGCTACAAAGCATGTTTGGGGATGTTTTTCAATGTGAACACTGCAAAGGTGCCACTGTCAACCATATTACCTGCACTGGGGAAGCATTGGAGTAGCCCCCCATGGTGATGGGGACAGAGAACTGCTCCATAAACACAGGTAATGTGCCCAACTTTCCTGGAAAGACAAAATCAAAGAGCGACCACAGCTCTCGGAGGTTATTCTGCATCGGTGAGCCAGACAAGATGATCCGATGAGGTGTGCGGAACTATTTGGGGAAATAAGATAGCATTTTATGAAGTATTTTTAACAAATGACTGCCACCCAACCCAAAACACACCCAAGTAATAATTCTTTAACACATTTAATCATACTTTTGCTCTCTCATTAATTTGGTTCTCTCCAAATTGCAGATTTTTTTTTTTTTTGCAATCTTCTAACTATGTATACCAATGAAAATACTGGGAGGAATTCTCTCTTATTGGTCAAGCTGAATATTACCTACTGGAGTCGGATGCGCTTATACTCAGACCCTTATAAGAGTCCTGAATAATGAAAATTCAAAAGGACAAACAAAGAATTTTCTGAATTAAGATAGGACTCAATAAATGTTAACAAAAGCAGATAGCCTATTCTCAACGAAATATCACCAGCCACCTGGAAATCCCCCTCACTGTCAGAGACTATACCTGTTTGCAGGAAAGGGTGACAGCAGCATTTGGGTTTCGAATTTTGTGCCCTTCATCTAAGATTACATAATGCCAGTCGTGTCTGCTAATGTCATCTTGCATCAGGCGAATGTAGGAGTAAGAAGTGATCAGAATCCCATGACAATGCACAATATCTCGAATCAGCTTCTCCTATAACCACAGTAAAGACACAAAGCTAGATTTCAATGAGAAATGAAAAAAAACGAGCATGACCCACAATGACATCCATTAATCATACAGCACACTAAAAACCACAACACTAACACACAGACGGCCTAATAACACGTATCAGCATGCTGCATATGGCTGATCTGTAAGGCAGTAAGCACACTGTAGTGGAGCTCTCAAAAAAGTTAAGTTATAAGTATAATCAATTACTCAGTTGCTATTTTTCTAAATCATCCTTTGTATCTGTTCTTGTTAACTTTTCAAAAACAAAGTGGACGGAAAGTGATTGTCTTAAAATAAAATCAAGAAAATGAAAGAAAATCCAAAGAAACAAGAAAGATGCACTGAATGGCAGGAGGTAAGGGTAAAAGATATAAAAATGACTTTAAAAAAAATGGAAAAAAGGCCTGGCATGGTGGCACACACCTTTTTTTTTTTTCAGATTTTTCAGTAAGTATTTTAATTATTTATTTAATAACCATATAATTAGAAGAAGCATTTCATTACAACAGCATTGACATATCCAATAACAATTTCCAGAGCTGAG
>NW_008339436.1:2215102-2215743 GCF_000622305.1 Nannospalax galili | reverse complement strand
AATGTAATTGACATTAAGATGTTTGCACATGCGTTTCTAATCTCTATATATCTGATTATTACTAGTCACAGTCGGTTACTTTCTGAGTTCCTTGGAATTTGAGCATGGATATAAAGTCATCAGGTAGATTTGAATGGTAATGTGTTTCACATCTACTAATTATTAAGGAGCAAATTTTTATGGTTCTTCTTCTAATATAACTCATTTTTTTAATTTGTAAATTTGTGTATATGTGTATTTCATACAGAATATCCCAAACAATCTTATTCATCTATACACTGACACCCCAAATGGCAATCTCCCATAGTTTCCCTACCCTCTCCACTGGAGCCCATACACTCTGTAATCCCTGTTACTGTCCACTGTGTTGTTGGCGACCCCGGCCATTCTCCAGTGCTTGTGCATCTGCTGAATCTAATGCTGATTAGATGCTATCTAGAGTCCTTTGTTTTAGGAAGATTTGCTCTTCCTTATCTAGAAGCAATCAGTTGCCAATATTCCTTTAGATAAGATTGGAGTCTGCTGTTCATTTTCCCAGCTCTATGCTGGGTTACTTTCCGGGAATCTCTTGGGCCACCATGGCCAACAACTCAAATGAAGGTATCTCCTGTCTGGCATTGTTTCTTGTTATGTAGCCTTTA
>NW_008339436.1:2213957-2214504 GCF_000622305.1 Nannospalax galili | reverse complement strand
CAGATGACCCACCACCATTACAGGACATTTTGCGAGATGCTCATAGTCCCTGGGAACTAATCGACCTAGGAGGGCAAGGAGCAAAAAGCATCCTTTGTGTCCCTCTGACCGAATTAGTATAGATCTCAAGGTATGTCTGTTAAACATCCAAGAAGGTTAGTTCCACCATTCTGGCATTTTTAATTACTGTGTGTCCTGCAGATAAATCTTGGGTAATGAACAGTTGGTCTCAAATAAACCTTATCAAGAGATATATTTCTTGATCTGTTATGTATAATTTGTCAGTAGATTGTAGGAATAATATGGCTCCCTCTGGTTTTTGTGACTAGCTAGGCACTGTTTCTCTCTTGTATCACCTCACCCCTCTATGATGGTTTTCCTACTTAAGGTGCCCCCACTTTCCCCCCTTTCTTCCTTACTAATACCCTTGCTCCTATGATCCTACCTCTGTTGAGCTTCTTCTTTCTCCTTATCCCCTAGGTTCCTCATATACCCTTCCCTCCCCCCTCCCTTAGACTAACCCAATTTTTATCCATATCTCCCTTAT
>NW_008339436.1:2138115-2212150 GCF_000622305.1 Nannospalax galili | reverse complement strand
TGAGAACTAAGAGCAATGCTGGGGGGATTACTATACAAGATTTTAAGCTCTACTACAGAGCTATAGTCATAAAAACAATATGGTACTGGCATAAAAATAGACCCATAGACCAATGGAACAAAATTGAAGACCCAAATTTGAGTAATTGCAATTTTAGCCACCTGATATTTGACAAAGGGGCCAAGAGCATTAACTGGTGGCACACACCTTTAATCCCAGTACTCATGAGGCAGAGGCAGGCAGATCTCTGTGAGTTCAAGACCAGCCAGGGGAGACCCTCTGTCAAAAAGACCAAATAATAATAATAGTAATAATAATAATAATAATAATAGAAAAAAATATGAGAAGACCTGAAAAAGCCTCATCCCAGGGATATCCTCTTGGATGTCTGAATTCTAAAAATAAGGAACAATAAACAGAAAATGGCTAATCAAAACAAAACAGAAAGATTTTCTTCCAAGGAAATGGACAGCCTGCATGGAGCATCTTTGAAACACTAAAAATGTCAGAAGGCAGAAAAAATCTTGATGTAATTCTTAGCAAGGAAGGGTCAAGAACCTGGAATTCCACATCAATCCAAGCTAGCAGTCCTGCTTGATCCAGGCCCTGGAGGCTGGCTAGGTACACAGCTGAATGTAGTGATACTCACTAAAATGAAAGTAACTCTGCAGAGGAGCCAAGGCAGTACTCCCCATACCTCTTCAGAGGAGCCGAGGCAATGCTCCCCACACCTCTTTGGAGGAGCCAAGGCAGTGTTCCCCAGACAGCACGCTCACACGGAGTCCTGGAGCAAGCATAGAGCAAGCACCACAAATTCCTCTTCGACAAAGAGAAACCATGGCTTGGATTTGGTAAAGGATACACCAGGTCCTGCAGCTGGTAAGTGCTGGAGTCAGGCAGGATTCAAAGGCAGGAGGACAGCCCACTCCAAAGCTGCAATTATTAAGTATTAGGGTGCACTGCTGCTTATATTGTAAAAGAAAGCTTAACTGGGAAAATTCTGTATTGTATACATGCTATTTCTTTAAATAAGTCAAAACATGATGTCTAAAGATTAAATACTTTCAAATAATGAAAAGAGAAATATTTTTAAGCATTATTGTAATTCCTGTTAAATAAAACCTGGAGGACAACCAGAGGAATATAAAGTGGACCAAAACCTCCAGCTCCAATGGTATGTGCATCTGTGCATACATGCAAGTATGGATACGGTGGCCAGATGACAGCCTCTAGCTGTTCCCCTAGTACCTTTTCTTTAAGGACAGAGTCTTGGGCAGTGAGACGGCTCAGCAGGTAAAGGCCTACCAGCAAGTGGTGAGCCTGTGGCCTGAGTTCCAGCCTCAGGCCCCCCAAGGTGGAAGAAGAGAGCTGACTTCTGCAAGTTGTTTTCGGACTTCAACACATTATGTGCACGCACGCGCGCACACACACACACACAAGGAATGAATGAATGAATGCATGAACAGAGTCTCTCACTGGTCTGGAACTTTCAAAGTATACTACTAGGCTGCCTGGCCACTGAGCCTCAGGGATCTGTCTGTGTCTACCTCCGCAGCGCTGTGATTACAAGCACATACCACCACACCCAACTTGTTTTACATGGGTTCAGGGAATTGAACTCGGATCCTCATGCTTGCTAGTACTTTATTGACTGAGCCATCTCCCCAGCCTTTGTTTTGTACTTGAAACAAGATCTCCCTATAGCCCAGAGCAGGTTGGAACTCACTATGTAGCCCAGGCTGGCCTTGAACTCATGGTGATCCTCCTGCATCAGTCTTCCAAGTGCTGGGATTTATTATAGGTACAAGCCACCATTCTAATACTGTTTAGTTCTTATTGTGAGAGACAAATAAGTTAAAATATATTTGCAAGCTTTAAGCCTATTACTGATTAATAGTTGCTAATTCCATATAAACACTATAAAAGAAACAGAATGTACAATCATCAAATTGCTATAGGGGAAAAGTATTAGAAAATAGGAAAAATCAGGACTATCTGTAAACAGAGAATAGAACAAACAGAAGTAGCAGATTTTAGACTGAACACACAACAGACAATACCACGTGACAGTGGGTCACAGCAATGCGACTTCACTTACAGCAAGACTTACAGAGGTAGCAAAGCAAAAATACAGCCTTGAGTTTAAAGGACACTCAAACAGGCTGACACAGGAAGTTAGACTGTGAGAATTAACAAATACTAAGGAAAGAAGACAGAATTTACAATATAGAAATATTAGACAGATACATTTTATATTTATTTTCTATTTTAAAGAGGTTAACATACTAAAAAATAAGACCATTGTCTTGACCTTTATAAAGCACTGCAACAACATGGCCAAAGCCCACAGAGCAGCCAGAACAGAGGACGCACCACAGTTCCTGGGACACCTGGTCAGGGCCCCTCTCCCAGACAAGGTAAGAGCCAAGAAAACCAAAGTTTAAAACAGGACACAAGGCTTTGGGCTGTCAGGGAATGCCTTTTCCCAGCTATCAGCAAAGCTCCAAGTACACAGAGCACTCAATTCTTTACATTCACGCCATTCAGAAAAACTGAAATTCAGATGCATGGAGTAAAGCAACAGAACTAAATAAAAGACAAACAAGAATCAGTGACTCTTAGAAAAATCCCTGATAGAACAGATAGAGCAAGGCTCAGCAGGGTGGCACATACCTGCAGTCCCAGCACTGGGCCACAACACAGGCAGAAGGCCAGTCTGGTCTATACAGAAAGTTTTGGGCCAGCTAGGGATACAATGCAAGACCCTATCTCAAAATAGTTACTCACTATATAGCTTGAACAGTGTCACCCATGGAGAGAATTAAAAAAAAAAAAAAAAAAAAAAAAACAGCAAACCAGAAATCCTTAACATTTTGACAGAAATGATAGTTACAAAAATGAATTACCCAAATGGCAATAAACACAAGAAAAAATTAGATCAACTGCTGAGAACAGAAGGACTGGAAAAGGATAGGCCATTCTTCCCACTGCAAACCTACCAAACCCAAGGGGTCTCTTAGGTGCCACAGGAATAGGAATTCAAAATGCTCCAAATACAGAAAAGAATTCATTCCAAACTGTTGGTATATGGTTAGCTAAACTCAGCTTTCAAAACTAACAGAATTGCATACATCACCCCCCAAAGCCAGAGCCATTGCTTTATAAATAAAATCTAGCAATATGCTAACTTAATAGGGCTTATCACAGGAATACAACAGCTGACTACAAGGAAGCCACTCATATAAACTGTATCAATTCAAAAAAATCTTCCAAAATTGGTGATTTCATTAATATCACCTTAAGAAACCAGGATTTAAACAAATTTAAGGCCAGGCATAGCGGCCTAAAACACCAGTAACCCTAACAAGGGTTAGCAAGGCAGGAGAATTACAAGTTCAAGTCCAGCCTGTGTTGTATAGCAAAATCCTGTCTCAAAACAAACAAACAAACAAAAGGTCAGAGAGATGGCTCAGGAGGTAACAGCACTTTCTGCTAAGCCTGATGACCTGAGTTCAATCCCCAGGGGCCCACATGGCAGAAGAAGAGAACTGACTCCCACAGATTGTCCTCACCTCCACATGTGGGCACCAGATATGTGCACCCCCCTCCAATAAATAAATGAAAAAGAATTTTAAGTGGGACTGGGGCTAAAGTTCAGTGGGTAGAGTACTTGTCCAGCACACACAAAGCCCTGAATTCAATTCCCAGCACTGTATACATTGGACTTGGTGGTGCACACCTGTAATCTCAGTAGTTGGGAGGTAGAGACAGGAGGATCAGAAGTTCCAGGCCATTCTCAGCTACAGAGTCTCCAAAATAAGTGTGTATACATACATATATGTGTATATGTTCAACAAGTATAGAAGGGTACCAACAGGGCTGAGAAAAATAAAAGGGGAGATTGTTTATCACATGCTACAACAGACATGACGTTCAAGGAGTTGATAAAAATGCTTAAAGACTATGATACCTACAATGTAGTAAAGGCTCAGCAGGTGCAAATGATATTACTAGTTTGACTATTCCCATTGGAAAAGTTCAACATCTGCATAGTACTGCACTGAAGACCGTATCTACTTTATTGAACCAGTTTCCTTAGTTTGACCTTCTGATGAATACATCTGTCAATTCTTTGGGGTGCAGAGCCTTGCAAACATGGGTGGAGAATTGCCTAGGACTCACCTCCATCCCACTTCCCTGACTAGAGTGCTACTCCTTCAGCTGCTAGTGATCAGTGCAGAAAAGCACTTGCCCAAAGGAGCAAACTCTACTTCCCACACCTTGTTTGGTGAATCCCACAACTTTGAGGCACCAGAACTAATTTCCACAGTTCCCTCACATCTAAGTTTTCTGCTAAGACTCCAGGCAAGCAGCACTCTGAACTCTATCCTTGTGTTTCCCTCTGGAAGAGAGGTTTCCAGAAGCCATGAGAGCAGGTAGAACATGAGGTAACAGCAAACTGAACCACCGGAATGCTCCACCCAAGTCCACTGCAGGGGTCAACCAAGCACATGGAAAACTAGGGAAAGGAAAACTAGAGCTGACCAGGACTTGAAGTAAGAGTAGAAGTTAAACTACCACTCCCAGTTATAAAGCAGTGACAGTGTTTGGCCAAACCCTGAAAATGTGGGTTCACATTTGCTCGTAGACCCTGGAACTTCTGATTGCTACAAACTCACTATGGTCGTCCCATTGATTTCTAAAGTGTCCAGTCCCAAAGCGAGCTCTAGAAATCACCTGATGTAGCTAGGTACTTTACCATAGCTAAGCTAATAACACCGAGCTGCTAAGTGTATGACACTGGGGCAGTGTGTAGCTTCTTTTGATTGCTTAAGGACTGAAGTTTATCTGGGATAGTCTACATTAACTACAGAACCACAGAATCCCTATGTCTATTGTGTTCAGAAAAATGTAGAATGATTAACAAGAATTAAGAAGATGCTTTTACAAAAAGAGCAAAAGTTTCACAAAATGCTCACACTGAAAATATAATTTCCACTTAGCCATTGGGTAAAAACACATCTATGACTTCTTACTTTCACCTGATTGAACCTCAGAATTCTATAACTGTCTGGACTGGAGTTTCAATAATGGTGAATTGTTGAATATTATGGACGTCTCTATCCAAACACTTAAGACAAATCATCTCGGGCGGTTTCAAATTAAAAGCTTGTAAAATATGTAACCTCTCCTAGTTTTTGCAATTAATAGGGTACATCTGCAATTAGCCTGACTTACTGAATGCAGTGCTGTTGTCATTAAAAGATGTCTGTGGAAGTGCTGCTGTTATTATGGAGGCTCAGGAGACCAATCCCTCCTAGAGGGCAAACAGTGGACTGGTAGAAAACAACAGCCATAAATCACACTGTCAGGCAGCGGGGAGAGCGAGTGAAGCACAGGCACATGAAGGCCATTCACAGTAAACACAGCACGGCAGCGTCCCAGGCAGGGTTTACTGCACCTGTAATTAATTAAAATTTCCTTCAAGCTAAATCTTTAATAAACAAGGATTTGTGCTGACAATGAAGAAAAAAGGGGCTCAAGCACCACCATTCCACAGTATACCTCATAGAAGAGGTCCAGCATCTATCATTTCTTCTATCGGGTGTATCACCAACTCTGAAATTAACAGGAATCACAACACTGTTTTATAACTGTATACTTGGAATGGGTCTGAATGTTACTCGAAGGAGTATGTGGCTCCCTATTTATCTTGTTTTTATTTTACACCCTCTCACTTTGCACATTTTTTAAATTTGAAAAATTACTACACTTGTTTATAGTGTGTGTGCACACATGCACCTACATGTGTACAATTATAGCCTGTGCATGAAAGTCTGAGAACTTTTAAGAGTCAGTTCTCTCCTTCCATCATGTGGGTCCTAGGGATGAAACTCAGGTCATCAGGCTTGGCAGTAAGCATCTTTTCCCACTGAGTTATCTTGTTGGCCTAATTTGTGTGTCTGTCTGTCTGTCTGTAATTGCACATGTTGCCACAGTATGCATGTGGAGGTCAGAAGGCAACTCTCTTGCATTGGTTCTCACCACTTTGTGGGATCTGGGGATGAAACTGAGTTCATCAGGCCTCCTCACGAACACCTCTATCCACTGAGCCATCTCAGCAGTCCTCCCTTTCCACTTTTAAAAAAATCAAGTCTCAGGGCTGGAGAGATGTCTCGGCAGTTAAGAACAATGGTTGTTCTTGCAGAAGACCTGGGTTAGAATCCCAGCACCCACATGGCAGCTAACAACTGTCCATAACTCCAGTTCCAGGGGATCCGATAGCTTCTTCTGTCCTCCGCGGGCACTGCATGACAACAGGTGTACTTACCTACATGCAGGCAACACACACATATACATAAAATAAAAATATTTTTTTTAAAAATCAAGTCTCTGGATTTTGTTCCAAAAACCAGGCCTTTTAGATGAATACAAGATGGCAGTTTCATCAGATACCCAAGTATTGGTGTGGTTTGCTTTTTTAGCACATCCTGCACTTTCCACAAAGAATTGTAACATTCTATTTAATTCTTTCCATTTGAGACCAAATGTATTTGGACATAAGAAACAAGATGTAGACACTGACCATGAACATTTTTGGATAACACAGGTATAAACGTTTTATCTAGAATATGTCTGGAATAAGCTTCAGTGCCTCTTTCAACATCTTTTCTCAACTACTGAAAGGAAGACGACAGACCTATACTTTGTTGCTATCAGGAAGATAAGTAACTATCAGGAAACAAAATAAGTGGGTAACTATCAGGGACCGCAGTAAGCTCTTTATGCAGGTACAATAACCCAATGAACCTTCAAAAAATTATTAAAAACTCCATCCTGTAGATCATCAAACCAGGCTCGGTGAAGCCAAATGAACCCCACGGTTTCAAAGTTATACAATGGCAGATCTGAGGCTCAAACTCTGATGTGGTGACTACAAATTTCATCTTCCCAAAACTGTATGCTATGGTGCTTTTATTTTTTCCACTTGTATGCCTCTAATGGCATGAACTGACCAAAGTGAGAATTCTTTCAATTATCTAAAATGATCCACAAAATTACTAGATCCTATATAGCAAGAAAAGGTGGGAGAGACAGTGACAGTCATTTCAGAATACAAGCAATTTCTCATTACACATCTTCTAACAGATTAAAAAGAGGATTCTTAATCATTAAATAAGTGTCACAATACAGTGCTAATGATGCCACCACCCACTGTGAGCTATGGGACAGGTACAAGACTGCCTTCCTTCATTACCTTCTTGTGTGTTTTCTTTCCCCAAGAAAATAGTTGGCTTTTCAAGGTTAATTAAAAAATCATATCCATGTTTTGGAGCCCTAACAATATCAAGCACTTGGAATACAGTATTTATAGTGATTTAACGAATAAATATTAGTCAACTCACATTAAATTTTGTGTTAGAAAAAAAGAATCATGAATTGTAACAATAAGCTATTATGTGAAATTCAAACAACTAAAGGAGATTCAGAAGCCTGAAAAGTTCTTTATCAGATCTGTTCATTTCATGTGCTTGAAACTATTAAACACTTTTTATTTTGCACAATTGTCAACTGTACATTTGACAATCTAAATTATTCTGTTAATAAAAGAGACTATTAACAAAAACTTATACAGGAGTAAATGGTGAGAGATTGGAACGCTGAATGACAGCTTGAGGAAGAATGAGAGAAGTGCACTGTTTGGGAACCATGTGGCCATTTGTTACCTGTTTCCCAAGTAAGATTTTAAATTTTTGGCCTTTTAACAATAGTATTAGGAAAATACACTATTTCAAATGATAAGGACAATAATTTGTTATTTTTTACTCTTAACTATCTATAAAGCAAAGCTCTCTCCTCTTCCCTGTTTTGCAATGAACTACCCTGTTCCCGAATGGCAGTATTAAATTTAGACAGGACAAGGAATGGATCTGCAAAGCTCACCTATGAAAAAGAGAAACCTTGGCTGACAGGGAAAGGAAGGAAGTCAGGCATCAGATGCTGGTGCAGAGGATAGACCAGCTCTGACAGAACACTGGAAATACGAGTAAGAAATATACACTATTGTAATCCAACACGCACTTGTGGCTACCAGGTACACAGGAAGTGGTGACAAAGATCTAAGCACACAGTAAGGCAGGGCGCAACAGAAGGAACAAATGCCACTTCATATATCTGAATCCAGAAACCAAAGTTATGATCTTGGAAATTACAATAAAGATCTGTGCAAAGGAATCACTAATACATCCTCCATGTGTCATCACCACAAAAATAAACTGACACTAGCACAAGCAAGAAATAATGCAGTGATCGGGTTCTAAGTCAGAAATATAGTTTTAAACATTCTTTAGTAGACCTTCCACTCTTGCACAGAGCTTAAATCTGTAGAGATCTGAGGTTCTTTATAATGTGGGAAGGAATGGTTGAAAGTTAAAAAACACAAAGAAATGGTAAGCTGCTTTTCCTCAAATATAGAGATTCTAAAGTCCTTAGTAAGCTGGAAAATGCTGAAATAAAAGAAGAGTAACAACCATGTGTATGCATGCATGTAACTGTGGGTAAAACTCCCTTATTCAACCACAGCACTAAAGAAGTGGAGGCAGGAAGATCACAAGTTCAAGGCCAGCCAGAGCTACAGAGCAAAACTCTATCTCAGAAAGCAAACAAACATCACAAAGGACAACAATAATGAAGGTGAACCACTGTAACCCAAAGTGAAGTATCTGGTCCCTCAGGTTCTGCCCTCCATACAGCAAGGGTCCCAAGTTTCACCAACAAGGTCATGTCAATCCTCTTTCTGCTAGTCAATACCTACAGTTTACATGAGGGCCATTCTTCAGTCACAAAAGGAGAACAGGAAAGCACATTCCAGGGTCGCAATGAAATGCATACACTTCACTAACCAGAAGAAAAGGATAAGCAGTATATGAAAATTTCGCTTTTATAAGATAAACATCCACTGATGAATCCCGCTACAAGATTTTGCAACATTACATTAAGAGATAGTGAACTAAAAACAGAATGGGGAATGTTGTGCATGGGTGAGTCACAGTAGTCAGAGCAACTTAGTTTGTCTAGACAAATAACCTAAATTGCCGTTACTGTTTTCATATTACCAAAAACCACTTTCCTTTAAATCACAGCATTTCCCTTATTTTATTAATTATCTCAACTCAGGTTGTTTTCCATTTATCTTTTAAAATCCTGGGCAAAAACAGCTGGCTTCAATAACACCAGCTCTAGCATAAGGAAGAGTCCGACTCACCTGATTTACATTACTAAGTCACAGGTATCTCTGATCTACTTCTATCAAAAATCCGCTCACCCAAGATCGTAAATACACCAAAATTCAGAGAGGAAGGAATAGAACAGCAGCGTTACAGAAACACTGGAGCTCTGTGGCTCTGGACTGGCTCTCTCAATGGGGACAGTCTTCTGTGTCCTTACAGCTGGCACTGCACTTCTGTGGTGTAGAAGAGAGCTCAAAAACTCAGGGAATAACAGATGAACCCAGGACTTACTGCCACTTGTCGGTAATGTAACCTGCTAGCCCACGTTAAGATGGAGATGATTATGTTTACTGTGCTTGAGATGCACAGCACATACTCCATGGTGCTCACAGTCTAGATGTCAAGACAGACAAGGAAAAAAAAAAAAAAAACCAATACAACATATTTACATTCTCTAGGAGCAGAGATAACCCTCTTTATTTGATAATGAATCTGCTAATGAAACTACAAGAGTGGAAATACAAATTTCAATGCTTGTGATTCAGGGAACAAAAAAGCAAAATAACGAAAGCAGTTATCTATAAAATTCCCACAGCAGCAGTTTCTACTATTACTCATCAGAAACACTTTTAAAAGTGTAATTACAGATGTATTTATGAATTAAGATTAAGTATTTCTTATCCAAAATGGTCTGGGACCAAAAGGTATGCCAGATTTTGGAATATCTCCATATATGTAATAATCTTGGCGATGGAATCCAATACTAAACATGAAATTCATTTACATTTCATATATATATCCTATAGAGGTATCCTGATGGTAGTTTTTATATAATGCTTTTGGTTGCCTGTATTTTCACTGTAACCTGTCACGTGAGTTCAGATATGGAATCGTCCAGTATCATATCAGTCCACAGAGTTTCAATTTTTGGAGCATTTTGGATTTTTGATTAGGGATGCTTAGTCTATGTTATTTTTCATACCCATTTTTCTAGAATTATTTAAAACCATTAATGTCAAAAGTCCCTCTAGTCAACTGCCTTGCAGGCCATCTGACTTGTGATCCCATGCAAACAATCAGTCAAGTCATGTGATCCCGTCTGCACCGGCTATGTTTTTCTGGACAACAAGCACATCACAATATCACCAAACTATTAGAACAACAAAACCTGTATTGATATCTGTTTTGATAATACAGAGCTTTAAGTCAATACTTAAGTACTTTTAAATACATGAAAGAAATACACATTTGAGAAATGCACTTCAAAGAAAAGCCAAATATGGACAGCAGAGCAGCAAGTCCTGTGATTTACCTTTTTGTAAGCATAGGAACCGGTTTCATGCAGAATTGCCACTCTGAATGGAGGCCACCATGTGTGGAATTCTTTCACCCACTGATGCATCACTGTCGTTGGGCAGACAATCACAGTGGGGCCCAACCCCTCAAACCTGCCCCAAAGGTACAAAAAAAAGCTAGTGAGGTTAATAGTAAGTAAAACCTATATGAGTTCATTCATCACTTAGTAGATACAGGAATTAAGGCAAAACACCAAGTGATCCACTAAACGTTAACATCCATTGTAAAGGAAAAATTACACAATATAGAACAAAACTACTTTTCTTGCCCCTTCTATTTCATATTCATCAAGTTTGTATACAGTGATCTTAAACCTAACTGAGCACAACAGCATCTTAAATTTGCTTGAAGCTTTACAGTCTGTCAAGAGTTTTCAGACCACAAAATTTCAATGCATCTTCACTGCCCCAGAAAGCAAGCAGGACAGACATGGTTCAGGGGCTTGGAGACCATGTGCCCAGAATGACATGGCCACCAAGAGATGAAGGAAAGCCTAGTGGCCAGCCCTCTGGTTGCCATGGTCTGTGCTCACTATGACATGCTGCCTACTTCACTGTGCAACAGCAACACAGAGAAGGAGCATCCCAGTGGTCACTGCCTCCAGGAAAGCTACATGCTAGAGTGCTCACTGGACCCCTGGGAAAGCAATGAGCAGCAGATCCCAGCCAGAACCTTAACAACAGCCATACTGGACAAGCCAGTATACCAGGTGTACCAGGTGTACCAGGATGCATACTGCAACAGTTTATACTATGGAAGGTGGACATGAGAGAGGTAACAGAAGTACCCCACATGGGTGCAGAGCACAGTGGGTAGGGGCACTGCGTGGGTCTGAACGCCAGCTCCGTGTGATCCCAGGCACATTATTTCATCTCTTTGAACCTCAGTTTCTCATCTTCAAGAGAGAGAATAATAATAGTACTGAACTTACAGAGATACTATGAAAATTAAGACCGTTAACATCTGTGAAGTGCTTAGAACAGTGTTATTTAGTAAATACTAAGTGAGTTTATTAAATAAGATAGGATACCATATAACCATCAAAACAACTTTTTAAAGAATACTTACTAGCCTGAGAAAATGTTCATAATAAACTTTTAAAAATCAAAATTTCGATAATTCCAATTTCCCAACACACAGGCAACTGGTGACAGGTGGTAAGCACTGTGTCAAGCTGCTCTTCCCCTCACTCCTTCCTTGCCTCCCTTCACTCCAGTGGGGGTGGCAAACTCTCCTTCTCAGAGAGGCCTGTTTAATGGGGCTCTAACCATTGGTATGGCCATGAAGTGGGGAATCCCATCCATCCATAGCCTATCAGTACCCAGCATGCCCTTGACGCTCTCCCAGGCAGAACTGACTGACTTGGGAAGGAAGAACTCCCACTCCAGGTGGGGGAGTCATTTTTCTTGCTCTCTCTTGCTGTATATGCAGGTATTAGTTGGTGCTTAAGATGAAATAAAAATCAAAATATCTGTGATGTCCCCACAGGACTACATGCCACCTCTCTTCCAGGGCTTCCCAATCCAGAGGACAGAACTGGCACCCGTTCTCTGGGGAATCAAACCAAAGTCAGCTTTTGTCCCTTGATCAATCCTCATGTTCTCTAACTTAAGCCATCTATACTGTTTACATCACTTGCAACTCCTAAATCTCTCTGTAAGCTACCATGTCTCTCCCTGTATAATGTCACTATCCAGTTACAGCTAATACCATCTCATCTACATTCTGACAGCTTCTGATACTTTCTGAAAGCAAAATCTAAATGTCTCATCCCCTCATCACATATGCTAACCCTGCTGTGATGTGTGTTACTCCTAAGTGCTTTACAAGTAAGTAAGGACAAGCTCTTCTTGGAATGTTCTCAGGGCCTAGACCACAGCAGGAAAGGAAAGAATACGAAAACATTTCTTTAAAGGTTGGAAGAAAATATGTCAAAATGTGAAACATTATTTTTGAGTTGGGAAATTGTGCATAAATTTTATTTTCTTACTAGAGCTTAGGAAAATATTCCTGAACTTAAAACATTTGCAAATTTCCATGTGAGCCGCATAGTGCTTGAAATATTAAGTTATTATCTGCAGAACTGGAAAATAACTTGTCTAACAGAAAAATAAGATTCTAGCCAACTCTAATGAAAAAGAGCTTTACCCTTGCATTCCAACATGACGAGATGCCTCTGTCTACTTATGAGCCCTCCACCTCCTGTTGATGATCACTGTCCCCTGGACCTCAGAGTTGAAACAAGAATTCAGAGGCACAACAAACTCAATCCTTCCCACAAAATTTCCAAGCCATGCTGTCACCAAAGGCAGGGCCCAAACAGGTGTCCCTCACCCTCCCAGGGGAGAGCAGGACTCTACCCTGACCCTTGGGCCCTTCCATGATGGCATTTTTTTTAAAGATTAAATACCCCCGCTTCTTTGTATCCTCCCAGGGGTAAAAGGGCGTTATCAATACACACTTAACAGGGATTAGGTAACTGCCGATCAACAGCTAAAATATTCTAAACCAAGCTCACATTTAAATAAGCTTGGATGTATACGTATGTAAGTCCTTTCAGGTTGTACAGTGTTTTCTGGCTTTTCTAAAATGCCTTCTGCAAACTACTATGTCAACAGCACACTGGTCACTGCTTTCTTCCAGCTAAACATCTACCTGGCACTATTATGCCCTTTAATTTCTACCATTCTCCCTCTATTAGAAGAATAAGGAGGTTTTCATGCTGAGCTGAAATCCCATAGCCCAGGCAGACTATTCTTGGACCACAGACCAGGCAATCAAGTCCATTAACAGGCAAGTAAGTGAACTACCCTTTCCCAACCTCAATACCAGTGAGATGATAAGAAATGGCTAAATGTGCTAGAGTGATCAGCATCAATTACCAAACTGACTTCAGTCCTTTCATCTTTGATTACCATTGATTACTTAATGAATTTAGCAAGTCAATAGCTCCATGGTCGAACATTTCAACTAACTGGTTGGAAACCTAAAAGCCATGGCCTAGAACTCACTAGAAATTACAAAGCATAATGTTTACCCTTAAAAGTTTACTAACTGTTTAAGGATATTAATTCTCCATTAGAATTAAATAAATGATTAAAATTAATTTAATTAATTAGTTAAATGATAAGCAAAGCAAGTACTGAATTATAAAATTCAGAGGGCCCATCACTATAATGGCAAAGTAAAACATCAGTATATCTATTATGAACTGGGAGCACAACCACCCATGTTCATCTACTCACTCATGGAATATGCTTCTCCCTCTCCTAGAAACAAACAGTTATACAACATACATTTTAAAACACAAAACAAGTTTCTTTTACTAGGAAGTCTCTGGTATCACAGAGACTTGCAGAGTTTCAGTGATCATGGACCTTGAAATTGCAACGTAAGAATCAGTCCAACATCTCTAGCTTGTAAGAGGTTTAAAGAAAGTACACAGAGTTGGGCTTGGTGGCACATGCCTTTAGTTCCAGCACTTGGGAAGTAGAGGTAGGCAGATCTCTGTGAGATTGAGGCCAGCCTGGTCTACATAGTAAGTGCCAGGACAGCTGGAGCTACAGGGAGACCCTGTCTCAAAAAGACACAAAACAAAACAAACAAAAAATGTACACAGTCAACAACTCAAGGCCAGTTCATGCAGATCTTCTTTCACCTTAAAAGCTAGTTTCTTTAAGGCATAAACAGAAGAGAACCCCGAGATCGTCTAGTGTAGAAGGAAGTGTTATATGGCTGTGCTTCAGTTCACTCAGCACATGAAGTGGAGAGCAGCCAAACTCCTCGGTACACCTCGACTCATAAAGAGCCCAGTACCTTGACTGATAACATCTCGGCATTCTCAGAGGAAGCCATGTCTACCAATACTGTTGCAAGAGAAATGACCTGGCACTAGTCCAATATGCTACACTATTTCATTATAGAAAGAGGATGTGAGCATTGATGGTTAACTGATCACAGCTGATGCTCACTAGAAGCCCTCGCCTCACTGCTACTAGGACTGCCACCACGCAAGAGGACATGTTTTAATTTTTAGATGAAAACTACACTACATAGATGACTTTAGGTTTTCTGCACCCAGAATGTTAAGACTCCACACAAGGCTCACGATAATAGAAAGGGAAGAGAAGAGAAATGGAAAAATGAGAAAATCCTGGAAATCATTTATGGAGAACAAGTCCTAGAAACCATCTAGGAGAGCTAATACATTGTAGTTATCAGAAAACCCCAAAAGGGTCACCAAGACCAAACCAACCGAAGAGCCTATTTGGAGCAGAAGTATTTTTTTTTGTTTAAATACTAATAGTCAGATAGGAAAACCTTGCATATTCATGTTCAACTGACTTTTCCCTTGGCCTGGAAAATAATAGACATATGAAGTAGTATTCTGACAGTTAAAGAAAGCCTTCTGCTTCAACAACAAAATATTTAGTCTTTAGAACTCTCAACAAGCTTCCCCCTCCTGTAGTCATATACGTGCAACTGGGGCTTTGAAAAATTAACAGGAGGCGGGTGTTTAGCAAGATGGCTCAGCCGTTAAGAGAACATACACACCCTACTGCTGTTGGAGAGGACCCGGTTCGGTTCCCAGCACTCACTTCGGGTACCTGTAACTGGAGCTCTAAGGGGTACAACATCCTCTCTCTGGCCTCTTCAGGCACCTGCACCCACATGAACATATTCCACCCCCAGACACTCATACATACACATAATTAAAAATGAAATATTTTTTAAAAAGAAAACTATCTGAAGACTTCAAACACTCCTCAAAGTAGTGTTGACCTGCTAAATGAACAAAAGTGTAATAAATAAAGCAGAGCAGTATCCCCAATGACTCAAAATAATAGTCTTTACTCAGAAGCTTATGGTCCATATTTGGCTATTAAACATTTCTTTATCAATGCTCCGGAGTACAGGTAATCACACTGTGCAGTTGCTGACTTTGGCCACACCAACACCGTTACAAAGGTGCATCCAAATTACATGCAGTGAGTGCCTCCAGCCCTAGGACACTTGTGATTCCATTACTCATACTCACTAGATAAACCTGAAACACGAGGAGTTCTAGGCTTATCTGAGTTCAAGATGAAATATCCTACATAATTTACCTAGCAACATTTTTACCAATATAGATATCCATGACAGGAATTTACAACTCAAACATGGAAATGCTAACAGCTCTTTATGTTAAGATCAAGCAATTCAGTGCTGCCATCTGAAACACAGTAAATGCTTTTTCTTTTAGAATAAAAACACTAACAGTGTATTCAAATCTCCAAGTAGAAAAATTAAAACCTAAACAGAGTTTTCTACAATTTTCGACAGTCCTTTAGACGCTGGTCTTGGGAGAGGAGTCCAAAATACAGTGAGCAGAGAAATAACTTCACCAAAAACAAGCCTGGGCACTCTTCTAACGCTATCATGCTCACAGACTAGGAAGGAAATATGGAGAACGGCTTCTTCAAAGCTCCAACTTTCCCCATGAATAGACTTTGTACTTACTGTAATGCTCACCTGGTCTCCTGCCAGAACAAATATTTTAATGTAAAACTTAATAAATGGGACTAAAGGTATTATGTCTAATTTAAAATTCCATATTGTGTAAACTATTGATATTAACATAATTGAGTTTGTAAACAATCCATTTGCAAGAAGTGCTAACCTTAGACATTGTATTGACCCAAAATATCTAGTGGGGCTCATCTGCAAAATGAAGCATCAATGCCTGGAATTCATTAAAAGTGTTACATGTTTAATTTCTCCTGCCCTACAGCTCCATTGTCTCGTAAAATTTTTCCTTTGATGTCCCCCACTAAAAGAATTAAAGGAATATTGTAATTGAAATGTCATCAATAATTCACAAGACCCTCCTCCACAGCAATACATCTGATGAAATATTCATTGAGCTCTACAGACTGACAGTCTGCAGAGGAGCACTTGCCTGTAATTTGAACCGCGAGTCCTGATCTTGCTGTAGCTCAGACCTGCCAAGAAGGCAATTATCTGGATGGTCTTGCCCAATCCCATCTCGTCTCCCAGAATTCCTCCTGCCTGCTGGCAGTGCAATTCCCACAGCCACCTAACACCTGTCTGCTGATACCTACAACAACAAACACCAACAAGAAAAGAGAAAATGGCAAATGGTGGGTAACACAGATTGTAACAGAAAGTACTCATGAATTAATCATTTGTTAGGTTCTAGTACCAATCAGAGAAATGTTCCGGATGTGTGTTTTACATGAGTACTATATTTATAAGGTCATACATTTTTGATCACCTAGGCATAAAATCACAAATTTTTCTTTATAGAATGTTAACACATTTCTAATTAAACTGATAGATGGGGTAATTGGGGACTATTTCATTTCTTTTTCAACATTAGAAATGGCTTGGTAAACAAGCATAAACTTACTAATCTTTTATTCACTTTCTGGGAAGCAAGAATCCCAAATATTCTTAGTATATAAAGTTCCATAATTTTTTTTTACAAAAAGAAGTGATACATTTTTTGTCTCAATCTGAATAGCATTAAAAAAAGGACAGAAAATCCACAATTTACAGCTTATACTGTTGCAAAGTCACTTGATAATCCTATTATCTTTTTAGAGGGAAAATTAAAAGTTAAGACTATAAACAAGTCTGACTAATAGGGCTGTTCTCAAAACATTAGTATATAATAGATGGTTCTGTTGTATTATTAGCAGAGGTAAAAAAGAACAGTTTATAAAGACTAGCACAAAAAGGTCTTTTAATATTTTAAAGCAGAAATTGATTAAAGGATTTTATCATAGATACAAGAAGATCAGGGCTATTAAAATTTTAAATAAGGAACACAGGAAAAAAGAAACAATATCTCCTCAAAAAAATCTAGCTGGTATTTCCCTTTTTGCACCAATAGCACATTCAACTCTGTAAACAAGAAAGTAGTTTTTTTTTTTAAGTTATAATAAAGCAGGGGCTGGAGAGATGGCTCAGCAGTTATGAACGCTGGTTGTTCTTGCAGGAGACCCGGGTTTGAATCCCAGCACCTACATGGCAGCTAACAATTGTCCGTAACTCCAGTTCCAGGGGATCCAACAGCCTCTTCTGACCTCCGCAGGCATTGCACAATACGGGTGCACTTACCTACATGCAGGCAATACATGCATACACATAAAATAAAAATAAATAATTTTTTTTAAAGTTTAAAATAAAGCAAAAAACATCTTCAAGAGGGGATGAATATCAGAATAGTAGAAAGATTGTATGCCAAGTTAACAATGTAGAGCAAAACCCACATAAGATAAAAGTCAAAGGACCTACCACCACCAAAGAAAACACCAAGGCTAAGGAGTACCAGCAGAAGAAGGTGGGTTTACTGTGGATATTTTTTTTTTATTGCCCCAGAATTTGCTACTTGGTATCTGCCCACTGAAAATCTCACTTTGAGCCAGCTACAGTAGCTCACATCTATAATCTCAGTACTTAGGAGGCAGAAGCAGGAAAATTCACAAGAGTTCCAGGCTTGTCTTGAACAAAGAAAGGAGTCAAGGAAGAAAGACAGGTGACAGACACACAGATAGACAGACAGGAAGACAGGTGACAGGCACACAGGCAGACAGATGGGAAGACAAGTGACAGGCACACAGGCAGACAGATGGGAAGACAGGTGACAGGCACATGGGCAGACAGATAGGAAGACAGGAGACAGACACACAGGCAGACAGATGGGAAGACAGGTGACAGGCACACGGGCAGATAGATAGGAAGACAGGTGACAGACACACAGGTAGACAGATGGGAAGACAGGTGACAGACACACACGTAGACAGATAGGAAGACAGGTAACAGAAACACAGGCAGACAGATGAGAAGACAGGTAACAGACACACAGGCAGACAGATGGGAAGACAGGTGACAGACACACAGGTAGACAGATAGGAAGACAGGTAACAGACACAGGCAGACAGATGAGAAGACAGGTGACAGGCACACAGACAGACAGATGGGAAGACAGGTGATAGGCACACAGGCAGACAGATGGGAAGACAGGTGACAGGCACACAGACAGACAGATGGGAAGACAGGTGATAGGCACACAGGCAGACAGATGGGAAGACAGGTGACAGACACACGGGCAGACAGATAGGAAGACATAGTTTTAAAAGTCTGAGTCTAGCTGTTGACACTTACAGTATAAGGAAAACTTTGAGACCTACACTGCTTATTAGCTTTGTTAATTATAATAAATACATTGGACAAGTACTTTGGAGGAAAAGATTGAAACTCAAAACCCAATGTAACTCTAGTATGAAAACAAGATCAATCAATTTGGGAAGAAAGACAATTCCATAAATACATAGCATGTCATTAATGAACAATGACTGCCACTCAAGGAGCGCACTCACTGCTTCACAATCAACCTGTTTGCAGCATATTTTATAGTCAGGAAGCAAAGGCTCAGATGTTTGATTAACTTGTCAAAGTCATACTACTAAGAGAAAGCAGGAGGAAGGGAAGGGTAGGGTGAGAGGGAAGGCGGGGGAGGGAGAGGGAGAAATTTGCTCTCTTGGGGCCGTTTGGTAATTATCTACAGACTTTTTTTGGAGGGTCTCCCTGTAACCCCAGCTCACCTGGAACTTGATATGTAAACCAGGCTAGCTTCAATCTCAGAGCTCCTCCTGCCTCTGCCGTGATTAAAGACGTGCACCACCACACCAGGCTTTCTGCAGACATTTTGTTGTAAGCAGAGAAGGACAGCTGGGATCTAGTAGGTGGAGGCCAGAGACTATTCATTCTACAATGCTGTGGACAATCCCTACAATAATTTATTGGGTCAAAATGTGAAGGCTGAGACAATCCTGATTTGAAAGAAAGTCTGGTTCATGAACTGGCTCTACATCAGCTTCTGAGAAAGATAAATCCCCAAAAAACTTTTTTTTTTAAAAAAAAAAAAAAAAGGTATGGTGGTACATACTTAAAATTCCAACACTCAGGAGACTAAGAGAGAATTTTCAAGTTTGAAGCCATCCTGGGCTACATGTGTACTTCCAGGACAGCCTGGGCTATATAACAAGACCTTGTCTCAAAAAAAAAATAATAATAATACAAAATACAAAATAAAACAAACCAACCAACCTGGCATGAACCTACTTTCCAAAATCCCTGAATTTCAGCCAACTGGCCTAAAGCACACAGCACTTATGGAAGTAGGTCCTCTAAGCAGGGACTTGAGCCTCCCAGTGATCACCCTGCTATTCCACCTCCATCCAACACAGGGCTAACACTTTTCCTTTCCTAGGGCCCAAATTTAGTTAAAATGGGAGGAATTTGGAAATCAGCAATTGGGGAGTTATGAAAGAAATAGTAACCAGTTTGGTATCTCAGCAGTCTTGGAGTGGGTCTCATGTGACCCTGGAGAAGCAATAATAATGGGCTGGGTGTCTCAACATCTCCAATCCAAATCTAAAACCCCAATGGCTTTCACAGGGCACATGATGGTGTGTTTACAAGATGAGTACCATTAAAGAAATGATACAAGGAAAACTGCTCACTAGGCAGTCCTATAACTGCCTCTCCAACAGCTAGGAAACTATACAAAGATGTGCAGGGTAGCTACCCCCAGCCCCAATGAACAGGCCCTCAGACTGCAGTTGAAGGCAACTGTTAACATGCTAAGTGATCATGTAATCACATGGAAAGGCACCCGCCACCCTGGTTGGCAGGGGTGTATGCTGAATGAGGAGTGAGAGGCCTGGGCTCTGGCTCCATCAGAGCCACTGAATGACCTTGATGATGTTGTTTCACATTCTGAATAACAAACCCTGTAAAACTACAGTTAAAATGAAAATGGTATAGAACCTAGCTTTCAAAACCTGAAAAGCATATACAATTTATTCTTTAGAACATCAAATAGTCTTACAAACTTCTATATACAACTGTGAGGAAATTACTCGTCTGCTATCCCCATAGGACCAAAGCATCAGAAAATAACCAGAGATAACTGCTGCATCTTGGCATTGTTACACTAACCCAAGATTGCATTCATTACTTTGGCGGAAGGTAAGGTAAAAAAACTGAAGTCTTTCATGTGATTGCTAAATTATACAGATGAATGCATTTTCTGGGCAAACTTTCAAAATAGAAATCTAGAAGTTAAACATTTTCTTGCGGAAAATAGCACTTAAATGGAAAACTGTACCTTCTGACTCCCTGGTGTGCAACTCATATCCTGTTAATTTAATTCCACAGAGTGCAGCGAACAGAGTAAAAATATATCTACAGTTTAAAATTAAATTGATTTGGCTAAAACTTAATCATAAAAAAATAGGTCCTACTAATTCTTTTTTCCTACAAAGGACAAAAAGATTTATAGAGTATTTAAAATCATTTTTGTAGATATAAAACAAAATACATTCCAGGAAGGCATAATTAAGACTAATTAGAACCACAAACAAACACGTATTCGTATTAACTATAATAAAGTTAATAGCCAATATCCCCACTCCTATATATACTTAGTAAAACAAAGTTTGGTTCTATTAACTGTGAGATTTCTTTGCTAAAAGATCTGAAAATGGGGGCTAAAGCGATGGCTCGGCAATTAAGAGCACTGGCTGCTCTTGCAGAGGACTCAGGTTCAATTCCCAGCACCCACAGGGTGGCTAACAACCACCCATAACTCCAGTTCCAGTGGATCGGATGCCCTCTTCTGACCTCCACAAGCACTGCATGACATGGTGCACTTACATGCAGGCATAACACTCATAAAATAAAAATAAAATTTTTAAAAAATGATCTGACACTGATAGAAACAGTATACTCAACCTGACTGATAAGGACATTTACCAACTCATTCACACATGCAGAAGAGCCTGCCTCTGTTAAATCAACTTCATCTACAATTTGGGTACTACTTTTTGTTAAGACAACATTGCTACCATTTTACTTATTCCTTAATAAACAATTACTTTGAAGAAAATAAAGAGTTGCCATAAATGTGGTCTTTAATGTTTGTATAGTTAGTTTTCACTGGGGAGAAGCAACAGATGAGACAGTCACCTTTCCAGGATATGAACTGACTTCTCTGCAGAAATTACTAGAGATTTAGATGTCTGTCTTCCATGTTGCTCTTCCTTTACTGAGACAGGCTACTCAGCCAAGTCAAGTCACATTGTTAGGACTAAGTGTCACCAAGTGTTTAATGGGATAAAATAACTACTCTTTACCTCCTCACCTTTTCCAATTCAAAGAGAAATTAGAACGATAATACAGAACTTGGGAGAGGGAGCTGAGTGGAAGAACACTTGCCTAGCATGAACAAAGTCCTAGATTTCATCCCCAGTACAACAGCTAGAGGTAGAGGTAGAGGTAGAGGTAGAGGCAGAGGCAGAGGCAGAGAGAGAGAGAGAGAGACAGACAGATAGACAGACAGACACAGACATCATTTGTAGATCTTGATCTTGCCTGATGTGTAGTTCAATGGTACAGTGCAATACCCAGTACTACAAAAACAAAAACAAATATATATGTATACACATATATATAACTATGTGTGTGTCCTCATATATGTAAGCTCTTTAAAAAGAAATACAAAGAGCATGCTATTTTTAAGTAGATATCTTCCATAAGTTTAGGGCATTGTTGACAGCTGAATCTATAAAGAGCATTAAACTCAATCATCTCACAGAAAGAAGTTTACATCTTGCTCTGAACTATGAATTGATGATACGAAAAAGAAAGAAGCTATTTAATGGTTTAACTTCCTATACAGACCTAAGAAGCCTTCCTAAAGCATCTTGTTAAGTAAATCCCAAGAGTGAGGAAAGTGAAAATGTTCCTCAGTATTTATACTCATCACAGGAGACCTGCCCAGTGTAGACCGAGCACACATCTATCAGACAGAATCCGGTCATCTTCAGCACTAGGCCACTTCACACATGAAACTCAAGTCAGCTTCCAAGAGCAACTTATCTTGCCTGTATCTTCCTTCTCTTTTAACATTATGTAGAATGACATCTACATAAAATATTTAGATGCACATTTGGTCAGCTCAAAAATATTATACCCTGCCGGGCGTGGTGGCGCATGCCTGTAGTCCCAGCACTTGGGAGGCAGAGGCAGGCGGATCTCTGTGAGTTCAAGGCCAGCCTGGTCTACATAGTGAGTTCCAGGACAGCTGGGGCTACAGGGAGACCCTGCTTCAAACAAACTAACTAACAAACAAACCAGCTGCAATGAGAAAAAAAAAAAAAATTATACCCTTAGGCACGATAAAAGATCCTCAGAAAATAACCAAGAGTTCCTATTTCCACATAGAAGAAAAAACAAAAACAAAAACCTCCCTAAGGTTTTATTTAAATATGTAACTCCTGATATTGATTTTAAAATACAAGTCTTCCTAATATATTAATCTGATTTAAGAAATTAAGAGTTTTAGTCCTTAAAATTATTAAGAACAAAAACATAATTCAATGCAGAGGCTTTTAAATGTGTTGCTTTTAGTCTACTGAGACAAGTTCATAGATTCATCAGTTTACAAACATACCCAGTACGCACCTTAGTCAATTTATTATCATCTACATTTTAATGAACAGCATGTGGCTAAAATTTCATTTGACAGTGCCTGTATTTGCAATAAATTGCTGCAAGTACCTTAAGGGTCCACAGGTAACTACCGCGTAATTTCTAAAATGTTAATTTGTACACAATGGCTCAATGACAAACATAAAGGACAGAACAAATGGCACGTACTTAAAGAGCTTTTTAAACAGAAAACCTGGCACTTTAAAGCCTTCATCAAAGTCAGCGTCGCTCTCCTCAGAGTCGTCCTCAAGCTTCAGGCATTCCTCTCTGTCCTGCAGCCTCAGCTTATTCCATCTCCTATGGTGAACATAAAAATCATGTTTCCATTATTCAGATTATAAGACAGGTCAGAACAGACAGCTCTACATCATACCCTGGAAAAAAGAACAGGCAAATCAGAATGGTGTTTCAAGGGTTTGCTGCTATCATTACCCAAATGCTAACACTCAAAGAAAACCAACTCTCTCTTCCTGCCTCCTCAAGTCAATTCCTGCTTGAATTATTACAACTACTCCAGAAATATTCCTGTATTTCTCATTTCATTATCAAAACCACTTACTCCTCTTCAGCATACCCTAAGGGAAAATTTCTCTACTAGCTCCTAAGATATATGAACTTAGTCCTAGAAAAGGTTCAGAAAAATTTTAATATAACTCTTTCCAAAATGATAATATAGTAATAACAAAATACACTTAGAATATTTCTGTGCTAAAGATGAAAGTCATATGCATAAAACATGTTTTGAAAAGAAAAATTATTGGTCAAAACTGCTGTATCAGATGATCAACAATGATCTTTTAAAAGAATGTGTTAACTGGATGAAATCTAAGTTAAATTAGTAATATGATTCTTTTAAATACAAAAATGATGAAGATTTGTATATTTCAAAAGCAGGCTTCCATGTTTACTTAACAGAAAAGTAACAACTGTGTGAGTTATGAAAAGTCTTGCAACACAACCATGGCTTGTACAGAGGACAAAGCCATCTAACCAGACTAATTTTACATTCATAGAACTATACTGAACTCTAAGGTTGTGAGTAAAAAGAAAGTTACCAAAGTAAATAACTGTGGATGCTGCTATTTTCAAATAAAAGGATGCCTTTTCCTCAGCTTGCACACAACTGACATTCTAAATACTGTACTGTGGTAGGAATGGAATAAATGGAATAAAGCAGTAATACTGATAAATACCTCAAACTATAAAGCACACAGACCAGGAGTATACATAAGGCATAGAGAACATAAAAGTGCTGGCTGTAGACACATCCTGCTATTGAGAACCCATCATAAAAGCAATATGGAGGCAACAGGCAAGAGTCATGAGCAACCCCATCCAGGAAGTTGCTGGTGGGCAGTAAAGAACACCCTCTTCAAAACTGTTGCCTAGGGGCTAGAGGGATGGCTCAATGGTTAGGACTGCCTATTGCTCTTGCAGAGGATCGAGGTTCAGTTCCTAGCACTCAAATGACAGTCCACAACTTGTTGGTACCTCCAGTTCCAGTGGATGCCCTCTTCTGGCCTCAAAAGGCTCCTGCATACAAGACACACACAAACTCAAGCATTCGTGTACACGTGCATACACACACACATACACACACACAAAAAAAAATTTTAAATAAATAAAATTATGGGGCTGGAGGGATGGCTCAGTAGTTAAGAGCACTGGCTGCTCTTACAGAAAACCAGGGTTCAGTTCCCAGCACCCATATGGCAGCAACAACCATCTGTAACTCCAGTTCCAAGGGATCTGACACCCTCTTCTGACCTCCACCAGCACTGTATGATATGGATGTATTTACATACATGTGGGCAATACACTCTCACACATAAAATAAAAATAAATTTTTTTAAAAATTATTTTTTGGTCTTTTTGAGACAGGGTCTCCCTCTAGCCCCAGCTGGCCTGGAACTCACTACGTAGACCAGGCTGGCCACGAACTCACAAAGATCCGCCTCTGCCTCCCAAGCACTGGGATTTTAAAGGTGTGTGCCACCACACCCGGCTTAAATAAAATAGTTTTAAAGAATAAATAAAATTAAAACTCTTGGCTAGTTAAAAAGTTCAACTCATCAAAATAACTGATATTTACTTGTGACCAATAAGAAAGCACTAGTTGGTAACTTGGAATTGTTCTGTAGTGTGGTAAGAACTTGGAGAAATAAGATTAACAAAGTCTTACTGGTAACTTCCAGAGAATAGCAGCGAACCAAAGAGGCACTACTAGAGCCAAGCTAGAGAAATAGCTTTCACACACCCTAAGATTTAATATGTGACACTTCTTTACATAAAAAAACTTAATGTCCTTTGTGTTTAACTGCTAAAGACAATATCTTCCTCTGTTTTATTAGTATTTTTCTTCCTTAAAAATTATCTCTACACAATTGGCAAGGTCAGTAACTCCAGCTGGTTATAACAACCTGCTGTTCTTCCAAGATTCATGTTATTTACAAACTGAGTTTAGTGCAATAGAAACTACAGCGGTTCTCAACAGAGACAACTGTGCCAAACTCAGTGGCACACTTAGGACAGTCCATTCACCCAACAAAAAGTTACCTAGTCTCACATGTCAATAGTATCAAAGCCAAGAAAGCCTGGCATACTGGAAGATCTGCATCAGAACACCAACAGTGGGAAGGTATAGGAACTACCCTGGTGCACACCTGCATCTGTACTGCTTAGTCTCTGAATTTCACAGTTTCAGATAATGAGATAATCCTTGATAGCCAAACTCTGAGTTTCAGAACTCAATACCAAATACCTGTATAATAAAGAATACCCATATTCAGCAAATTTTGTGAAAAAGGTGAAACTGTAAAAATCACGGAAACTACTACAGGTACTTAAAAAGACTTCATTTTGAAATTTTTCTACAATAATTTCATAAGAAGAGAAATAAAAACACCAGAAAAAAATTGTGGCCTTAGCTATTTGGCACAACACGATCATTAAAGACTTTCTATACCAAGTATTACATATTGAATTTCATTCCTAGATGATAGCTACTTCCTTAGACTTTACCATTAAATTTTTGTGGCTGTTAAATGTCCCACCACATCATTCTACACTGACAAGATTTCATCTTTGCCTCTTGCCTTCCTCTCTCTGTCCTAAAATATGCAGACATCATGTTGCCACAGAATTCAGCACCTAGGAAACCACATAAGCCACCACAGAAATGATTACAGCCAAGTGCCTTCCGCTTCATAAAGAAAGATGAAAGAGCTGAACATTTATTCAGTTGGCCAAAGAATAAGGAAAGGCGGTGGGGATAAATCACTACAGTCAACAAGCACCTGTACCAGTGTGAAGACAAATTGCCTCAGTAGAATCCTATACACATCTTCAAGACAGAAAATACAACCACATGCACACGCGGCTCAGGCTAGGAAGACTCTTATATACAGCAATACTTCCTTGTGTGGCTTGGGGCTGACCATCTGAGGTGTGGACAACCTGGCACACTCAAGAAAGGGAGAGCGGAAGTTATCCAAACATAGAAGATGTAGCTCAGTGGTAGGGTACTTGCCTAGCATATCTGTGGGCCGAGGTTCCAGCCCCAGCAGTACAAAAACAGAAAAAAAAAAAAAAAAAAAAAAAAAAAAAAAAAAAAAAAGAAGCAAAGTATAGAAACAGTGGCATTCCCCATCCTAGGTGTGGCCAAAGTCTTTTAAAATAATTGTATTTGTGTATTTTGTGTGTATATGTGGCATGCACATATTACAGTATGCACATGAAGGTCAGAGGACATTTTTCTTGAATTCATGTCTCCTTCCAGCTCACATTCAAGGCATCAGGCTTATGCAGCAAGTCATCTCACCAGCCCAAGAATGTTTTTAAAGGTGCCCCCTTCAGAACGACATCCAGATCCAGCTTTGTCCTACAGCATGGCAGGCTGAGCAAACTGTCTGGCCAATGCTCGTAAAGGGTATAACTGTGCTATGAATACACTGAGTAGGAAAAGACAGAAGGAGGGGCCTCCATGCTGACTGACCAGAATCAAATCCTCCAGCATTTTTAGTGTTAGTTACCTTTCTGTCATTGTGTCAAAATACATAAGATAATCAACGTAAAAGAAGATTTATTTTGACTCATGGTTTTAGAGATTTTATGGTCACTTGGTTGACTTGTAACAAAAAGCAGATAGAGAATAACTTAAAGTCAGCTGGAGGTAGGATACTATCCAACATTCATCTTTTTTAGAAAAGAGTAACTTTCATGTTCTCCATCCTCTCGTTTAAAAAAATCTACACATGTAATAGTCACAGCTGCGGCCACATAAAGCGAAGTGGGCCTGGTGTTCCCTGGCAGGGCTTCCAACTCCTCACACAACTGCCATGCTCAGCCCACTACTGATTCCACCAATAGCTACTTAGAAGGAAAGCCAGTAATAAACTCAAATTCTGATCATATGCAGGCACAGAAAACACTCCCTGGCTTCCCCATGTGCATGCAGGAATGAGACCCTGGCCCAGGCTCTGAGGCCTGGGGCTGATGCTGCAGTAAAGCCTGTCAGAAACAACTCAGATCCAGCCTAACAACTGAACTACACAACTCGTGTAAGTTAGTGGGGCGGTCTTGTCAATGGAACCCTAAGAATACACCTGTAAGCTAGGTGCAACCATTTAGAGTTATTTTAGAATTTCTAGAATTCCAAGGGCATTCCAATTACCTAAGAGGAAAAACATAGCTGCGGCATTATGCCATGCCTTGCATGTGGCTTTGACTCTTCACCTACATATCCAGTCCTGTCCCCAGCCTCTGTCCTCCAACGTTCTCATCCTCACACCTGGTAGAGACTTCAGATCCCCGGTCCCCTTCCCTAGGAGAAAGCTTTCCCTGAGCAGGCAGAGTTAGGCATCCTGTCTACCAAGCGCCATCCTAACTCTGTGACATCCTAAGCACCCTGGGGTCTCCTCTACAGGCCGACTTGAGTGTTGGCATATAGTGAAATCCTTATCTGTCTCCCATTAGACTGGGAGCCATCCGAGGACGGAGACCAGCAGGATGCCTCCCTCCCAGCAGACACTCAATAATGCTGAGTAAAGAAGTTCAGAACTGGGACAGGAATAAGGAAGACAGCAGGCAGAGAAACGCGAATTGAAAATGGTCTAAAGAGTCATCAAGAAACATTTCTAGGAGTTTCCTGTTCCACCTCATTTCCAGCCTACCTCTTGCTTTTTAACTTACTCCTACCCACCTGATTCTAAGGCTCCATATGTTTGCTTTGCCCACTAGACAAACATGATTAAGGTCTGCAACAAGGAATGACCCATGGAAGAGGGCAGCTAGCTACAAAGTCATAGAAATTCTTTAGAATCCTATAATCAAAAAAAAAAAGATATGAAGGGAAGCTACTTCGAACAATTAAAACATACAAAATAAAAACTCATTAAGTCCTTTCAAACCTGAGCTCCATTTTTCTGATTTCTCAATGGGTTCACTTGGCAACAAAACTGGTTTCTGTACTCTAGCCAGTGGGAAGATCAAGAGCTCAAAGTTTGGTCCCAAGCTTGTCCAGAACCAACAGGAAAGGCTGGGTAAAATATCCCACTACTGATGAAAGACCTTCTGAGGACAGGAAGAGAGTTGCTAGCCCTAAACTACATTTATATCACTAAGAAGGAAATAATGCTTTTGATGACATCATCTTCATTTTTTTTCCTTTATGTCACCCTTGTAACAGGCGCAGCAGCAAGCAAAACGATGTGAATATGGTATTCACTTTCAGGGGGGTTTACCTCCTGTGACCCCCGTCTGACTCCAGTAAAGGCCTCTCACATAGAACCTAGTTGGATAATCACTGAGTGAAAAGAAGACATAAGACTGTGAGATGCAGAGCTGGAGAGATGGCTCAGTGGTTAAGAACACTGACTGTTCTTGTAGAAGACCCAGGTTTGAATCCCAGAACCCACATGGCAGCTAACAACTGTCCGTAACTCCGGTTCCAGGGGATCCTACAGCCTCTTCTGTCCTCCACAGGTATTGTACAACACGGGTACACTTACCTACATGCAGGCAATACACACAAACACATAAAATAAAAATAATAAATAAAAATTAAAAAAAAAAAAAGATTGTGAGCTGCCTTGCAGGCCTTTAGCTGGGAAAGGCCTGTCTTTCAGAAAACACCATTCAACACTGCTACTCTGCGTCCTTGACACAAAATGAGCTGAATATTGGACTGTTACAAGGACTAAATAAGATAGGGTATGTACAATATACTAAGGAAACCACACGTGTTAGAGATGGCATTTGATATTACTAGTACAGGCCCTTTACCAAAAAAAGCAAACAAGAAATTTTAGTTAACTGCAGTTTAAACACGAACAACACATAACAAATGTTAAAGCATCTACTGCAGCAGGGCACAGCAGTGCAGGCCTGTAATCCCAGCACACAGGAGGTAGAAAAAAGAGGAGAGTCCAAGGTCCTACTCAGCTATGGAGCTAGTCTGAGCCCAATCTGGGTCACATGAGGCTCTGTCTCAAAAAAAGGAAAAAAAAAGATCAAAGAATAAGCAAATAAGCAACAACAACAATAACCATCATTGCAATCTCAGGGCAGTGGGATTTAAACTTGGCCCCCAAGCATAGAACACTGTTTCGCTACTCCACCCCATACAGCAGCATGTTAGATGCACAGGACATCATAAGCATGCCATCCTGTGCCTCCAGGACAGCAAAGGGTCTGGAAGCCACAGGGGAAGACCACAGAAGAGCTTCAAGGGAGGATCTGGTGCATCTCCCTTAGAGCAGAACTGAGGACACACAGTTTAGCTTTGACCTACCTGCCCTTATGGACAGTGGTCTAGTGCCCTCTAGTGTATGCAAAGTAGAAATAACCTCTTATTTCTCCCCAAACTACCCATACTGTACTTCCATTCATATATCTTATCACTAAATAGGCTTTAATCAAAAAGCATAACATCAATAAAACTTGAGTTTCTAACAGCTAGTAACTTAAACATCCTAGTGCCAATTGTCAAACTGCCTCTGACTTGAGAAAGGTAAACTCACACACGCTGCTGTTTTTAAGCTCTGGATAGTTCTCACAGAACCTCTTTTCAAGCATCTTACTAGTTTGATGAATTCTTTGTCCTCAATTTTGGCTTCTGGCATGAAAACTCAGGAACAGCCAACAGCTTTAAGTTCCTACTGTGTTCTCTGGCAGTCTTGTTACCCACAGGCAGGAGGGTACTGCTCCAATCCTACTTTACAGATGACACACAAGATCTCATTGTTACCACTTGAGATTCTGGCACTCAAATTCCTGGTCTGTGATTTCCAACTCTGATATGGTTCACCATCTTCACAAGCACAGCTGGCTAGCTCTAGACAAGTTTTTATTTTCTTTTATGTGTATGAGTATATTGCCTGCATGTATGTATGAAAGTGTACTCATGTTGTACAAAGCCCATGGAGGCCAGAAGAGGATGTTGATCCCCTAGAACTGGAGTTCTGTACAGTTCTTAGCTGCTATATGGGTGCTGGGAAACAAACCCAGATCCTCTGAAAGAGCAGTCAGTGCTCTTAATCACTGAGCCATTGCTCCAGCCCCCTCTAGACAAGTTTTTTGTTAGTGGTAGTATTGTACAGTATTGTATAGCATAATATTGGTAGAGGTATGTGTGCATGTGTGTGCCTGCATGCATACGTGCATGCGTATGTGAGAGAGGACAACTCTCTGGAGGTGTTTCTCCACTTCTACCTTGCTGAGACAGGGTCGCTCATAGGGCTTCTCCCACTTGCACAGCCAGCACACTTCAGGATAGCAGGCCCATGAGCTTTTGGAAGTTCTCCTGTCTCCACCTACTATCTTGCTGTGGAAGTGCGGAAATTACAGATGTGTGCCACCACATCCAGGTTTTTACATGAGTTCTGGGAACCGAACTTATGTCAACAGGCTTGTAAGTCAAGAAGAGCTTTTACCCACGGAACCACCTTCACAGCCTTCTGGAAAAGTTTTGAGATTACACATATGCATGCATATTTTAATAGAGTTAGAAAATGATTAATAATAATTGACATTTACTGATGTTCACTGTGCATCAGTCACTAACTTAAGTGTTTCATATGGACTGACTCCTTTAATCCAATAAGATAGATACTATTACTCTTTTTTTCCCCAGAGAGAGGTCAGCTAGGTGCTAGTAATGGTGAGGAAGACTCAGGCTCCAGAGTCTACTCCCTCTTGGTTACATCACAGTGTCCCTCAACAAGCACTTTCTCAACTCCTTAAACACCTAGCCAAAGGGTCAGTGATTGCCTCTGTAACTACCACATCATAAAAACAACCATAGGAGGGCAAACCAAATTCCACACCTTCAAACTGTGTCTTTAAAAAATCAGCAATGCTAAGGTTTGGAGAAAACATGCCTTTGTTTCTGTGTACAAACATGATTCCTCTCCAACTTTATCAATGCACAGGGTAAGTTACAACCCACTACTCAGTCACCAGACACCCGCAGACTCCTCCAAGAGGTTTGGCAGCTCTGACTACAGATGATCTGAGCTGAACTATCCCATGAGACACACTTAACACCAGACAATCGATGTACACAACTGCCCACACCAACCCACTAACAGGACAAAAATGCCTATTAATGGAAACCTGCAAACATGAGAAGCCTGGGATTGTACAGTCATGACATGAGCATGCCCCTCCCAACACCACTGTCCTTACTGCCCTGTCTTTACACTGTGTATACGTTGCAAAGATTGTTGCACCTGGCACAGTTTAAATCTGCACTCAGATCTGAAGGGGAAAACCATACATCATACAGCTGTATCATTCTGAATACAGTGAAACTTCAAGTCAAGACTATTCTCCACTTACTGCAATTTCCATGAAGGAAATTCAACAACAGCAGCACAATGAGTACAATTTGATTTTTAAAAATATTCAGGCACCAAGCTGGGTATTTAATATAGCTTGCATTTTTGTAGTGCAATAGGTTTTCTATTTCAGACAGCTAAGAATCCCTTATAGATTAGTCTAATTTGCTAAATTGAGATACTCGGTGTTTTACTTTTCTTATCTGCCTTTTTATGGTCTATCTGGGTGGACTTAATTGGCACATCTGAGCAGATGAAATACCCTCAGTTAGGAGTCCAGATCTCACAGAGTAAATTAAGACTGATGCAGACAATTATGCCTGGAGCCGAGAATGAAAGGTGTGCCCAGAGCAGGAAGCAGAATTAGTCTTCATCTGTGTCCCGGCTGTGTCATTTAAAGAAGCCGGCTCTCTAAGAAAAAAAACCCTGAAGGGGGAATCCTTTTTTTTTTTTTTTTCCTCTCTTTAAAATACAGATTCCTCGAAGAAGAAAGTAAAAAAAGAATGGCTCATTTCCTCAACAAAGAAATGGACTCTTGGAGACATGATAAGAACAATCTTCGAACTGTTGTTATTTAGGTTTCTGGATCAAATCTAGATTACACTTTTACTAATCTTAAATTTTCAGAGATCAAATTATTGGGGCTTTAGAAAGGGATATAAAGAAACTTGATTTGCTTAAGTATAGCCTAAAATTGCTGCATGCCCACCCAGTGCAAGCAAGGATCAAACTGAAGGACAGACAGGAACAATCCCAGGGCAAATGGGCTATCAGCAAGAGAGAAAGAAGCTCCACACAGACCAGAAAGACACAGAGGCCAGGAGAGCAGGCATTCTGAAATCATAGTCTTCCCAAGGCTCAGATTGGGACCACACATGGTGGGGAGCTGGTCCCCAGTGATCAGACAATCAGTTCTCCAGATAATGTTGTAAATTCACTAAGCAGACCCAGCTGCTGGATCACTCATTTTCCTGAACCACCTTCACAGCCCTTCACTTTCCCAAGGCTCCTCCACAGACTGAAACTCAGCCATATGACCTAATCTCTCAGGTGCCTGGTCTCCTAGGAGGTTGTAAGGATGAGACTACGTGCCTGGGCCACATGGAAGAGCACCGAGAGGCTAAGCATTCAAACATTCAAACACGACTGCTACTGCAATTATGCTTATCCGCCTCCCCAGCAGATGCCATCTTTTCTCAGGTCATAGAAGCCTCCCACCTTCCAAATTCATAAGACTCTTCAACGTTCATCCTAGTTGGTTCAAACTGTTTCGGGATCTGACCTGTGGCAGCACAATGGCAACCTGTACTCCTCAGAGCTGTCTATGTGTACATGTGTGTCCGTGTGTTCAGTCAAACCTCCACACCAAGATCCACAGAAGTCCAGTTAGTGCTCAAGAGAGAAGGTAGTCCAAAATATTACTTTCCCAGATGATTAAACTTAAAAATGATCAGAAGACATTTTATAGTATTTACACAATATGCTTTACTACAAAATAAAAAATAGAGATGAGAATTAAAAGGTTAGAATTTTTAAAAGTGTATTAAAGTGAGTTATAGCAACAGGCATCAAACTCAGTTAACACCATTCACAAGGCAAATTTTATCCCCACCATACCGCACTTATTAGGTCTTCTATACTCCAGCTTAGTGTGTGTGTGTGTGTGTGTGTGTGTGTGTGTGTGTGTGTATGTATGTGTGTGTAGGCCAGAGCAACCTCAGGTGCCCTTCACCTTTTTTTGTAAACAGGTTCCTTCAATAGCCTAGAACTCAGCAAGCAGGCTAGACCCCAGGAATTCCCTTCCCTCTTTGGCCCCCAGTGCTGTGAGTGCTCCATTATACCCAGTTTTCTTTTCCTTTTTGAAACATAGGTTCCAGGAATCAAACTCAAGTCCCCAGTCTTATAAGCAGGCACTTTACTAAGCTATCTCCCCAGCCCTAAACTCGAGCTTTCTAAACCATGGGTGACAATCCCTATGGGTCACATTAACTAAATATCGGGGTTACAAAAAACCTGGTAACAATAGAAGGTTTCTGAATGCACATGTAATGAATCCAAGGTGTTTCTTGCATTTATCTGTATGGCACAGTGCAACTTCCTTGCAGCCTTGATTCTGCACAACACATGTGCACTTAACACTGTGCATGCCTTAAGCCAGGCAATACCAACCAGCACTGCCTGGACACAGAGTCCAGATTCCAGTATGTAGGAACTGCAGTGTTTTTACTGTACATACAAAACCTCTGCTCTAATAGAAATGTAATAGTTTAAATACAGAAAATGAAGACTTTTAATATTTTTCAACTTTCACTTCTCAGAATATAAGTATCAGGAGTAAGCACCAGTAAGTAACTGAGGAGGCAGAGGCAGGCAGGTCTCTGTGAGTCTGAGGCCAGTCTGGTCTACACAGTGAGTTCCAGGCCAGCCAATACTACCTACTAAGACCCTGTCTCAAAAAGAAAAAAAACTGCTGTTTGAGTTGCAAAAAACCCCAAAAAAACAAAACAAAACAAAACAAAAAACCTGTTAAATGAATTTGGGCTTAGGGTTAAGACAGAATTCTTAACAATTTCTGGCCTGGCCCTAACCATGCTTCTTCTACTACACTTGTACTTACACAAACAGCACTCTCAGTACTGACAATTATAGAACCAAAACATCAACTCTGAAAATGCTGAAGATGTTCTGCATCCTGCAGTATCAAATATTCAGGAAAGATTCAAGATTTAATTCATGTAAAAATATATAAGCATATCTACCTCATAGTATGCAAACTTTTTGTCTTTAACAAGCAGTAAGATTATATACATACCAAAAATTGTTTTAAAATAAATTTATCATGTATCAATAAACATTTTACTTGTATTCCTATTATACATATCTACATACCCTGGGCCCTGTAAAAATTTCTTGGGCAAAATGGGAGTCACGAGTGATATGCGTAAGAATTCCTGGGAAGAAGCTACAAAGGCTGATTAACTGATCGAATCATGTGGAAAGGTCAACATGGTCCAAGTCCAGAACCAAATGACCTTGGGCCATCTTTAGCCCCCTTATTAGCCATTTATTGCCTTCCTCTGTATGTGACCTAATATCTTTGTGAACACAGGTAAATCCTTTAAAATGTACAAACAGACCCCGAGTTTCTACCACCCAAAATGCTAAGAATGCTGTCAGATAATATCTACAGCCTTTAGCTGAAAATGTTCTGCTTTTCTATAACCCACTTACACCATGTCTCTACCAGTATATTTTTAAGTATTCATTTATGATTCTTTTTAAACTGTTACAATAAAACTTCATAGAACTGTTACTATGTTACAATACAACATGGTATTTGGGGAAATCTAAATCTGTGTTTCTGCCCTCCTCACTCATTCCTGACTTCAAAACAAACCATCTCTTTTGTTCCTTTGAGGTGAGAGCCATTTCTTTCATTGATAGTGGAAAAAGTTTAAGCCTTATCAGACATCTCCCCAAAACACCTCCAACTCCCAGACCCTGGCCTAGATTTGTTTGCTCTCCCCCCGACCCCCACCCCCACCAGTGGAAGTGGAGGAAGCAATGTGCTGCTTCTCAGCTCCACCTTGTGGTCACACGTGGGCATTGTACAGCCACCCAACCCCACAGCAGAAGGAAACATTTCCAACAGTATTTCCTGGCTTCAAGCCTCAGCTTTCCCACTCAGCAGAGACCACGGACAAGTGGCTCATGAAGGGTTTGTGAGGCCCACTATAAGCGTAACAAGGCAAGAACGGGAACATATAAACTCTGGGGTAATGACTGGGATAATGCAGAAAAATACGTAAAGACAGGTTTGGGGGATAATGTAGAAAAAAATATGTAAATGCAGGGTTCTTTCATCTTAATATTGTTATATTTTCGCAGAAAAACTGGAACCATCAGAAGTGCTAAAAGACAGAGGGTGGAAAGCCTGTAAACCACACAGAAGGACCAACTTGAATTAACTTCAGGCTGTAACCTCAGTACTCAGCCCAACACACCAGATCATCTGAGGACACCAGGTACCTGTAGGGTCTGTTTCTGACCTTTCCCCTGCTTTACAGATTGAGGGTGAGGGTTGGATGGATTATCTCAGAAGCAATACTATATTGATTTAGGGCTGAGTAGAGAAAGCATTAAATCTCAGACTCTAACATCCTTACCAATTCTTTCCAATTGCCTGAAAGGGCAGAGACTCTCTCCCCTATATCCGCCTCTACACCTACCCTATATAAACACAATCACACACAAGGGGGGATTTTAAAAGTAACTACTACATGAACCAAACTGGCCCAAAGCTGTGGTCTCGGAAGGGAAAAAACAATTGATTTATACACATTAGCAGTTTCCAACCTGGACAGAGTCACAGCATGCCCAGGCAGGCTTTTCCCAAGTCCTGCTTGGTAGCCTCATGCTGGACCTCCAGTCACCTCCAGGAGATGGGCTCCCAGGAGTTTTACAGGATCGGTCTGTGGGCTGGGAAGCTCTGCTTTAGCAGTCTGCTCCTTGCTGAGCAAGTCCAGGCAGTTCACTTAGCAAGTTAAGTAACAGCAGACAGGGAAACCAGTAGGAAGGGCTTCAGGGTATGAGGTAAAGTCAGATGATGACACTAACCCCACTCTCACCAACAGAAACAAACAACAAAAATGTTTTGGGAAGGGGCTAGAGAGAAAGAGAGAGCACTAGCTGCTCTTGTAGAGGACCTGGATTCGATTCCCAGTACCCACATGGTGACCAACAATCGCCCATAACGTCAGTTCCAGGGGAATCTGACGCAGTCTTCTGACCTCCAAGGACACTGCACAACACAGGTGCACTTACACAACACACACACACACACATGCACGCACGCATGCACGCACGCATACAGGCAATACACTCATATCCATAAAATAAAAATAATAAGTATTTTTTTAAAGTCTTGGAAAATAAACTTAATCTATGCCTTATGGCCTGATCTGAATAGTGCTGACTACTGCTGGACAAGAGGCCAGAGCCAAGGGCAGTTTGGTTTTACTACCTCAATACTGGCAAACAGCTTGTAGGAATACTGCTGGTGTCCCCCTTTACCACCCACTGGACCCAGGTAGACATCAATAAAATACTGTGGTGCTCTTTCCCTAGACAGGGTCTTGATATTCTGGTAAACAGACACTCTCCCCCAGAAACTGGAACTGGCAGGTCTAGTCCCGAGTCCCTGTCCTGATGTAGACAGTTTAGAAGTTGAGCCTCTGCAAAGCGTGGCCACCATGCTCATTTCGAAGGTACTCAAATGAGACCACTGAGGAACTGAGGCCTCAAGAGCACAAAGTGAGACAGGATAGAAAGACAGAAAAAATTAAAGGATATGAGAAAGGAAAGCAGCCCCTGATGCTGGAATCTAATTTCTGTTTCCTGCTGGCTAACAGTCGAGAAACTTCGATATAACTGATAGAACCAACTGATAGAGAAAAGACATCAAACAAAATGTTAAGGGGCTGGAGAGGTGGCTCAGCGGTTAAGAGCACTGACTGTTCTTGCAAAGGACTCAGGGGTTCAATTCCCAGCACCCACATGGTGGCTATGAACCATCCTTAACTCCAGTTCCAGGGGAATCCGAAGCCCTCGTCTGATCTCCATGGCATTGCACGACATAGGTACACTCACATACATACACTCACACACATAAAATAAAAATAATAAATAAAATATTTTTTAAAAAACAACAAATTATGCTTAAGGCCAGAATGTTTGTGGCCTTGAATTTAACTGTACTAGCACCCCTCTCTCATCCTTAAACCCAAACAACACACCTTGAAAAACCACCAAGGAATTGAGTACACAGAAGGAATAAAGAACACATGGGAAGGGACTATGCACAGGCAGTCTACAAACAGTTAGACCATCCAAAATTGAACTGAGAGCTTGAGCCAAATCAGAGAAAGGAGGTTCATGACTACCACTGCTCAGGTCTGGAAACAGTCATGCTGTAGGAAAAGCCTGACAGGAAACTCCCAGAGCATCTGATTAAACAAAGACACCTTGAAAAAACTAAGGGGAACTAGTGAGAAGCCTGTGACTCGAGCTGAGAGCACGTGGAGGATGAGGTGCTCTCTCTAAGAGCTGCCCTCTTTCCTGTCCAAGAGTTTAAAAATGCACAGTAGTAAGCAATGAGCAGGCTGAAACCAGCATGCACTGTCAAGTTCCCTATAAAGTTCTTAGCCTGATACATACACTTAAATTGTAACCACTAAAAATGTGTTTTCTCTACTAGAAACTGGTTTTAATCTCATCATGTGTCATCAAGCCATTGCTAAGATAAGTAACGCTAAAGTGCCTCTTCACTGCAGGGACTAAGATTTCAATCCAGCTACAAAGATCAGCAACAAGTGACAAAATACAGGGACTAGCAGATCTCAAACACTGATATGCTTCTCAATCCTGAGCATTTTCTTTTCTTTTATCATCCCTCAATTCAAAGAGCACCAAAGGAGATGTAATATAAACACTTCAATGTGGATATCTGCCGCTTACAGCCTTAATAACTAGCTATAAAATTTTAAGAGCTATCGTATTTGGTGGCAATTAGAGTTATTGATAGTTCTGAAATTCATTTGAGATTTTACTGTAACTTTAGCAAAAAAAATGGCTTATGATATGGCTTTGGAAATAATAAATTGTTTTATAATCTTAACATTATTAAGAAAAACTTACTGCCATGAAATTAAACTATACCCATATTTAAAATTCAATCAAAATAAATTGCTCTTGATCAAAACACTGCTATGTTTAAAATATATTTAACATTGATCCAGTTTAATGAGAAGAATATATATTGCTATACTTATAATCAATAAGTTACGATTAACACTTTTATTAATTTTCTTCAGTAGTTAAAGGCTGAGTATTGAGCAGTAGTCCTGAAACATCACAAGTATCAGGTATGCATGCTAACTACGGGTGCAATGGGAAATGACAAACACAAGCTCCTCCTCAGCAGTGTTCTGCCACGTGGAATGTAGTGCAACCGTCCTCAAGACCTGGAATTAAGTCACAGGACCTTGAGTTCTTTTTAAGCAGCTCTGAAAAGGTTATGCAAACTATGTTAAGAGACCAGATTTGGTTTGTGAGCAATTCTAAACAGAAGAAAAAACGTTCAACTTTCATTCAGGAAGGCCAGTGGAAAGCTTCTAGAAATACAGTAAACTAGGTCTCCCCACATTGAGGAATAAAAACACTGTTGAGGTTTAGGGGGAAGTCATCCTAATATTAAATTCTTTTTAATTTTATTTGTTTTTATTTTATGTGTCTAAATGTTTGGCCTGCATGTATGTAAGTGCACCACGGGCTGTGAAGTGCCTGCAGAAGCCAGAAGAGCATCAGATCCTTTGGAACTAGAGTTACTGACAGTTGTTAGCCACCATGTAAGTGCTGGGAACCAAACCTGGGTCCTGTAGAAGAGCAGCCATTGCTCGTAAGTGGTGAGTCATCTCTCCAGCCCCACCAGTATTAAATATTTTTGAAGTAATGTGGTTCCTTCCCCCTCTGACGTCCTCAGAGTTCCTAGAGAGCTTGTGTAGGAGCTGTGTTCCTTTAGCCGGACATGGAGAGGCCTGAGGTGTGTGGACTGCTCTTCCTGATTCATGGAAACCATCCAGCGATGGTGATTCTAACTCCACATTACAGACACCCCTCCCCCTCTACCAAGTACTGGAAAGTCTTGGTGGTAAAAGCCAACTTATTCCCTGGCACACTGAATGCCCATGAGAAGAAAGGTGCACTGTGCATACAAAGTTCATCTTTGACATGACACTGGTTTATAAATCTGCAGATAACTATTTTCTCAAAAATAAGTAAGAAGGAATTTAAGAGAGCGTATATTCTTTAATATGCCAAAGCACAAGCTTCAGCTCTTTTCTGGAAGGAAATTTCTCTAAAACATGTTTCTTTCCTCAAAAGGAAAACAAACAAACAAATACAAACAGGAACAGCACAACCATTTCCTTTTCCTGACTCACTGCTCAGTGACTTATCTGAACAGAGACCACCCTTCACTTCAGTCCTCTGCTCACCCAGCCTTTCCCTCAGGCTCCCCATCCTAGACTTGCCTCTGACTGGAATAAAGAAAGAAGTCTAAATCCCTGGGACCAGCTGCACTGAGGACTCGGGCTCCTGGTTCTAGCTGGCCTCTGCACATATCATGGGTGCATCAATAGATATCTGTCTTCAAAGGCTGCACACTGACCTTAACCGCTGCTTATAGTAATCCTCATCTCCATCGTCTCGGCACCTCACTACTTTTCGACCTCCTCTTCCTCCTTCCACAGCTTCATCTTCTTCCCCGGAACTTGGGAAAAAGTCGTCATCAACCTCCTGCACTGGGACCTTCTGGCGTTTCTGGCCCTTGCACAGAGGCCTCAGTTCATAGTTGGTATCATCTGAAGATAGGTTAGCAATCCTCTCTTCCTCCTCTTCCTGCTCTTCTTCCTCTCCCTCGGTGGGGAAGGAGCCAGACTCCTCACCCTCAGAGTCTCCCTCGGCCTCTGGCTTCATCTCGGGCTCCTGGGGCTTCCTTCTTGGCATTCCCGTTTTCCCCTGGAACTGCAGCGCCCTCTTCTGGAGCCTTCTGATGTGCTTCTTCAAGCGCTTATCTGTCTGTGAGAGGACCCTGCTTCTTTGGTTTGGTTTGGCTTCATTCTGTCCTGGTTTTGACTTGGAGGTGACCAAGACTTTACTGGCTGCTCTTTTACTAGCAGCTTGTTTCTTCCTTTCAAAAGACAGCTGTGCTTGATCTGCCAAATATTTTTCAAAGCCCGATACTTCATTGAGCATTATTTTTCTAGGCTTTTTCTCCTGTTTCTGAGGGGCTGGAGTACCAAACGGTGTCATCTGGCCAGTGCGGATGAGCTCTTCCCAGGCCATCTCCTGGGCAGGCATGAGCATACTGCCAAGACACGATGGCCCTGGCTCTGAAAGAGGAACAACAATGCAGACCAGGGTAAAACTTGTCACTTGTTCATCAAACAGCACACACCCACGATAACACAAAATAAAATAAAGCACAGAGTAAAATTTATTACAGCATTTGTCATCCCATGTCTGACATATTCCTGTTAAAAAGTGATTTCTCAGTAATTCTTCCCCAAAATATGATATGGTACACATTTATACAGCCATTTTTTCAAAGGATGAAATCACAACATCCATAACATCATGGATAGAACTGGGGATTGTTATGTAAAGTGAACAAGCCAGGCACAGAAAGACAAGCACCGCGTGATCTCTCTCATCTGTGAGATCTAAAATGCTGCGCTCAGAAAGGTTAAGAGTAACATGGTGATTACCCAGGGCAGGAAGAGCACAGGGAGAGAAGGCTGATCAGTGTTACAAAGCTCCAGACAGACAGAGCAAGAGCTGGCGTGGGATCACATCACACAGGACCTTGATTACAGGCAATAATGGACTGTGTGTTTGGATGTCTTCTCCACAGAGAAATGACGTGTGTTTGAGGATGTGGATATGTTTAACCTGACTTATACACTATACAATATGTATGTACTGAAATACCATACGGCACCCTGTAAATACAAGCAAATTTTTACTATCAGTTATTTTTCCTAACTCTGAATTCAGATAAAATGTATCATGTTGTAGTCATACTCCCTGTACACACAAAGACAGGCTTTGGGTCATAAACAGACAAATTTGGCTGTTTCCTTATCAACTGGTAGGAGCAATTCATGAGAAGGAGTCCCCACATTTCCTGGCCATTGCTATACCCAACATTCAGATGCACCTAAACTCAAGAGACAGCAAAAGTGAAAACAGCCAAGGAATCGGTGTGCACTTAACTAAGACACAAAATGCTAGCTGTGCACTGTTCCACATGGTCATTATCAGTCACTCGTGTCACACAATAGCCAACGCTTTGACACTGTCACATGACAGTGTCATCTACGAATGTGCTGGACCTTCATAGCTGTCCTAGAACACATAGGCCCATGGGCTGCAGGTTAGACATGCCTGGGTTACTTTAAATTGTAAGTGAAAAACTGAATTCCACAGTTGCAATACAGCAAGTGCTCAATAGCTAAATATGACCAGGAGGCAACACCGCACAACAAAGAGAATAATCTCTTCACTGCAGAAAGGTTCACTGGAGAGCTGCGAAGATGGCGTGCTGTGAAAACCAAGGGGCCTACACTCAAATCCTTAGCACCCTCATAAAAGCCAGGTATGGCTATACATGCCTGTAAGCCTCAGCACTACACAGCAGAGACAAGAGCATCCTGGGTATTCCCTGGCCAGCCAGGCTAGTTCAAACAGCAAACTTCAGATTCAGTGAGAGACCCTGTCTCAAAAAATAAGGTAGAACACTCAGGAGGCAGAGGCAGGCAGACCTCTGTGAAATGGAGGCCAGCCTGGGCTTACAAGGAGACTCTTGTCACAAAAATAAGTAAATAAATAAAGGTAGATATGCTAAAGGAAGACTCCTCTGCATACACACACACACACACACACACACACACAGAGGCAGGCAGACCTCTGTGAAATGGAGGCCAGCCTGGGCTTACAAGGAGACTCTTGTCACAAAAATAAGTAAATAAATAAAGGTAGATATGCTAAAGGAAGACTCCTCTGCATACACACACACACACACACACACACACACACACACACACACACACACACACATATCCGCCATGGACAGTAGTACCATGCTAGACATGATGTGAATGATATGAAAAGATAAACTGAAAGGCAAAGTATAAAGTCAGCCAGAAATCATCCCTCTCTCACTAACTGAAATTAACCTCCAGCAAAGCAATTACTTTACCATGTACTCAGAAAACAAAAGACCTACCAGGGCAATAATACCACGACTAGGTTTTTATCACCTTGCACTGAAATGAAACACACATCAGAGTACAAAAATCATAAACTCCATGAATATTCACCAAAACTAAAACCTGTACTTATATACCAGCTTCCAGATCAAGTAACAGAAACTACTAGAATTCCTGGAGCACCCTTCTTGAACCTTCCCACCTCCAATCTCCAGCCTTGAGCCACTCTTGAAACACTGACAAGCCTGACTCTAGGGTTGAGTCATGTCTGCCAAGCCAGTACTATGTTTGTGAGGGCCACACAGATGTGTTAAATTGAGCTGCAATTTATTTACTAACTGCTGCTAGTATTCTATGTGATTATACGACAGTTCTCTCCTTCCACTATTCATGTAGTTTGGGTGCTTTCCAGGTTTTAACTACCAGGCTTTAGAATAATGCTGCTATGAATATTCTGCTGGATAGACATCCTTTGGAATAAATGCATCTAGTTCTTTGGGTATGTTAAGCTTTAGCAGACACTGCCAAACAAGGCTTGTGAAGTGGTACTATTTCAAGTTTCATAAGCGATGTTTAAGAATTCCAACTCTTCTACATTCTTGCCACTCCATCTCCCTGATTCCCAATGAGAACAGGGTGCCTTTCATAGACTCATCTTTTAGACAACCACTTTTGTATATAAAATGTTCATCTTGTGCCCACATTCTTGCCTATGCCTAAGTTTCTCCGAGTTCTTCACAGACTCAAGCCTTTGCATTCATGCATGTCCTACAATATCTTCTCCCACATTCTGCATCCAACTCTCTCTCTCTAAATGTCATTCTGATGAGCAGAAATAAGCTCTTAGCTTTTACCACAGTCCACTTAACAAACTTTTTCTTCCTTGTGCACATTTTGGGGTCTTGTTTAAGTCTTTGCCCACCCTAAGATCATGACAATGTTTTCCCTATGTTATTCTCAGAGTTGTTTTTTTTTAAATCATTAATATTCAGATCTATAACCTGCTTGGGATATATTTTTATACACAAAGTAATGGGTCAAGACTCATTGAATTTTCATGTGGATTAATATTATCAATTGAAAAACTTGATCACGATAGCACTGCCTGCCACCTTTGTCATAATGAAGTGATTATACACAGTGGGCCTGTTTCTTTAGTCTTGTGTTCCATCCCACTGGTCTGTGTGTGCTTTTACCAATGCCAGTCCTAATCACTACAGCTTTACAGATCTTGACATTTTGTTCTTTTCCTTTTCTTTCTTGATTTTTTTGTATCTGTTGTCGTTTGTTTTTGGTCTTTTTGAGACAGGGTCTCCCCTGGAGCCACAGCTGGACTGGAACTCGCTATGTAGACCAGGCTGGCCTTGAACTCATAGAGATCTGTCTGCCTCTTCTCTGACTCCAAAGTGCATATGCCACCACACCCAGCTTCTTTTCTTTCTTTTCTGAGGTACAGGGTGTTAAGACAGTATCTTACTCTGTAGACTAGGCTGGCCTCAAACTCACAGCAATCCTCCTAACTCAGCCTCCCACGTGCAGGGATTACAAATATTAGAATCAGCTTATTAATGACCTTTACCCTCAGCCTACATCTCCCACATATGATACTTGCCATTAAAAAAAAAAAAGCTCGCTCTTTCCCATCTTGCAAGATGGCGGGCGAAAAGGCTGAGAAGCCTAAAGAAAGGAGAAGAAGCCTGCAGTGAAGAAGGCTGGTGATGGTGGCACTGCAGGTGGTGCAGGCAAGACTAAAAAGGGAGGCCCTATAGTCAAAAAGCTGAAGAAGGGGAAGCCTCACTGTAGCCGAAACCCTGTCCTGGTTAGAGGAATTGGCAGATACTCCTGGTCTGCTATGTATTCCAGAAAGGCTCTGTACAAAAGGAAGTACTCAGCTGCTAAATCCAAGGTTGAAAAGAAAAAAAGAGAGAAGGTTCTTGCTACAGTCACAAAACCAGTTGGTGGGGACAAGAACGGTGGCAACCATGTTGTTAAGCTTCGGAAAATGCCTAGGTATTATCCTACTGAAGACGTGCCTCGAAAGCTATTGAGCCGTGGCAAAAAACCCTTCAGTCAGCATGTGAGAAAGCTGTGTGCCAGCATCACCCCTGGGACCATCCTGATCATCCTAACTGGGTGCCACAGGGGCAAGAGAGTGGTTTTCCTAAAGCAGCTGGCCAGTGGCTTGTTACTTGTGACTGGACCTCTTTCCCTTAACCGAATTCCTCTGCATAGAACACACCAGAAATTTGTCATCGCCACCTCCACAAAAGTCGATATCAGCAATGTGAAAATCCCCCAGCACCTCAATGATGCTTACTTCAAGAAGAAGCAGCTACGGAAGCCCAGGCACCAGGAAGGCGAGATCTTCGACACAGAGAAAGAGAAATACGAGATTACAGAGCAGCACAAGGTGGATCAGAAAGCTGTGGACTCACAAATTTTGCCAAAGATCAAAGCTGTTCCTCAGCTCAAGGGCTACCTGAGATCTCTCTTTGCTCTGACAAATGGCATGTATCCTCACAAATTGGTGTTCTAAATTTCTTACCAAGAACCTAATTAAATAACTGATACGTTTGTATCCCTTTTGTGATTGTAGTGTATAAGTAATTGCGTTGCGAGTATGTGTGCAGAGGCCAGTAGACAATTTTGTATGTGCATGTGTGCATGCATGCGTGTGCACGCGTAAGTACACTCGTGTACAATGCCTGAGGTCAGAAGGTTTCTGATCTCCTGGAACTGGTGTTAGCTACATTGTGGGTGCTGGAAATCAAACCCAGGTACTTTGGAAGAGTGGCTAGTGCTCTTAACCGCTCAGCCATCTCTCCAGCCCCTGACAATTGATAATGTCCTCTGTCCCTTTATTTTTTGAGAAAGGATCTCTGAATTTGAAGCTCAATTTCAAATAGGCTGGTGGGCCAGTGAGCTCCTGTCTTTGTCGCTGGTTACAGGCACATCAGCTTTACTGTGGGTGTGGTTTTTGCTTCTACTGTAGAGTGGTTGCAGGGAAGTGGCATCTGCTGTGGGTCTTTTCACAACTTTAGTCTGGGCATATACAACTGGGTCATTCACTGTCTCTTTCCCCACCCTTAGCCAGAAGATGTGTGTACTGTGTATGCTGTTAAATACTTATGTTCATTGGTGATTTCATGGTAGTGAATACCTGTAATCCCTGCACTTAAGAGGTAGAGGATCAGTTCAGGGTCATCTTCAGCTGATGGTGAGATGCAGGTCAGCCTGGGCTAAGTGAGACCCAGGTCTTCTGCAAGAACCACCAGTATTCTTAATCGCTGAGATCTCTCCAGCCCCAGGTTTACACATTTTAAATGGTAGGGAGTCCTAGATTACTCTAGAGGAGAGTGTGCCAGTTTACTGAAGATGGAATTCACTGTAAGGGAGACTTGGGTCGCCTCATGGTTCTGCACTTGGCTTCTTGGGCTTCTGATGAAATTTCAGTTCCTGTCTTTTGTTATTTCTAGAATGTCACAGAACTGCTGTTTTGAGTTTTTAAGTATGATACCCGGGACTCATGGCTCAATAGTTTTTTTGTTACCTAGTATGTGTTAAATGTATCACTATTTTAAAACTCATCCAACTCCCCTTTGAAAGACATTCATTTGAGTTTATTGGTTATCATTAATAAAGACACAGTAAACATAAAAAAAAAAAGCTCAAATTTGTATTGGGGTTACATTGAAACTATAGCTGGTTGGAAACGAAGTCTTTACATTATTGAAATTAGAAACTAGAAACCTGTACAATATTGCATCACCTGATCACAGCCTCAGTATATATTCATATTTACTTAGATTTTCCTTTTTTAATATTTTTTAATATATTTACTATTTTTATTTTATATGTATGCGTGTATTGCCTGCATGTAGGTAAGTGCACCGGTGTTATGCAATGCCCACAGAAGACAGAAGAGGCTGTTGGATCCCCTGAAACTGGAGTTATGGACAGCTGTTAGCTGCCATGTGGGTGCTGGGATTCGAACCCCGGTCTTCTGCAAGAACAAGTGTTCTTAACCGCTGAGCCATCTCTCCAGGCCTTTATTTATTTATTTTTCAGTTTTTATGTGTATCAGTGTTTTGCCTACATATATAAGTGCACCCATGTCATGCAATGCCCATGGAAGTCAGAAGAGAGCACTAGATCCCCTGGAACTGGAGTTACAGACAGTTGTTAGCAGCCAGTGCTCTCAACCACTGAGCCACTGCTCCAGTCCCTACTTAGGTTTTCTTTGACAATGACATTTTACAGTTTTTAAACATATAAAACTCTGTAGAACTACACTTTTTTACTAAGATTTATTTCTAGTATTTTGATTATAAGTGGCATCTCCATTAATATGTACTTTTAATTTTTCTTGGTACACAAAAATGACTAATTTTTATGTACTATATATTCAATGATATTACTAAAGTCACAGTGTATTCCAATAGACTATCCAATCTATTGATCTATCCATCAATTCTTTTGGATTTCTTATATATTTCACCATATGATCTGTGAACACTGATGGTCTATTCTTTTCCAGGTCTACTCTGGACCTCATTTCTTCCATTCTTATGCTATCCAGTTCACTACTGAACAGAGCTCAGAAGCACGCTTGCTGCTCTCTGAATCACACTGGCAAACCCAAATTTCACTGTCCTCATCCCACCTACATCCAGGAAAGGACTGTCAGGTAATCCTTACAATCACTGTGTAGAGAGCAAAGAGAGGGAGCCTCAGGGAGGCATGTGGCACCTGTGGGGGTTACTACATGTACACCCACTACATGGCTCGGACAGCCTGAGAGAGGAAAAGAGCAACGAGGTCCACAGCAATACAGAGCTGGGTCCACAAAGCCCAGCCACTTGGGCATTCAGCTCTATGGTCTCTGCAGACATGGCAGAGGCCAGGAGACAGTGAGAGAAATCAATCCAAGTGATAGCTGGTGCCCAGACAGAAAAGTACTGTGGGAACCAACAGTTCAGAAAAAAAATGGGCTAGAGATTTGTAAGTCACTAGAGCCTAGGTAGCTGCAAAACCCATGGGGAGTAGATGAAATGTTCAGAGGAGAAAGAGAGTAAGAAGCAGCCTCAACAAGAAGTCCTAAGCAGTATGAGCACTTAAGATACTACCAGAAAAGCTGACCAAAAATAGCTAACCAGAAGTAGTCAGACGGTAGAAAGGAAACCAGGAGAATAGGTTCCCAGAAGGCACAGGAAACATGACCTGCTGCTGTCAACAGACTGAATGCAGCAAAGTGGAAAGAGGCTTCAGGACTGAAGGAGGAATCTGTGAACTCTGCACAAAGCTTCACTGAAGTAGCAACAGAATGAAAGAACAGCAGGTTTTAGATAACTGGCCATGAGCAGATCCCCTTTACCAATGGGAAAGCTGGTACCAAGCATCAGAGAGCATCATCAGTAGGACTAATGAATCTCATAAGACTGAACTTTAAATCAAATCTAGCCAGGTACGGCGATGCACGCCTTTAATCCCAGCACACAGGAGGCAGCGGCAGGTGGATCTCGGGCCAGCCTGGTCTATATAGGAGTTCCAGGCCAGCCAGTGCTGCATAGTAACGCCCTGTCTCAAAAAAACCAAAACAACAACAACAAAACAAATCTAAAGCCAGGAGTAGTAATATATATATATGAAATCCCTCAGCACTCAAGGGGCTAACATAGGATAATGACAAGTCCTGGGCTACATAATGAGCTCTTATTTTGGAGGGAGGGAGGAAGAGAGAAAGGAAAAGGGAGGGGAGGGGAGGGGAGGGGAGGATAGTGGAGGGGAGGGAAGGATAATGGAGGGGAGGGGAGGAGAGGAGAGGAAAGGAAGGAAAACTCAATTTATATTTTTCTATTGCTTACTGTTATGTTCTTCATAACAATTCTTTTATCTTAGTGAACAAATTTCTAGAACCAGTAGAAAATACTTTCTTGATCAGCTAAACACTAAGACGTTTTAATCTATACTTCAAGCAGGAAATGACAGCGAAGCAACCAACAGTGTCTAAACATAGGTACACACATACACACAAATGAAAAAATATTTAGTTCCAGAGTTTACACATTTTTCCCCAAGAAGTCTTCCAAAGCACACCACCATGAGCAGCACTCTAAATGAAACCATGCCAAGGTATAAACTGTACATCTTTCCTTAACAAAATGAGTATTTGGAAAGTCTGCCAAAATATGTTCCTTAAAGATATGTGAGAGTCATTCTACAGATGCTGACTGATGATGCTGGCCTTACCAAATGGACTCAAGCAAGATGTTAGTTCTCCTTACCAAATTAAATGTATAAGAATGTTTTAAGATTTCCAATTGGTAAACATAATACTAAATGTGCATCAGATTTTCCTAGATCCATTTTGACACTAAGGCAAAGTTCAGAGAAAGATTCACAAGATGGCAGCCAGCATCAATTTAAGAACATAGAGAGCGGCCTCTGTTCTTACCTGCATCCTCCTCCTCTAGGCTGGCGTGATCCAGTTCCACCTGTACCTCTGCTCCTCCCAAAATGGCCTGGAGCCGCTTCTGTTTTGCAGTTATCTTCTTTAGCTGCTGTTCCTTGAATGGGAAATCCCAAATACAGAATACACAATGAAATGACTTACTGATAAATATAAAAGATGGCAGCACAAAATTAAAAACAGTCAAGAGTAATATAAAAATGAAATGGAAATCCTATATATTACTACCACTAAGGAGAATCTTATTTGAGCAACTACAACTTTCCTGCAGCAAGTGGCCTTGAAGCACGGTTGCCAGTCTACCCACAGGCTCTCCTCACCATGGCACAGAGCTTCCCATGGGCCTGAGCACCATCACACATACAGCCGTGTGTGCAGGGTGGAAATGTTCTCTGAGTTCTTTCTATAGACTCTGTGCCTCTCTGATCTTGGCAGCCAATGGGCTATGGAGAGCAGCAGCCCTCAGTGATAAGAAATAAAAACAAAGTTAAAGAGTCACTCCTAGTTGAGAACTGACCATGAATGGTATCCTTTGTAGTATTCTACCCCACCAAAAACTTTCAGAGACATTCTGTTCTGCCTCCATTACCCCATGTACCTCAGACTCCTTTCTGTCTTGTTTCTCCTGACACTATCAGAACACAGATGTGTGGCCTTCCTAAAGCCTCCCAATTAACCAGGCTTTGGATACTTAGTCTTCACAGAGAAAAAGAGCTCTTGCCTAGTATACACACAGTCCTGGGTTTGATCTCCAGAACCAGGAGGGGATAAGGTTCAACTCAAAATGTGAGGGTGGGACAAGGGGAAGTCATGAACATAAACAGTATACTACCATGACCTGCAATTTCTTTTTCTCCATCTTTCTCTCAGCAAATTCCACTTAAAACACTTTCCCTCTCTAAACATCGAAGTGAGACCATGACCTATTCACCTACAGTTTGGTCCTCTCCACTTTTGAAATCTCAGTCCACAAGGAGCCAGAGTCAAAGATGTGTGCACAATAATTCACATTCCTACAAGAAGCCAGATGTCCCCTCTCTGATTTATGAAGACTCTATCTGCACTGAACTACCTCCAGCTCTGACATTTGAGCTGCTACTACAGAGATAAAGAGCTGGGTGGTGAAGACAATAGACTAGGGAATGGAAAAGAAAAGGAAGGCCCCAGGAGCTGAACCTGTACACATTCCCACATGTGAACTTAAAGGAGCAAACATTCCACATGCTGCAACGAATCAACTGCAAGCACAAAGACCTCTGCTAGTGCCCAGCACTGAAGCCATTAATGCTAGTTATTCCCATCTACTGCGATGGATGGATTGCCAAGGAAGTACATGAATCATAAAAAAAAAAATGTTCCAACCTCCACAAAGCTGTATCTAAACCCTCAAAAAAAACTCATTTCAAGTCTTATAAAAAGCAGTATCTTAAGTAACAGATCTCTCCTGCCCTTAAGTTCTCTGCTGCCAGAGGTAGCCCCAGCGTGGCTGTGCTGATTCTCACACTTAAAGCAGAGATGAAGCATGTGAGGGGGATGGCTGCAACACCAGGAAACAATGAGAAGACAATCTGCAGGCAAGACCTAATAACGAAGTCCAGGAAAAACCAGGAGACAGAGTGAGAGACCAGCATCCAAGCAGGGGCTCAAACAGTGGTGTGAACAGTGGAGAAAGGGGGAAGACCATAGAAGAACACAGAGGGAGGAGGCATGCAAAGCCACCTAAGAACTACTCTCGAATATGGAGGATGGATGTACCTCCATATACCAACGTGTGTCTCTATGCATGGGTTATGAAAAATCCTGTACAGCAGAGCTGACAGATTAGACATATAAAAGCCACCCCAAATTTTTCTATTATAACTACTGTCTCACATCACATAAGTACTTTCTGGAGTACTTCCTAAATTATTAAATAGGCTTAAATTTTAACATTTTAAAAAATGTGCTACTTAATACATTATTTGAAATCACCTTATTATACTTCTGCCGTTTTACAGACTCTAGTTTCCTGTTGATGTCTCTGTTGGTGGCAGCTTGAGGGCTAAGTTGCTCAATAATTTTATTGATTTGCCTTAGAGATGTCGTACATGACCTGAAAAATAAGACAAATTGACTGTTTTCCTCTATGGTAACATTTTTATAGCATAACATAAAGAGAAACATGTTTAAAATGTCTCTTTTATTTCTTATGAGCTAAAAAAACAAAACTAAAACACAATGCATTCTTGATGGCCACAAATAGACTAGAGGTTTAAAACAAACACTAGCACTCTTCTTTGCTCTGGCTGATTTAAATCAGCTCATACCTATTTGCAAACTGAATTGTTTTGTCTATGGGCAGTTTTTACTGTCTACTTTATTCAAGATATTGGGATAAGGACAGAATTCAGTCTAAGTTGTCCTTTTTTATGAAGAAACTCATACATAGATTTTTAAAGCCCATCCTAGAAACTTCCCAAGGTTTGAAAAATTCTAAAAGTGTTTAATCATTTTCCTACATAAATCACCAGTATCTGAGCCAGTATTTTCCTTTCACAGACCTGGAAAATTCCTCTACTAGAACGTTAAACTTTATGGTATAAAGGAAAAAAACCGCAAATGAAATACTACAGAATCCTAGGTTCCAGTTTTTTAAAAAAGAATTCAATCTTATGTATACCTGTATAATTTTCTGTTTCCATTCTTTCAGATTTCAGGGTAAACAATGGAAATTACTGACTGTCTAAGGCACCAAACATCACCAGCCACACAACGTCACCCTGTCTTGAAACTCCACAGCATTCTCCTTTGACACCTCTATAGAAAGTGGACAGGTCAAACACAAAAGGTGGGCAACTACACAGCACACTCAAATATCAATACAACTCGGCAAGATGTGCTAGTAAAGGGGCCAAAACTCAGAAACAATTTTTTAAATTAATTTAGATTTTAAAAAAAGAACATACAAGGAATTGTTAGCAGGAAACATGTCCTTTAAGCATCTATAGACACTATACACAGCCCCGCCGATGGGCAGCACCACCAGCTCCACACTCCCCTCCCCACTACTCCCACTGAGGCTGCCCCTTCCCTTCACCTGGTTCAGTCCTTAGCTGTGTTTGCTCCTATGTCCAGCTCCACCCAGACACCACCTCCCGACTCCTGGCCTCACTCTTAGTCTGGCCCAGGCCTCCCTGCCCCACCAGGCTAACTCAGCAGAGCCCGTATCTCTCTCCTCCACAACACAAATGAAGCCTCCATGAGACTGTATCTTTCTTTCGAGTCAAAAATAGGACAGAAGAAACAAAAGGCAGGGAGTTTTTTTCTCATTTTTTTTCCAAAAGGGAATCTGAAAAATTGCCAAAAGAATAAACATTCAGTTTGAGGACAACAAACGAGAAAGAAACTACAGGACCGAGAAAAAGACAATGAGGGGATAATAAGTGCTCCCTCAATCTCAAGTATGAAATTCCCAGAACTCATACAGACCTCTCCTAAGAGTACTATGCATTTACCAACTGTTTCCCAAATGAGAAGCTCTATAATTATATCTTAAGTTTCTGGCATATTAACAGTTTGCTATTACCTGAATTTTCCTGCCATGTTTCAATACAAACTCTGAAAAAAGAAAGACCACACTCACATCAGGTCATCCAGGACTGACTGGTACTCCTTCTCAGCATCAGCAAGCTGGGCCACTCGGCTGGCCTCATGCATGGCACTGTCCACCTGCTGAAGCACACCTTGCTCCAGCACAGCCTGGTCATAGACGTCCACCCCCAGGCCCTGCAGTTCCAGGGCCTGCGCACTGGGCTCCACCACCGGGATCTGATTCCTATCAATATGCAGCAGGGTTGGCCCCCGCCTTCTGGCTGCCAACACACAAGTCTCAGTAGTCGTGGATGGCCCATAATCACAAGGAGTACAAGGGAGGTACTCCCGTACCTCTGAGTCCTCAACTGGCACATCTTCATTAGCACTGGCATGCCAACTTTGTAAAGAGTCTTGCTCCTGATTTTGAGTTGAGCTGGGGGTTTCCTCACTGGCCATCCTCGATAAACTACCTAAAAGGAAAAGAAAAAAAATTGGTAAGCCTCTTGGTTCTATAGAATTGTTCATTATATAATTTCAAAAACATTTTACAAATAAGACACGGATTTCTCAAAACATCAAGGAATAACCTTCCAATTAAATACACTCAAGTTTCTATGTACTAGCTTCCTGAAACAGTACAAATGATCATAAACAAGAAAAACTAGTCCAAGGAAGAAATGCAGTAATATCAACACAGGGCATACCAGCTGAGAAAGTGGTGGCCCAGTCCTGAGTGCCATCCGTAGAATGCTCCAAAGCAGCTGAAGTGATCCAGCGGCTGCCTGGCAGTTAGCATTGCCACTGGGCTGTGGCATAAATGACTTACATTAGATGGACAACTGTGACACATGGTATCAAAATGTGAGAGCATCTATACAAATCACACTAAAAACTTCTAGGCTGCACCTCCATCCAATAAACAGGCGTTCTGAACACATCAGGATCTCAGAGATTAATGAAAACTGTCACAAAAAATAATTCCATTTCAATACACAATCTAATTTCTCATCAGGTTAGCAGGTCTGACAGAACCTCACAAACAAGAAGCGTCTACTTCACATGCTGTTGGTGGGAATACAAAGTAGTATCGATCCTTTCTCAGAGACAATTAGAAATATCTACCCAAACTTAAATGCATATAACCTTTGCTCAGCAATTCTAGTTCTAAGCATTTATTCCAGAAAAATACTGTGGATACTGTGGTTTCAGCTGTTCACCCATGATCGTGAGGCAGGCTGGGCGTTGCAGATTGCTGCCACTGCCAAGTATTGTAAGAGAAGACTGGACTACGTACCGTTAGCTCTGGAAGAATAAACTCAAAACTCAAAGTACAGTTTCTACTCAATACAGACTGCTTTTAGAACATCATAATCCTGAAAAAGTGTAAGTTGTCAGACAGAGACTGTCTCTACTCACACACAGGTGAGAGAATGCCTACTTTAACATGCTTTAGTAGTTTAATGTAGCCACTAACTATTTCCTATGGTACTGACACCAGCCACATGAAGTGAAAAACTTCATGGGCATAGTACAAATGCATTTATGTTGAAAGAAATGTGCATATGCATCTATGTGCATGGAATGCACAGAAAGTCTAAAAATATACATCTTACACCTGCAACAGCTAGAAGAGGAGGTTGCAGGAGCAGGGAACAGAAAAAAGGGATCTTTTACATTTCAGCCACATACTCTGGAACCACTTGAAAGAGATCATATTCACTGTATTATCTGTGTAGCATCTAATAAATACATTAAAAAGCAATCAAGAGGGACTGGAGAGCTGGCTCAGTGGTTAAGAGCACTGGCAGAGACCCAGATTCAATTCCCAGCACCCACATGGTGGCTAACAATGCTCCTTAACTCCAGTTCCAGGGGATCCAGCACCCTCTTCTGACCTCCACAGGCACTGTACAACACAGCTGCACTTACATACATGCAGGCAATATACTAATACACATAAAATAAAAATAATAAATCAAATATCTTAAAAAGCAACCAAGAGACAGCCTCGCTTTTTTTATTTAGCTGTGGTAAACTACTAAACTTTCTTTAAGCACTGAACTTTTACTTCTATGAAATGATCATAAATTCCCCCAATACACATAACCCATCAGTTCTCATTGAACAAATTATCAACAACCAAATACCAGTATATAAAAATGACAACCATTTAGCATCCTCTGCCCCCAGTGGCTCACTTTCTACTAGGAGAAGTAGCAAATCCATCAAATCAGTAGGTGCACATACAAGATGCCATGTGAACTTAGGGAAGGGAACAGTACACTTTCTAGGACCAAAGAACACCATAAAGGAGTTAAGATTTGAACCTCTGGGCACTGGCTAATGTGAAGGGATGCTCACTAACTGCTGAAAGGAGTCCAAAATAAAAGGGCTGGCCTAGACAACTGAGTCATAAATGAATTCAGTCACAAAAATGAGACTCCAAGGAAGCAGAGAGGAACAGAAAGGAGGGCAGCTGAGGAGTTTCCAAGTCACAATACTGAAACACCATATAGTTGGGAATGCAAATCTGAGGGCAAGGAGAAAGTTCTGGGCAGATGTGGGCATACGTCTAAGAGCACACGACCCTGGGGGTGTCCCAAGATTCTGACAGGTGTCAGAGATCACCATTTAGAAGAGTGAGAAGAAACCAACACTGAAGTAAAAGTTAACATTAAAAGGCTGGGGATATTTGGGTTATTTTCAAAAGAAAGGTATCCCTTTTCAAGAGAAGGCTGGGATTCTGGCTCTGGCTCCTTTAACTTAAAGACACTTCTACTTCCATCTTTCATTCATGCGAGGAATTTATTTTTAAGTTAAAAAGTATGTCAATTAAACCAAAAATATATAAAAAGACAAGGTTACAGATAAAATCCTGACAAAAACTGTAATAAAAAAGGATAAAAGAATAATTCTTATGAAGAAATGACTAAGTATGATTACATAAGGAAATCAGGGTTCATTGGATCTGGACACTCGCAAGTCACCAGTTATCTTAGTAAAACAAGCTTCAAGTTGGGCATGGCAGTGCACACCTGTAGTCCCAGCACTTGGCAGGCTGAGGCAGGACAGGGAGTCAAGGGCAGCCTGAACCACACACCAAGGCTGTTTCAAAATAAACAACAACAAAAGAAGTTATCTGTGGAGCCACAAAGAGAAAAGTCATACTGCAGTGGTTTACAAAGTCAGTGGGATATAAAGCAAAGGAGGGACAACCTATCCCCTTTAAGGGCATTGGCTATAGAAGGGAGAGGGGTAGAGTAATAAAGTAATCAAAGAAGTATGGAGGAAAAAAACTGATAGCAAGAAAACTATATAATGGGAGGAGAGGACGTTAGGAGATGACTTGCATAGAAAGTTGTGTAATAACTGGGGAAAGTCCAGAGCAGACGTGACCAGAGGCTATAAGACATGTTTATCTGACTCTGCCTTAAGAGTGATGCCCTATGCATCGAAATCTACAGGTACAGAAGAAAACTGAAGTGGGCCATGGAAAAATACCCCATAAGGAAAAAGTTTGGGCACTTCCAGAAGCAGGGGACAAAGCTGGGAGAGGGACCAGAGTACAGTTAGGATCTGGAACAAATGTCTACTAGAATACTAACAGCTGACATGAGAAGTGAATACTGAGGGTGTATGCAGGTGGCTCCCCAAAACTATGATTTACAACACTCCAATGCTGTACAATTCCCTCCTCTCCTAATGAGCAGGCCTGTGGGAAATGCCATGCCTTGGGATTGTCAGAGTAGTCCAAGGTAGAACAAAAGGACCTAGGAATTGAAGATGTTGAGTTGAAATAATAGCTTGGAGTTCATGACTAGGTAGTGTTAGGGTTCAGATAGCCCCCGCCCCCTCACCAACAGGAGCTCACAGACCTCACAAGCCCTTGAGAAAAGGGAACTGAGTTAATAAGTACCCTGGTCTTTGAAGTCAAAAGAAGGAGACTTTTCTCCACTATTTGGCCAATACAGCCAGATTCCCCTTTGATCTCTAAAGAGGGCAGGGTTTTAACAGTCCCCCTCTCCTGCTCCCCCCCCATGTGTTCCTTTTGCTAATAAACTCTATTCCGCTGGAGTTTTATCTGTGTCCTGGTGCTTTCTCCTGATCAACTGCATTCATCCATCACCTACTTTACCTATCAGGTAGGTTAGTTTGTTTTGATCTCTTTTTCTAATCCAAAAAGGAATCAAAAGAGGTCAAAAAGCTACTTAGCATCTGTCCATGGCCAGAAAAGCAAGTTTGGGGGGATGGGGGAGGCGAGAGATGGAAACCAGAAGCTTTCAAAGTTTCCGGGTGATACAAACCAATCAACAAATAGTTATTTAGTTACACCAGACGCTAGGCAAACTAGTTTCTGTGCAGTCTCCTCCAGAAGTAAAGCATTTTTAAAAATTACCTGAAGGTGCCTCATTAGCGCAGTAGATAGCATGACAGTCTCACAAAAATTTCCTGAGTACAGATTTAATGCAACTGTGCCAACAGCCTTAAGAGAAAACTACAGAACTCTTCCCAATAGAGACCTAATTGAAACTGCTGAGGCAGGAATTAGGAGGAGGCCTCTCTGTGACATTCTGAAGGATTAACACTATTTAATCAAGGTCAAAAGCAGAGTTACCATCTTGCAGTGAGATAATGTACGCAATTTCCAGCGGCTAGGGGAAAACTGGGGAATTAGGGGGAAATGCAGAAAGGCTGCCACACAGAGACTGACTAGGTAGGACTCCACTCATTATGTAAATCTTACACAATCTTCTGACACATCCAAGACTTAGTCTAAGAAAACAGACTTGAACCTTGGGGCTTCTGTGGCCTCGATGAGCTGGATCACGGTTTGGGGAGTTACCTGTACACCTGCAAAGGGCAGGCAAGAAGGGCCAAGACATACAGGTCTGGAAAAGTGTTCACTTGGGTTTTATTTTCGAGAGTTATTTTACGATGGATGGCTACGGCATGACCCAATTAGTATTTGCGAAGACCAGCCGGGCGACCGCACGGACTATAAAGAAGGAGCAATGCAGGGATCTTGGGAGGTGGTCGGGAGGAACATGAAGACACCTCGGAAGAGGGCGAGGGCCGCGAGGATGGATGCTACGTGGGATACCAGCATGTACTGTGGTCTGTCTACTCAATCCTTCACAAGCTCAACCAGTCTATCAAGGCGGAAGAGGCCAGACATGCATCGCCCCGGCGCTCCCCTCCAGGAACTCCGGTCTCTCATTCCAGACCACACAGCACCCGCTGAGCCTGCCGGCGGACCGGATTCACACACCCACAAGTTGACAATGGTGGCTGGTGAAATGCCCGGACTTGCCCCTCGCTCGCCTCCCCAGGTTAGAGCTTGCGCCACGCGTCACTTCCGGCCGTGCCAGAAGGCAGTCCCGGCCCGAGGGCAGCGGAAAACGCCGCCAGCTCGGAGGAGCCAAGGCGGGAGTTAGTGGCCCGGGACCACCTGGGAAGCCCGAGCCTACCGAGCTGACAGAGACACCGGCTCCCCAACCCGACCTTCAGTCCGGCTGCCGAACACTCACCCACGGTCGGGCTGCCCTGATGTAAACCGAGTCACCACCGGCGCTCCGCCGCGAGTAGGAGGCCTTAGCGCAAGCGCCCTAGGTCAGCAGGCAGTAAGCGCCGCCCCAGATGGCTGTGAGGAGGACAGCGCATGTGCCTGGCTGCGCCGTCTGTTTGTAAGCACGGAGGTTCCTCGTGTTTTGAGTGGAGAGCCCCACGAGACTTTATCTCCCTGCTAGGTAGGACTGTGGTGTCAACCCATGGCCATTTGGGTGGCTTGAATCACTCTTGGTAGAAATTAGTTGCTAATGAATTGAAAGGTGTTTCGAGAAAGAGATTATCCCACTGATTCCTGCAAATGCTAATATTTACAGTTAACTATGAACTCTAAAAAAATAAAGTAAACCCTGCAGTTATCTCCGGTTGCACTCCTTACTGGTCATTTGCCATGTCCGGTGGACGCCCTTACCTCATTAGTCACGTGACACATCTTTGACCAGAAGGGCAAGGAGATCTCTATCACCACCACCCCCAGTCCTAAAATAGGGCACCGTGGACATCGACGGCATGGTCAATCTACATAAATGGCTTGATTGTATTAAATCATGTAATATTTGTCCCAGACCTCAGTACTCAAGAGGAACTTTGCACCAAGCAAGAATTTTAGCTTGGAGCGTTTGGAGAAGGTGTCTGCACTTGGACTGAAAATTTTAAAAAGAGAACACCCGGTTTACCATGCTGTGGCTATATTAAACTGGGAACTTAGCGCAGGAATGCCAGCCTGGGAGGGCCCATGGCACAAAGGCCTGTGTGGACAGAGGTAGCTGAAGGAGGGATGTTTGGGGACTGGATAGTGTCAATAGTGAGAGAACAGAGACACAGCTCCACGCTGCCAATCTTAGCAGCCTGAGAGGTACCCCTAGAGTTTTAGAGACCTAGATTCAAGCCATCCCAGGATTCGTGGCTTCAACACTGTGAAGAATTTCAGGACTAGCCAGTTTATGAAGCAGAGTTTAAATACTTTATTAGAGGTATTTTAATAAAGGGTTAAGAGAAAGAGAGGTACTCAGAAAACACAGATGTAAGTATGAGTGGGCTTCTCAGAAGTCACTGTTAACTGTCTTAACATTAGCCATATATACATACAAACTATTGTTAAGAAACCTCTCAACAAATAAGATTATCATATGGCTCTGGAGACGCTTCAAATAGAATTATAACCTGATAAAATAAAACCAGAGGCTGAACTGACACCATGCCTCAGCAGGTAGTCAAGCCTGATGAGCTGAGTTCCACCTCCAGGACCTACACAGTGGAAGGAGAGAACCTACTCCTACAAGTTGAACTTTGGCCTCCACATATGCATGGTGGCATGGTGCCCACAGATACACATACAAATAAAGAAATACAATAAAAACCAAAAACCACTGGCGTTGCACAAGATGTGTAATACATGTCATTTTCCTATCAGGATCTCTGAATGAAATGGAGTTCTTTTTGTGAGATTCCTAGAAAAGTACAGATTTACAGCTATGAAGGGTTAAAGGCCTTAAGTAGCTGTTAATCATGCCAGAATTCTTGTTTTACTCTTGACAAGAGAACTCAACTGGATTCCAGGGTGAAGGACTCCTTTCTCTTATGTCCTCGAGGTTTTCCTATCTTCTGTCTATTACAGTAGTCTTAAAGACCATTGAGGTTGGATAGTAGGGCTCTGTTGAGGCCCATTAAGGGAAAGCTGTTTTCTCCAGTGAAAAGATTGGATCTACCTTTAGACCTGGGTGGAGACATGGCATTCTAATCTCCAAAGATTAAAACATTACATGCTTTGTTTCCTACCTTAAGAGTTAATCCATCTAGGCCTGTCGATCACCTGTCCAATAGATCTTCCATCATATAGCACTGTGGTCTGCCCACTTTTCTGAGTTACTCAGAAAAGCATAACTTTCTATTTTTCTTCTTTCCATATTTTTCTTTTGGATACTAGGAAAAGCCTGAGCATGCATCCCCCAACACTCTGGACACTCTCACACATTCTCTAGAGCTTTCGCCACTTACGCCATGTGGCTGGTTGCTGGCCTCCACTGCAAACAACATGGCTTCTCTCTTCCTTTTTATCTCCCTTTTCCCAGCAGCTACTGAAGTTTTCAGTTTACCTGCCCTGATGTTTTTCTCTTACGTTCTAATAAGATTGTTCTTGAACTTTCTTTTGAGTCCGTTTTAGAATTATTTTATTGGGCTGGAGAGATGGCTCAGCAGTTAAGAGCACTGGTTGCTTTTGCAGAGGGCCCAGGTTCAATTCCAAGCACCCCCATGGTGGCTAACAGCTGTCCATAATTCCAGTTCCATGGTATCCAGTTCCCTCTTCTGACCTCCACAGGCTCCGCACCACACAAGTGCACTTACACACATGCAGGCAGTACACTCATTTACATAAAAATAATAAATAAAAAATTTTTAATTATTGTATTGACTAAAAACCCAAAAGAGGGAACCCTGGTTTCCCAATAACATATCCTGGTTCAGGTAGCAGGATGCGTCTTCCTCACTTTGAACCCTGAAGTTCACATGAGGAGAAAAGAGATAGGGAGGAGACTTAGTCACTCTCAATAACACAGTCCTAGGAATCTTGGTCTGGAGTCCCCTTAACGTCCCAGTCTTTGTGATCTATCTCAAAAGAATTTAGGACAGGCACATAGAGCACAGTGCAGAAGATCACAGTTTATTAGTGGAGAGTGGAGAGTGAGAATGGACAGTGACCAAAGGGACCATTGTGCCAATCTGCATTTTAGGCAGGCTTTATACTATTTCTGAAGTCTCTAGAACATGTAGTTTTCCTGAGAGACTTTGTCATGTTCAGGTGGTTGGCAGGCCTACTTGATTTAACTCTTTAGGAGGGGTCTTCTGAAACCAGAGTAACCAAAGTTACTCCCTAATGACCTTCCAGGCAGCTCAGGATGTCGCATCTCCTCCCAGAGTCAGAGAAATGACTCTGGTCCCATTCTTCTGACCAATAATTAGAGTCCTACAGGTATAGTCCTTGGTTTTACAAGCCGCTGATGATGATGAGTGTCTAACCCAATGTCCTCCAAGCCTGCTAATATCTAGTTTCCTAACAACACCATATTATTGTTGCTGTTAGCAGCCCCTTCATACATCCATGTCTGACAGCCTACATGAAAACGGAATGTGTTTTTTAAAGCAAGTCAGAATTCTAATTATCTTTTCAATAAAATATTGAAAGAGTGTGATGGTTAATGTTGATTACCAACTGACAAGATGTAAGTCATTTAGGAGACAAATCTGGGCATGTGTGTGAAGGAATTTTTCTAGATTGGGCTAATTGAGGTTGAAGGTCCACCCTAAATGTAGGCAGTACTATTCCATGGCCAGATGTCCCAAACTGAATAAAAAAGGGGGTAGAGCACCAGCTTGCTCCCTCTGCTTCCTGACTGTAAGATGCGACATGACCAGCTGCCTCTAGCTTCTGCCGCCACGCTTTCCTTGCCATTTTGGACTATTTCCTTGAACTGTAAGCAAAAGTAATACCTTCCTTCCTAAAGTTCATTTTGTCAAGTATTTTGGTGTGGAAATGAGAAAAGAGACTGATTCACAGGGGTTGTGGATACAGCCCAGCATAGAGTGCAGTCCTCCCATGCAGAAGGCCCTTGGTTCAGTCCCCAACAAGAGAGGAGCAGGAGGGGAAGGCACTTGGTATGGTACTAGTTCTAATGCTTGGAAGTAAAAGCAGAGTTTCCCCAAGACACACAGTGGTACCTAAGTGTTTGAGAATGAAGTGCCCCTTCCAACCTGTTCTTTTGGGGGAGACTTTATACTCAAAAAGCAGATGGTAGACACAAATGAGATGGTAGGAAAGAGTTAATAACTTTTTTGAAGAGGTGATGATATGGGCAGGGTTTAGGAATGCTCCATATGACTGGAGCTAGCAAGAGGCCAGTCTCGGCGCCCATCTGTATGAGTTGCATTGTAAATAGGTATTTACAAACTTAGAAGTGTGAATATTAGCTCCATTCACTATCTTTTCATACCTATATGCAGTCAGCTCCTCAGGGTGCCTCCTCCACAGCTTACACATTTATTTCTCCATCCTCTGTCCAGAATGTCCTCTGTCAATCATTGTAGCCAACTCCTAATGTTAATTCTGGCCATACTCCTTTACTTACATGCTATTGCCAAAGGCATTTCATTAAGACCCAGCTCTGATCACATCCCTCCTCTGCTTCAGAGTCACCCCCTGAAGGACAGAATCTAAGCTACTTAAATGTCATCCAGGCCCCTTTCTTGTCCTGTGCCATCTACTGTTTCTATCCCTTATTTCCTAGAACTTGGGAACTACTTGTGATGCTTTTAGGTCTGTGCTGCAATTGGTGCCTACTGCTACCTACTGTGCACATCTTCCCAGCTGCTTAAGTTCAGGCTGCCATCATAAACAAAGCGCCATAGACTCAGTGGCTTGACGGACGTTTTTCCTTGCAGTCCTGGAGGCTAAGAAGTCTAATTAATAAGCGCTATTAAGAAGCATGAACTAGGGGGCTGGAGAGATGGTTCAGTGGTTAAGAACAATGGCTGTTCTTGCAGGAGACCTGGGTTTGATTCCCAGCACCCACATGGTGGCTAACAACCACCCATAACTCTAGTTCCAGGGGCATCCAACGCTCTCTTCTGACCTTCACGCGCATTGCATGACATGGGTGCACTTACATACAAGTAGGCAATACACTCAGAAGCATGAACTAGGGGGCTGGAGAGATGGTTCAGTGGTTAAGAACAATGGCTGTTCCTGCAGGAGACCTGGGTTCGATTCCCAGCACCCACATGGTGGCTAACAACCACCCATAACTCTAGTTCCAGGGGAATCCAACGCTCTCTTCTGATCTTCAAGAGCATTGCATGACATGGGTGCACTTACATACAAGTAGGCAATACACTCAGAAGCATGAACTAGAATCACAGCAGCTAAGCTAACTCCTAATAGATACCTTCGTTGGTTTGTGCAGCTGCAACAGAATTCCTGAGTCTGGCTTATTTATAAATAATACTTATAGTTCTAGAGAAGATCCAGCATCTGGCAAGGGCCTTCTTCATAGGTCATCCCACGGCAGAAGGTGGGAAGGCAAGAAGCAGGAAGAGGATGAATCTGATTTTGAAAATACATGCTTCATGGTAACATTAATCCATCTATCTCTTAATTTGTCCTAATTTCTCTCAAAACCTCCACCTCTCAACACTGTTGTAGGGGAATTAACTTTCTAGCACATAAATAGCTAAACAGGAGACACTTTCACTGCAATTTGAAATGACAGGAATCCCTGAAGACAGCTCTGGAGGGTTGAATGCAAACAGGTTCTCAACAGGAAACATCAATGCAAAAAGCTAGGCAAGCATAAGGCATAAAGACTAGAAATTGGACCCCCGACAGTTGGGCCTCTGACTAACACTGGGATAGAGAGGGGCCAGAATCTAAAATTCTGTAAGCTGGGCATGCAATTTGCATCTGTCTTATTTATAAGTAAAGAAGTGATATGATTAAATTTGTGTTTTAAAAAGATTATTCTGGTATAAGGATAGTCATTATCAATGGAATTGAGAATCAAAAAATAAACTCATACATCCATGTTCAACTGATTTTCAGCAAGGGTACCAAGACCAGTCATCAACTGGGAAATAACAGTCTCTTCGACAGTGGTGCTGAGATGAGACAGTGGTTGTTCATTTGCAAGAGAATGAAACTGGGAGAGAAAGTAATGGATGGGGGGACATAGCCAAACCTCAATCTATACGTGTATGAAATTGTCAATGAATAAAATAAAACTTTTTTAAAAGAATGAACTTGGAACTTTATTTCATGCTACAAAAATTAATTCAAAAGGAATCAAAGACATAAGTACTAAAACCATAAGACCATTAGAAGCAATCCATTCTGACCTTGAATTTGACAATGAATTCTTAGATATGACATGAAAACATGAGCAATAAGAAGAAACCAGATCAACTGGACTTTATACAAATGTAAGGGTTTGGGGCTGGAGGGACGGCTCACTGGTTAAAATTATGGGCTGCTCTTACTCGAGTTTGGTTCCCAGCACCTTCATGGCAGCTAACAACCATCCTTAATTCCAGTTCCAGGAGATCATATGTCTTCTTCTGGTCTCTGCAAGCATTGCATGCACATGGTGCACTTAACATGCATGCAGATGGAACACTCATATGCATAAGATTAAAATTAAAATATTAGGGTTTTCTCATGTGAATGAGCCTAAGTAATTTCCATAACCCCAGCAGATGCCAAATGAACTCCAGATGGGTAAATGAACTGCATTTGCACATGGCTGGATTAAAACTTCACAGTTGGATTGTTACAATCTCTCATTTGTTTTTCTTTCCCTAATATTGGGAGGATGAGAGGATAAATGTCTGGGCCTCTGCTCACATTCTTCCCGTCCAGTTGTCAGTCTGGGATACTCAATGCAACCCCTCCCCAGGGTTCAGTTCAAATACTACCGCTTTGGGAAGCTTTCCAACACCTTCGCCTGTCTGAAGTCTTCCTCATTTTCTGTTCAGAATTCTACTTTAGCACTTGCTGAACTGTCTTGGAGACCCTCCACAGCCCCCCTCGTTTCTGTAAGGTCTGTGGTTAGAGACCCACAGATTCCTCAAGGTACTTTTTAAGACTTCCTGCTCTGTGCTGGCAAATTGTTAATCAGTTTGTGGCAGCATAAATAAAATTAGAGGGTTTAATTAAAACTAATGAATGAGTGAGCAGAGACCAGCCTGGCTGCTTTGCTCTCTCAGCCTCAGAGCAGTGAATAATGAAAGTGTCATACATCAAGTGATGTGTTTTAGCAGAAGTGTAAGGGCAGCAGAAAGGAGCCCACAGAGCACTCCTCCTCCTGGGTGTAATTTGCAAGCTAGTGAAATCCCCATTTTGATGTTTCTTAATTACTAATTCTGAAGGAACTATTCTAGTTTTCTGGCTGGTCTTTATTTTGTGCTGCTATAACAGAATACCGCAGACAGGGTGATTTATAATGAACACATACTTCTTTCTTGCCATTCTGGAGGTTCAGAAATCCAAAATCAGGGTCAGGCCTCTGTCATCTGGCAATGGCTTATCCCCAAACTCACTTTTTTGACTCTATCTAACCACTCCTCCAATCCATTCACGAGAGAAGAGTTCCTAGGACTTAATCACCACATTTAAGGGCCCACCTCTCCACACTATTGCACTGGGGATTACCTTTCTAGTACATAGCATGACCCTCCTCCCTCCAAAAGGGTGGTCACATAGGATGCCATTCTCAGTCCACAGGAAGGGGGACAGTAGACACAATGATGGGCCCATACCATAGACTTTGGGGACAGGGTGCAGGAATCAGAAATTCTAATATTCCCAATGTATAGGGTGCCAAAGAATTGTCCTATATCCTACTCGACTTTCAAATGTGTTCCTAGACATTCCTGTTGGTGGGAAACCTATTTATGAGTTGACTTCACGTCCATGTAAACATAAAGCCCGTTCTGCACAGTTTTAGTATGGAAGACATTTTCTAGAAATGCAACCATCCCATGAAGTAAAGTGAGCTGAAGTAGGCAGAATTTTTTTATTTTTTGAGACCACCTTAAGTAGCCTAGGCTGGCTTGGAACTTGCAACCCTCCTGCCTCAGGTTCCCAAGTATTAGGGTTATAGGCATGCACAACTGTGCCTGGCTTATTGATATGATTTTAGTGTTCCCCGTTCTCCCTCCTTCCCTTCCTATCTCTGTGGGTAGTGGAGGGTGAAAAACCTCTGTTGTATAAATGGGTACATTGGGCCGATGAGTTGGAGCACCATTGTTCATGTCAAATGTTGTCACGAAGACAGCATCTATATGTGTTTTTGAGACAGAGACTCCCTATGTAGCCCTGACTGACCTGGAACTTGTTATATAGATCAGGCTGGCCACAAACTCAGAGAAAACCACCTGCCTCTGCCTCTCTAGTGCTGAGATTAAAGATGTGAGCCACCATGCCTGCCTTGCATATATATATTTAAGGCATTTAAAGTACTTGCTGGCTCTTGATCATCAAATATAGTTTTCATAATTTTGTCAGTGAGGCAGAAAAACAGAATCAACATAGCTTTGAGAGCAGAGTATAAATGTGTACTATTGACCCTGGCAAGCAAAAGGAATCTGATTCTGGTCCTGATGAATAAATATATTAGTAAGCTTCATATTACTAAATGTAATACCTGTGGGTACTGAGAAATGTTTAATTACCTTGGTTTAGAGGCTGGGCAGGGGGTGGACATTGTATCTGTGTCTGCTCAGCTCTGGTGAGGGCCACAAGGCAAATGGCAGGTAGTGGGGGACAAAATCATGGCAGGAACACTTGTCAAAGCAAGCAGTCCCATCCTGAACAAGAACAGAGAGAGAAAAGCTGGGGTCCCCCAGTGACCTCCTAGGATCATGCTTCTATGACCTAAGACCCTTCGCAAGGCCTGCCACCTCCCAGTAGCATCACTTCAGGAAGCATGACTGCCACAAAGACCTTTCAGGACAACCAGATTATAAACAACTATAGCAGTGGGTATGGAGTCAAAGGCACCAGCCAGGTTGACAACCAGGAGCTGTTACTTTGCTAGTAAAGCTGTATATCTGGGATAGATGAAATTGGAGTGATAATTTAACTAAGCTTCCAAAACCCATCACAGTTTCATTTGTTCTCCAGATCTCTGACTCTTTTTCCTCTTCACTATGTAGCTCAGGCTAGCCTGGAGCTCCCGGTCACCCTGCTCAGCCTTTAGGGCTGGGATTGCAGGTATGTGGCACACTAGGTTGGCTCCTTCTGACTCTTTCCCCAGGTCAAATTTATCATCTTACACCAGACTTTACAGTCATCACCACTGCCATACTGGGTCAGTGCAGTAGACTCTTGGGTTCCTAAGAGCTTGCTTCTACAGGCACTTTAGCACCATCAACCACAGGTGACAGCGTGCCACATGCTGTGTGATCCCAGCATTCCACTTCCCATGGATAGAGAGCTCAGATCTGTGCTTGAGCCCAGAGCCCTTCCAAGCCCATCCCAATTTCTGTCTTTGTGTGTCTCTCCAGGGGATCATTCCTGACATTTTTTTCTGGGTCTAGTTCCAATCCAAACAGTAAAAGCACACCATAATTTTATCAGGAAAAGTCTGTCATAGTGAGGGATTTTCAATAATGAAGGGTTAGCTTGTAAAAGGGAAGGAAAGAGAACTCTAAAGAACGTCAAAATAGCAGCTATGAAGAGCAGCTATAACTCCCAGGACTGAGATAGGGTCCCCAAAGGAGAAGTCCTTCAGGGCTGAGATGCCTGCAGTCCCCCCCAGAAAAGGCCATGGCAAAGGATCACTGGATGACGGAGAAGTCTCTGTGATGTCACAACTGGGAGAAGGAACCTGTATTAGTCAGTTTTCCCCAGAGGAACAGCACCAATAATAAGTATATATAATTACAAGTAAGTATGTATTCACTTACATGATCAGAGACTGAATGATACCACAATGGCTGTGTGGAAAAGCTGTGGAAACCAGCTCCATCCAAGAAGCCGGAAGCCTAGAAGTCCCAGGGAAAGCTGCTGGCCCTAATATGTATTCAAACTCTGAGGACTCTGGAGGCTGCTATCCACATGTGCTAGCTACAACAGAAAACTCACCAGCTTGAGAAGAGTTGAATGTGGACAAGCATGTGAGCTCCCCGCTTCTCTGGCTTTTTGTTACATTCTGATCCCCAGCCTATTGGATGGTGTGGCCCACATTCAAGGCAGGTCTTCCATCATCACTTTACCCACATGCTATATTCAGAAGTGTATTTTGCCAGTCTTAGGTGTTTTTCAACTCAGTGGAACTATGAGTACCATACACTAACCAATTGCACCTCTAGAGCTCCACAACCCAGTGAAATTGACAACCAGGGTTAAGCATCACAGAACCCTATGGAGCTGACTTCCTGAGTGGAGCTGTGACCTTTGAAATGGAAGCAGCCAGCAAGAGATGGCCTGGCGATCAAGTGCCCCGAATCCACCCTCATTCTTTCCTGATTCAAGCTCCTCTACTGGCTAAAACCAACTGGCTCTGGGTTGTTTTGTGGGCTCTGGATTCAGCCCTCAGTCTTTCTTCCTTCATTATAGCAGAGCTAGGAGTTTTACCAGCCTGTTTCTTGTCACTAAAATCTCGGGAGTCCAGTGAGCTTAATGCTGTCCATCTTTGCTTCTATTTATTTATTCATATATGTATATATGTGTCCTCATGAGTGTACAAGCACATGTATGTGGGTGTATGCATGCCTATGCATGTGAGGAAGCCAGAAGAGGGTGTCAAATCCCTGAGAACTGGAGTTACAAGTGTATCCAGGACATCCATTGTTAGGTGGGTGTTGGGATACTGAACTTCAGTCCTCATGATTATGCAACAAGGGATCCTGACTACTGAGGATTAAATTATTTATTTATTTATTTACTTACTTACTTATTTATTTATTGTGTGTGTTTGTATGATGTATGTATATGAGCACACTTGCTCCAGCACACATACGAAAGTCAGAGGTGTACAGGTCAGCAGATAAGTTTGTGGAGTTTCTCTCTTCCTACCTTTATGTGGAGCCCAGAGATTGATCTTAGGTTGCCAGACCTGTGCAGTGAGCTCCTTTACCATCTGAGTCAATCTTCCTGGCTGTTTTGTTTTGAGGCTGTATTTTGCTATGAATCATTGGCTGCCCTAGTACTCTATGCAGTCCACACTGACCTCAAACTTATGGAAATCCTCCTGCCTCAACCTCCCAAGTGTAGGGATTACAGGCCTACCTGTACTGCCATGTCTCACTTCTCACTGTCTCTTAAAACTTTTAGTCCAAGCTCTTAGTGTTTCTGGCCAAATACTTTTTCTAAGAATTTTGTAGGTCTTGGTGAATTACACTGGATTTGCCTCTGTTAAACAAAGCCCTTGCCCCCTACCTTGTACAGCAATTCTCTATTTCTGACTCTTGATGAAATGGCTAAGGACACCCTTGTTCTCAACAGCTCTTTGGTTTGACCCAGGAGGCTTGTGAGGCACACCCTTAGTCCTTGGAAAAGCCTGCTGTATAACTAAATCCGTGCTGTGTGTGTGTGTGTGTGTGTGTGTGTGTGTGTGTGTGTGTACGTTTCCTCTGCAAATGGTTGTACAGTCCCTTCTGTGACTTATCTATGCCACATGCTCTTAATTGTAGCATTTTTTGATCTGGATAGATGGAAACTTTTCTAAATCATTCAACACTGAGTCTCTTTAACAGTTCTTCCCTGAACCACCTCTCTCTCTCTCTCTCTCTCTCTCTCTCTCTCTCTCCTGCTCTCTCTTTCTCTCTCACTCTTGCTCTTTCACACACTCTCTCTTCACTATAAACAGCAAGAAAGCAGGCTGCACCACTTCAACAGTTTTCTTGGACTGCTGCTCAGCTAAACTTCTCAGTCTATTACTCAAAAAATTCACTTTCCACAGAACTTCAACAGACAGCTCTGCTAAGCTTTCTGTTGCAGCAGGATCCCCTTTTGTCCCATTTTAAAGAGAAGTTACCCCATTTCCTTCTGAGCCCTCACTGACAAAGTCTTTATAGTCCAGATTTCTCCTAAGTCTGTTCAACATGCAAATTCCCCAACATAGTCTTCAAAATTCTCCTTAAAATTTCTTCAGCCTCCATGTTTCTGTTTCCAAAATTATACCTACATTTTAGGGACTTTTCCTGTCTACACACTACTCTGTGGTACCAAAATCTGTCTTTGTGGGTACTGTCTTATGCCAAAGTCCATGACTTTATTTGCTTAGCACAACCATTCATTAACTTAGAGCCATATGCACTGGAAGCCTGTGCACAGAATGACTGAACTCTGCTCAAGATCTCACAAAATTCAAGTCAAGACATTGTCTAAGGCTGTGCACTTAGCTGGAGCCTAAGGCCCTTTCAAAGGTCACCTGCAATTTCTCACAGTTAGGAAGCCCTCATTTCTTTGCTGGTTATCTGCTTAGAGATTCCTTGGTTCCTAGAGGGCACCTGCATTCTTTCCCACAAGGTCCCCTCCACCATTAAAATCAGCTGCAGAGAATATTTTCAAATTTTTCAAATTTTCTTTTCAAATTTCTTGCATTAAAAAAAAAACCCCAGTCTCTTTTAAGAACTCTGATTAAGTCTGGCCCACCCAAAGTAATCTCCCAATCTTAAGGTTGACTTATTTGGGAGTTTAATTATATCCACAAAGCCCTTTTAGAAATGTAATTTAACATAATAGTGGTAATGCCACTATATTCATGTATTCTGCCCACACACAAAAAGTGGCAATCACACAAGGGGCCAAGGGCCCTAGAGATGATTTTAGAATCTAGCCTGCCACAAGTCCCTGACTCATGGAGTAGCATTATGAAGTAAATAACTTAGTATGCAAGTGTTCCTTACCAATGAAGAGGCTGCATCCCAACAAACCCATCATACACTGAAAATATAACGTTAGTACACTCTACCTACAGAACATCCTCGCTTAGCAACACAGTACACTATAAAATATCAAGTGTTTGCGACTGATTGGGAGATGTAGTTCCTAGAAAGTATGGAGCTACAGGACTGCGTATCATTAACTCCAGAAAAGATCAAAATTCAAAACTTAAAATAGAATGACTACTAGAGCACTGCTCTTGGGTGGGAGTGATGAGGGCACTGACACAGTGGCAGCGGCTGTGAAGATGGAGTTTCTTGGAGGACATGACAATTACCTGACTATCACTGAGCCATCGCACCCCTTCCTGTCCAGGCCGAGACAGTCCATACACCAAGTTTGGGTGATGAAGAATTTGAAATCCCACCCATCTCCTTGGATTCTGATCCCTCACTGGCTGTCTCAGATGTGGTTGACCGCTTTGATGACCTGGCAGAACCCCCCTTCACAGGATGACAGTTTTTCAGCCCAATATGGGGTTCAGACATTGGACATGCCTATGGGCATGACCCATGGTTTGATGGAGCAAGGTGGGGATCTCCTGAGTGGAAGCTTGACCATGGTAAGGGGCAAGACAATGCCAGGCTCACCCAGGTTCATAGGGATGATATTAGGGGATGCAGTAGTTACTCTCTATTCCCTGCTAAACTTGGGGATTACTTGTCTTTTATTCTTAGAGCTAAAGCCTCAACAACAAAGGCTTAAATTTTACCTGAATAAATAAGAGTTGTTTGAAAAATGGAAAAAAAGAAGACATACTGCTCTTGCACTATTATAAGGTTGAAAATCATAAGTCAGTGACCACCTCTAAATGAAATTGTTAGGACAATGGCTGGTATGTAGCTGTTGTAAAATACTAGCTCTTATTATTGTTACTGTCAAATACATATTCCCAGGACCCCTGAGGCCACTGGAACCAGAATGCTCAGGACAGGAGAGGAATGGGCCTTGGTCCCGACTTCTCTAGAGACCTGGTGCGCTCTGAGAAGCGGCCTCCAGGACCTGGTGGGGCAGTCTGACTCTGCTCTTCTCTAAGGAAGCTCCTCTTTGCCCAGCCTCAGCAAGCCTTCCCCTTTTAGACCAATGTTTCCCTACATTTCTCTTCACCTCCTGACTGTTCTTTACTACTGCCTTGGCCTGTCTTACTCTCCAGAACAGTTATTGTGCAGACATGGTAATCTTTTCCTAAAAATTAGGGTTTCACATTTCCCCCTGGAGAAATGCAGTATTTCATTTGTAGCTGGCTGTTCTAACCTGTGGCCCAACATGGAGGTGACACAAGTCAGGGTGCAAAACACAGCAAATGTCCCAGGAAAAACCCCAACTGCACCGAACAATATTGGAGAAAAGGACACAAATTCCTCTCAAGCAACTCACACTGGGGACTGTAGCTTTAATTAAAAATGTTAAAAGCCTTTTGAGGTATGAGAGTTAGGGATCATAGCCCATGTGATGAGTTGTTTTCTGACGAAAAAGGATTTGAAGCTTTTGATCCAGCCGAGAAAATGCCAGACTCAGCAGGTTTCCAATGTGGGAGCAATTTGGAAGTGGATTGGAAGAGTTCAATTCCCGGCCCAAAATGGCTAAACAAACCAAAAACAGAGCTTTTTACACAAATGATTAGAAATGAAAGCAAAAATTTCATCAAAGCAAAGGTGTGCACGCAACATATAGGCCCCTTGGTGTCATTTGAAGCAAATTAATGTGGAGGGCCAAAGAGATGGCGTCTGCAATATGCAGTGCTCTGGGGGACCTGCCTGTGATTTTGTTTCTAGTGTAGCAGAAATGAACACTCCCAGCAAACCTTCAGGGAGAAATAAGGCATGTACACAAGTAAGATTAATCAGTAAGACTAGCATCGACCTAATGAGTCATCTTTGACATCATAAAACTAGAAAAATACAGGGTGGTGGCCTGGAAGGTCTGTGTACTCTCAGAAGAAACAAAATGGGGACTGCCCAAGTGCACAGCTGTGGGCGGCTCCTGAGCACACCGGACTCAGCAAAGAGGAACTGAGAGAAAGCCACTGTGTCCTGGGGGTTATTTACTACTGTGAGAAGAGGGTTGGGGTAGAGACTAAAGCAAGATGGGGGGGTCTTTGTCCCCCCAGAAGCTATCCTGTATTCCAGAGAAGCTCTGAGGGTTGTGTTTCTGTCTGGAAAAGCAAATCTCTAAACTAGGAATAGTATTACTATTGTGAGTCTGAGGCTAGTGTGGTCCACCCCTTGGGGCCTCCTGGGACACTGTGCTGGATTCCAGTAATTTGGAGAAGGAGAGGCATAGAGTCCTTCAGGGACAGACTACATCACATCTGCCTGTAGGCTCAGATACAGCTCTGGTGGGATCAGATGCTCTGCCTCTATATCATATGTCATCTTATATTTCAACAACTGTCATTGTTTGAATTCTCACTTTTCACACAAATTGGGGTCTCAAATCACACAAGAAGGACCAACTTAAGGTCTGAACACACATACTCCCTACCCCCAGAGAATCTAGACTCATATTTTTGCTCTCTGCAAGACATTCAAGGATGAGGCTTTCTGAATATTCCAGATCTTTGAAAGAGAGTTAGAGAGGTCTCTGGTCCTCTAGTGCTGCCAACTGTATATTCCATTTCTGTCTAGGTCACCCTGGATCAGCCTTGCCTTTCTGTCTTACATCTTACACACCTCTTTACTTCTCTTGGGTCTCACAATCTTCATATCTCTCCCTCCTAGTCTCCTCCCACTGTCCCCAGACTCAGTCAAGGATTGGTCTGAGTGCCATGGTACAGACCTCATAAGTAACACCCTTTCTAAAAGCTGGTCTCAGATGTCCCCATCCTTGCCACACTTAGCCATCAAAAAAGAAATCTCTCTGGGCTGGGTAAGGGCTTTCCTTTCAAGAACTGGGATTTGAGTTAGATCCCTAGAACCCATGTTAAACAACAACAACAAAAGCTGGACATGGTAGTCTACACTAGTAATACCAGTACTGGGGAGACAGAGACAGGTAGATCACTAGGGCTCAGTAGCCAACCAGTTTGGCCTATTTAGCAGGCTCCAGGTCAGTAAAAGACCTCACCTCACACACAAAAATAAGTGGATGGTGCCTGAGGAATAACACCCAAGGTTGTCCCCTGATCTACATACACATACACACACACACACACACACACACACACACACACA
>NW_008339436.1:2126115-2138078 GCF_000622305.1 Nannospalax galili | reverse complement strand
GCCCTCTTCTGTTCTGTGCAGGCATCTGCACACACATGTGCACACACACACACACACACACACACACACACACACACACACACACACCGAGACATACACATGCTCACCTATACACACACAAATATGCACACACAAAAACACACAGAGAGACTGCAACTCTACACAGTGAGACCAGTTCTCAAAAAACAGAAAGTCTCCAACCCTAGGAACCCTAAGATTCAAAGGCAAATGAGATCACAGCTTTCTTGACTATACCCTCCCCAGTTGCTTCTTAGTTTTAAAAGCTTTCTTTAAATCCATGGAAGACTGACATCTACCATCTTGTTATTGATCATGGTACATAGTATGCCCCCAAGAGTCTTAAATCAGTCCTCTGTGGTTAGAGGCCCCTAAAAGAACAGCCAAGCCACAAGTCCCTTGCATAGCCAGATTCTGTGGGATAGCATATCCCCTGCAGAGACCCCACTGCCTGACCCAAAGCCAGTATGCAGACCAGCTTATTCCACAAGACCCAACTGCAGTATCCAGTGTGCTGGTACATGGCCCCCTGATTGACCTTAGTCCTTGACAAGGATGTTTGAGTTTTCTTTCTCAGATCACTTGTCCACATATAGTACTAGAGATTCACAATAATGAATGATAAAATAGAATAACTGTAGTAATATAGGATAATAATGTAAGAATGTACTATTTCTCTCAAAATATCTTAAAGACCTTAAGCAATGTCAGCATCCATTTTTTTCTTAAATTTTTTTATTTATTATTTTTTATGTGTATGCGTTTATCACCTGTATGTAGGTAAGTGTACCCATGTTGTGCAGTGCCCACAGAGGACAGAAGAGGCTGTTGGATCCCCTGGACTGGAGTTACAGACAGTTGTTAGCTGCCATGTGGGTGCTGGGATTCGAACCCCAGTCTTCTGCAAGAACAACCAGTGTTCTTAACTGCTGAGCCATCTCTCCAGCCCCCTTTCTTTCCTTCTTAAACTGAGAATGTCCACCTTTTCTCCTACAGGAAGGATTTCATTTCATGCTTCCAATTTGAGTTGCCAGCATCAGTATTCTTAGGATTTGGGATTATGTAGGTGTTATTTGAACACAAGGGTTATGATACTATGACAACTGACCTAATCACCATGATGGCTATTAAATGACTAGTGAGTGGGAAACGTATACAGCTCAGATACACTGGGTAAAGGAATGATTGATGTCTGAATGGGGCAGAGTAGTGTGATATGAGATTCATCAGCTTAATCAGAATGGAAGGCAACTTAAGAATTATGAATTGTTTGTTTCTGGTATTTTCTATTTAAATAAATAAATTAGATAGATAGATGATGATGATAGATAGATGATGATGATAGATAGATAGATAGATAGATAGATAGATAGATAGATAGATAGATACAGACAGATAGCTCCCAGATTACACTGAGTCTTGGAGCTCCTCCTTATTTTAATTTTATTCTAGACTTAAAAGAAAACCACTGGATAGTTTGGTAAGAAAGGGATATCAGATTCTGGTGTGGGGACTTCACTCTGCCTTGTGCCTGCCATGTGACGAGTGAGTGGTGGCAGTGCAGGGAACAGGTGGCAGAGAAGCAGGCAGCTACCTAGGTTCTGCAACTGTCCAGGAGAGAGATTAGGGTGGATGATGACAGAGAGCTGGAGGAGACTTGAGATATACCTGGAAAAAACTGACAGATCAGACTGATGTATTTGATTTGAGGACTAAGGAAATGAGGCACAAGAGATCAATCTACAAGCTTCTGGTGAGCCAGGGATTGGGATGGTGTCACTTTCTAACACAAGGAAGGCTGAATGGGAAGTCTATATAGATGATGGGGTAAAAGGGGGAATGCATTGGCCAGGTTGCATCTGAGAGACCTTTTAAACATTGCAGTGGAAATCTAAGTCCACAGTTGCATGTCTGAGGCTAAGGATGGGAAGAGAGGTCAGGTGCTCCTCTGTAGGTGGATGGGATGTAAGATTACAAGGCTACATAAGGATACCTTAAGAAGGTGGACTAAGCTCTGGCAAGAACTTGGAGCCTGAGAAAGAAAAGGCTACTGGAGGAAGAGAAAGCTTGCCAAAGAGAGAACCCAAGAAAGGAAAGTGTTTCATCAGTGGAATGATCTGATATGTTTATGCCACCCATTTTGTATGACTGCTCCAACAATTGGACAAAACAATGATCATGACTGGTTTTTTTCTTTTGAGACTAGATATTGTTTTGTTGCCGAGGCTGGTCTCAAACTAGTAGGCTCAACTAATCCTCCTTTCTAGCCTTCGAGTACAGGTGTGTGCCACCAAATCGCTCAAAATAATGTATGAGAAAGAAAGCCTGTATGGCACGCCCTGTGTGCATACCATGATTATTCTGTTAAAAGATCAGTCATTGTCTGCCTCAGGAGCCAGCTGTTCTCACAATGCAATGGAGAGACTCTGTGAGACTAGAGACTTCTACAGAAGGAAAAGTAAGCTCTGGTTCCTCCATGCAGCTCAAGGGAACCGAGGTGGTCACAGGGCAATGGGAAGTGTCTAGTGAAGCAGGTCTAGGTGGATCAAAGAGGAGAGGAAAATGCAAAAGGAGAGGAAAAGCTGCTGAACATCCTGACTGCAAACCAGAATTCTCACCAAGGATGTAGAGAACAAGAGTTGTCCCAAACCTCATAAGTAAGCACTACCTAGTTATTCCCCAGCACAATGGCTATGTACATAGCTCTGCGAGGTCTGAGCACATTTTGATTGTACATAGAAGAGGAAACAGGATAAAAACATTATGTTATTTTGTTTGTTTGTTTGTTTGTTTGTTTGTTTTGATAGGGTCTCCCTAGTCCTAGCCTGCCTGGAGCTCACTATATAGACCAGGCTAGTCTCAGTCTCACGGAGAGCCACCTGCCTCTGCCTCCTGAGAGCTGAGATTAATGGCGTGCACCACCATACCCAGCAAGAATGTTATTTTAAAAGATGAAACAGCTTAGTCTTTTCCAAGGATCTCTATTGTTTCTCATGTTTTGAAAGACACACACATGCACGCACACACACAAATAAATAAATAAAATAAACTTGTAACCATGAACTTTAAGGGCTTAATTTTACGGTTGTGTGTGTGTGTGTGTGTGTGTGTGTGTGTGTGTGTGTGTGACAGACAGACCAAACAAAGACCGCATGCACAATAGATCTAGAAACAGAGTCAGATAATTAAATTGGGGGATAAATTAACCTTTGGAAAATCCGATTCTCTGTGACACAGCACTCCATCATAGTTCTTTCTCTTTGAGTCTGTCTTTTTCTCCTCCCTCCCACCTGCATCAGTCTCAAAGTACTATTGGCATTTACAGTTTGACCTACAAATACTACTCTGTCTCTGTCTGGCTAAATGAAATTCCCTATTATATTCACTATAGTAAGAGAAAACAGAAAACCAGAAAAACAAATAAATTATGTACATTACTTTGGAGTCTCAGAAACTCCAAAGCTGGTTCAGTATCTGATCTTTGACATAGCCAAAACCCACAGTTCAGAGTCCACAGCCACTGCTCCTGCTCACACTAACCCACCTACACCAGGGGAGGAGACTCAGCAGTGCCTACGGGGGAGGCCTTGAGACTTTAAAATCAACCCAGCACACTGAACTCCACCAGAACCTGATGATGTCATTGTCTGGGTCCCCTTCTGCTTCTTCTGCAGTAACACATGGAGCTGCCTGGCCCATTCATGCCCATTCCAGATGCCTTCCATCTGTTAGCATTGGTTTGGATTGTTCTGATTTTCCTAGTTCTTCAATATACAATTAAGGCTGTTAAGTTGAGATCTTTCTTTTGTTTTGTGTGTGTGTGTGTGTGTGTGTGTGTGTGTGTGTGTGATGTCTGTGTAAATTTATGTGTTCTTGTGTGTATGGGCACAAGTGTGTGCACAGATAGGCAAACATGTGTATATGGAGGCCGAAGTTAATATTAGGAGTCTTCCTCAATCATTGCCCACACTATATACTGAGGCAGGGTCTGTCACTCGAACCCAGAGTCTGCTGATTTAACTAGTATAGCTAGTCAGCTTGCTGGAGGCTGCATAATCTCTGCCTCCCCAGTGCTAGGATTACAGATGGGCCACCACAGTTGCCTTGCGTTTATGTGGGTGCTCAAAGTCTGAACTCTGGTCCTCATACTTCTATAGCAAGCACTTTACGTACTGAGCATCTCCTCAGTCCCATTCTATTTTAATGTATGTATTCATTGCATATAATTCTCTCTGAGCACTGTTTTTGCTGTCCCCCATAAATTTTGGTAGTATTTCCTAGCTTCTCTGTGATTCAGGTTCTACTGGTTAAGTGTATGCTGGCTCACTTGTACTATATTTGTATACAGTTTCCCTTCTTCATTGTTTCTAGTTTCATGACATTAGAGTCTGAAAGGACACTTGGTATATCTTCAAACTTTTTAAACTTATTGAGATTTGCTTCCTCACCCAAAATATGGTCTGTTTTGGAAAACTTTCCATGTCCACTTGAAAAGAATAGGCACCTGCTGCTGTGGAGTAGAATGGTCTGTGTTTGTGTGCTCTTGTACATGTTTATAATTGTTTCTTAAAAGAATTATAAAACAAAGTGCTCCTTTGTAACACTTTTTACTTAAATACTCCTTTTTTCTGATAATGCAGCCAGTCCGGTTGGATTGTGGGAATTTTGTTCTAAATGGAATTTTTAATTTTTAAGAAAAGCCAGCATAAAACATGTTTATTGCAGTAAAAAACTTAAAATTCATATGTGGCATGGGGGACAAAAGCAATAATTTCTTTCATCATATCACCATATAGGAAAGCAAAGGGTAAGAAAGGGACAAAGAAGGGCAAGCCAGCAAACTGAGATCAGCAGAGAAAAACAAGCGTCAAAACCCAGGAAACTGGCTCCCAAACTTGGGTGTGGGGGTCAGGTGGCGGACTTCCTCAAGGATGCATAATCTCTGCCTCCCAGTGCTAGGATTACAGATGGGCCACCACACTTGCCTTGCATCTATGTGGGTGCTGGAAGTCTGAACTCTGGTCCTCATACTTCTGTAGCAAGCAGTTTACCCACTGGCAGCCAGGAGGTAGTTGTAGCCACCCCAGTGTGCCACACCCTGGAGCACCTGTCTTGCCTGAGGCTGGGCTTTCCAGCGGCTGCGGCACAGTATGTTCATTGTCAGCCAGGCATCATCATCATTCAGTGACTTTCAAGACCTGGCTGCAGCCCTCAGCAGCAATAGGAACCTGAGATGTCCACAGGTTGCAGAAAACAAGCTAGAGGACACTGGTGTAAAGCTGTCGTGTGAAGCTGTTGAACATCCCAACTGCCACTCAGAGAATCTTGGTTTGGAGGCCTGTGAGCTAACTGCTGCCTGTTGTGAGGACCTAGCTGCTGCTTTCGCCCACAGTAAAACTCTGTGGGGAATCATGTTGGTCCTCAGTGGAGTGATTGTGCTGAGTGAGGCCCAGAAACAGCCAAAATTTAACCTGCATGTACTCAGGTGATTTTGATGAGGAAATCCAAGCAATTTTGATAGCTGAGGAAGAGAGAAATCCCTACTTGACAATCCTAAGCACTGTGTGAGGGAAATAGAAAACAAGTGTGAAAATCCCATTCCAAGAAACCTGGGCATATTCTGACCCAAAACCACATACAAAGGAAAGGGAGTGGGCCCTGGCTTTGGCTCATCTGCGTGTAATAATTATAGATCACCGACATTCTAATGAGATATGACAAACTGGCATTGAGTTCAGTTGTGTTAGATGGCTGGGGTTTTTCATTTGCTAATAGAGGTGGGGGTGGGAAGGTGAGGGTAGAGATGGGAGAGGGGGTCTGAATATGATCAAAATACATTGTATGAAATACTTGAATCAATAAAATTTTTTTAGAAAAACAGGAAATGAAGCTTCAATGGCCAATATCATTTTCTTAGGGAACTCTGAGGATTTGTTACAATAGCTGCCTGCCCATTGGGTGGTAAGTCTACAAACAGTACCTTCAATTTAAACTTTCTATTAAAGTTCTTTTTAAAAATATTTTATTTATTATTTTTTAATATGAAATACTTGAATCAATAAAATTTTTTTAGAAAAACAGGAAATGAAGCTTCAATGGCCAATATCATTTTCTTAGGGAACTCTGAGGATTTGTTACAATAGCTGCCTGCCCATTGGGTGGTAAGTCTACAAACAGTACCTTCAATTTAAACTTTCTATTAAAGTTCTTTTTAAAAATATTTTATTTATTATTTTTTAATTTTTTATTTATTATTTTTATTTTGTGTGTATGTATGTATAGCCTGCATGTAGGTAAGTGCACAGTGTCATGCAATGCCCAGAGATCAGAAGATCCCCTGGGACTGGAGTTACGGACAGCTGTTAGCTGCCATGTGGGTGCTGGGATTCGAATCCCAGTCTTCAGCAAGAAACAACCAATGTTCTTAACCACTGAGCCATCTCTCCAGCCCCATTATTTGTTATTTTTATTTTATGTGCTTGAGTGTATTGCCTGCATGTGAATGCCCGAGGAGGTCAGAAGAGCTCTTGGAACTACTGGCAGTTGTTAGCTACCATGTGGGTGCTGGGAATGAAACCCAGGTCCCCTACAACAGCAGCCAGTGCTCTTAACTGCTGAGTCATCTCTCCAGCTCCCTGATTAAAGTTCTTAAAATAGAACTTGAATAGTTACAAGATTATAAAAGTTCTGAAAATTCATTAGAGAAACTACAGGATGGGAAAAGGAAATAAGCCAGGTCAGGAAGACTTTCAAGGTCCCCACTGGCCCAGGGACAGATACTTGTAGTGTCCAACACTAAAGGAATCTGCTCTAATAGGATTCCAGGGGCCACTCTGCCTCTCTAGGCCACCGGGGCCAGTCCTCCATGGTGCCATCTGTCAGCGCGGCTTCAGGGGTTCGTCGCTGAGGCCGGCACTGCTCAGAGGCTTCGAGCCTCAAGCCGATGGCCCCTGGTGATCCTGTCGCAGATCGTGCTCATGCAGACAGTCTACTACGTCTACTACGGCTCCCTGGACCTGTGGTTGGCGCTGGTGGATGCGCTGGTGCAAAGCAGTCCTTCGCTGGCCTAGATGTTCGAAGCCAAGATCCTGGGCTTTTCCATCCCTCCAAGGCCGGCTTTCCAAGATGTCCTTCATCCTCAACGCCCTCTCCTGGGAGAAAAGAAAGACTGTTTACCGAGCAGGGCTAAGACCCCTAGCCCGGCCTCGAGACAGTTGCTAGTCTCCACCAGCAAGGAGCTTGTCAAGAAAGACAAGTACACCAGTCACCACTCATCAAAGAAGCTTCTTTTGCAACAGAAACCATTACAGAATTCCACAACTGGTCACATACAGAGAATAAGTGTTCATGAGATGCCCAAACCTAAGTGAACCGTCTATGATGAAATTTTTACACCAAGGCTCACGGAACATAGTGGAACAAGGAGTAGGAAGAATACCAATGCATCCCTCAACTCTCATCAGCAAAACTTCCTCCTGCAACAGAGTGCAAGGCACACAGAACTCCACAACTGGCCAAACTGTAGAGAATAAGAGACTGCAGAGTGTGTGTCCCTGGACAGGACTCCTATATTAAACCTCACCCACTCATGACTCAGGGACCATGACTCAGGACTCGCACAAGAGGAGCAGAAAGATTGTAAGAGCCAGGGAAGGAGGTGCATGACCATATGGAAAGAGAGTTCTTACAGGCTTCTGGGACCTTGCTCATATGAACCTACAGCAATGGTGCCAGAAGGCACAAGACCCATGAAAACTTAAGAAGACAAAAACTCCGCGTAGAACTGGGGAAATGAGCAGCAGGCTCCAGCCTTAGCCAAAGAACTATTGGCAGCTGGTTGCTGTTGGGTGAGGGAGAACTGATCTTCTTTAAGGGAATTACTCTAGATAGGCTGTCTAGACCCCCAGTGGATGAACTTGCATTGAGAGACATCTAGGTACACTGACTTTACTCAACAGGCCTTAACATAAATGACAGAATCCCTAAGATCTGGTGGTGGGGGGAGTATAAAAGATGATTAAGATGCTTTGTATGAAATATACAAAAATTCAGTAAAAATTATACAAAAAAGAAAAAAAAGGGATTTCAGGGGCATATTGGAATCTCTGACAGAGGCAAAGGCAAAATTCTTCCCTCTCCACTTCAGTTTGGATACAGCTTTGAATTTAACAGAACCTCTCTCATACTGGAGAATAATTCAGCCTCCAACAGCATCTTAGCTCTGTTATGGCTTTGCAGCACAGCAGCAAGAATGTCCTCATATATAATAGCTAACAATTATATCCAAAAGAAAGCAAAATGTTTACAAACCCTACCACTCAATACCAATTCCTGTTTTAAAGTTAACTCATCTCCTGTGCTGTTAATACTTGACAATACACGTAATTGGAAATCTAGATCCAAAAAACGGAAACAATCTTCATCCCCAAATAAAACAGAATAAATAATGAGGTTTGTAGCATATGTTAGATAAATCGGGCAGGGAATAGCCACAGAAAACACAGGAGGACTCCAGTAAAGTTTATTAGGAGAATCTCAGGGGGCTGGCAGTTCAGCTCAGGAGTGAAAAAAACAGCAGCCTGCTGACTGCTGGGGAAGTTCTTATAGGGCGGTTGGGGAATGCAGAGGGTGGCAAAAATAATCTTTACAGTTTCGGCAGGACTCAGGGTCTGCACATTGTGAAACTTACCTGGGGGAAGCAGCTTGTGCTGAGAGAGCTTCTTATGTCAACTGGGTCTTGGGTCATGGGAGTAAGGGGTCTGTTTATCTTCAAAACTTCTCTGAGGAAAGCAGCTTGTGCTGAGGCAGCACAGTGTAGTCACTGACTCAGTTCCTGTCTCCTGAGGGGCTCTCGGTGCTTGCCTTGTGAGGCCTGTGAGGTCTTAGGACTTTGTTGTGCTCACTGCAGACCTGGACTCTATCATTGCAGCCTTTTGTGTTATAGGGCAGGGGGCAATGTGTTCTCATCTGTCTACTTCCTGCTGGTCAGGGTTGATGTGGGGAAATTGGAGGGGCCGGGAGACAGAGTCCAGTTAAGTGTCAGGAGTTTTGACCTCATTTTTCTTTTGGCTACCATGACTGGACTCATGATTTGCTTTCCAGGCACTTTGGTAGTTGGTGGGGTGACTAGAACCATGGCGTGAGTTTCCTCCTGAATGACCTCTAGATAGGAAGAGAGAAGAAATGTAGCCATCATTTAATTTTTAGATAAGAATACATTTTTCTTCTTTTGGTTGCAGGTAGGGACTTCAGAGTTGATTAGGCCAGGATTTGAAGTCTTGACACCTGAGCAGTGTTTTCTTACTAAGAACAAATCATTAGTGAGAAATTGTCTACTCTTTGGTTATACTTTCCTTTTGGGTGTTTAAGACCATGCAGTTGGCCCAAATACACCAATTTATTTTTACTTTTAAGGTCAGTTGAGGATCTGGTCCTCAGGGGTCACACGGGCTTGGGAGGAGCCTCTGGCTCCTTAGGCCTTTCTTTTACCAGTTCCATCTATGTGAGGATAAGTCAAAGGTCCTGTTTGACTATGGCTGGCTTCAGTTGGAAGGATGGAGGAAAAATTTCCTCTGTGTTGACCCTTGTGATGGCTAACCCTGGGTTTCAACTTGACTGGATCTGGGAGGAACTGAAATGAGAGAGGCCTTTTTGATTGGATCATCTGAAGCTGGAAGACACACCCTAAATGTGGGTGTTACCTTCTGATGGCAGCCCGTATAAAAGGCCAAGGCAGAGGAGAGCGCTTGCTTTTTGCCACTTGCCTTCTCTCTCTTGCTGGTGAGTTCGTCTTGCTTCTGTAGACTGAAGACTAGCCAATCATTTGGAATTCATTAGGCCTTCTGAGCCAGATTGGGACATCCAGACTCATGGACTGAGAAACTACCAGATTCTCAGCCCCTCCAAGGGGGGTGTGTTAGGGAAAGAGGAATTTACTGCTTGTTTGAATCTACTGCTTATCTGAATTTACTGCTTTAATTTACTTGGTTAAATTTACTGCTTGTAACCAATTAACTCAACTGGAGACACAGGCATCCGGAGATAGAGGCAAGTGCTAAATTTACTGCTTGTAACCAATTAACTCAACTGGAGACACAGGCATCCGGAGATAGGGGCAATCGCTACAGCCCTCCCCCCGTGGAGCCTGACCTGATCTGTGTCATGTCACGTAGACAGGTCTGCTTATACAAGATAACAGGAAAGAGTCGTGCGAGGCACAATACCACCCATCCCTCTCCAGTTGAGACACCTGAAGGGAGTTGTAACATTTTTTTGTTATTGATTTATGAAATGCTTGCTTTGAAACTATTGGCTGTATGAACGTAGGCTTTTGTGTAATGGTTGTGGGAGCCTATATAATCTTTACCTAAAATTGCCTCAGGGTCGATCGCTCTAACCAGACCTGCGTGTCCTGGAAGGACGGTCAGCCCCAGCTAGCTGGTTTAATAAAACTCTGCTTGATCTTTGCATCTCCATACTCGTGCATTTGTTCTCCAGAAGAGACCCACCGAGTCACGGACCCTAACATTTTGGGGGCTCGTCCCGGGATTCGTGGGGGGCTTCTGGGGATCAAAGGACGAACGGGGGCAGAGTTTCTTTTCTCCGGACAGGGCAGTGTAAATCGAGGGTGGCTCCCTCGTGTCTGTAAAATCCAGAATAAAGCAGGAATCACCATCCCATGTCTGGTCTCGGGTTCGAGTCCCGAGCAGGGAAGCCCGGGTTCGAGTCCCGGCACCTAGGGTCCGTGTGTCTCGGCCCTGGGGAGAAAGCCCAATCAGCAGAAACCTGGCGCCAGAGGAAGAGGAGGTTGAGCTCGTTACCTTGAGGCAGTCCGAGTGGACACCTTTTGGGAGAATCACAAGGAGTCTCGGGAACCCTGAAAGTGAAAGTGGTGAGTGCAGCACGCACCTGAGAGAGAGAAGGACCGGTCCGAATGAATGCCATGAGATGTGGTGTGTGTGCTTGCTGGTTGTGTTGTCTTACTGGGGGGGGGGTCTGGTTTTGTATTTTTCTCTATGCTCCCTATTTTAAACCTTCCCTTCCTATCTGTATCTCTCACTCCTCTCCATCCCTCTCTCCAGCCACTGAGAAAGCCCCACGGGCACGGGTCGAGCAAATAAGAGCCATCAGGGCGCTCACCACTGAAAGACTCCTGTGAGAGGATGAGGGGGTCCCAGGCGTGAATCCCAGATAAATTCACGTCCCCCCCAGAAGAAAAACTGGGCAATGACAGGCACTCATCCACAAGCACACCCACTGGCTATCATTGTTTAGAGTGGCATCTTCACTTCTCCCTTTTCATCTCCCTCTCTCTTCTGTGACCTCCACCATGGGCCAGACTCAGGCCACTCCTAAAGGTTTAGTCCTCTCTCACTTCTCGGAGGTGAAGGAGCAGGCTTTGAAATTCGGCCCTTGCATCAGGAAGGGTAAATTTGGCACTTTCTGCTCCACTGAATGGCCCACCTTTGGAGTAGGTTGGCCGACCCAGGGGTCCCTTTCCCTGGACACCATCAGCAAGGTCAAGGCTGTCATTACCCAGCCTGACCCAGAGAGCCACCTGGATCAACTCCCCTATATCCTTTTGTGGGAAAATCTGGAAGAGGATCCCCCATCCTGGCTAAGGCCCCTCTTGGTGAGAAAGCCTCATGCTTGCCCACCAAAAGTCTCCATCATGGTCACCCAGGAAGGTTTGAAGTCCTCCAGTCGCAGAGGCAGGGATCCTAGTGCTCTGCCAGTTCTCCCAGAGAGCTCCTCCCTCTACCCCCCTTTACCTGTTGAGCAGCCACCACCTTATGCAGCTCCACGGGGTGGAGAAGCCGAGGTGGCCTATGGGGGGGATGGAGCCGGGGGTCCCCATGGGAATCCAGTGGTTACCCCTTCCCCAGACTCCTCTACAGGAGAGGGTGGATGACCTGGAGAGGCGGGAGGAATGCAGCTAAGGTCTC
>NW_008339436.1:2121455-2122712 GCF_000622305.1 Nannospalax galili | reverse complement strand
TGCTTGCCCTAGTTTCCAGACAGGATGGTGGAAGCAACATTGTGGGGGTGCTGAAAGTTTTTATTATGCTGAATGGGATTGGGTAGAGACTAGCGATGGACAGGAGAGACGGAAAGCTTCCCCTGATTTAATTGACATGAGATTTATCAATCCGTACGACAGGCAAAAAGTATCTCTTGAAGCTAATAAGATAAAAATCACCTTTACCTCAAAAGGAAAACAAGATAGGAGGTGGACAAGTGGGCTGACATGGGGCCTGAGACCTAACTCATGGCCACCGACTATAGGGGTTATGTTTCAGATCTTTCTCAAGGTTGAAGCAGTAGTCGAATTGGCAATAGGGCCCAACCCAGTGCTGAAACCTCCCCGCCCAGAGCCCCGATGTCCTACACCGAGGCTCATTCCCCAGCCTACTACATCTGCTACCCCAACTATGGGAAACCCACCTCCTTTCAAGAATCCCATGTGGGAAATGATACAAGCAGTGGTAGAGACCCTAAATCACACCAGTCCCTCCCTTGAGGACCCATGTTGGTTATGCTACCCTGGATCCCCACCTTTCTATGAAGCAATCGGGATGAATGGCTCTTACACTCTCAGCAGCTCTCATCCCACTTACTGGGATTGGAGACCATGGGGATTTACTATTTCCCAGGTTTCTAGTACTGGTACCTGTGTAGGCACAGTTCCAGCATCCCAAAGCCAGGTATGCTCCTCAAGCGTTATTGGCCCATGGGAGCAGGAAAAGTGGATTATACCCTCTTCAGGATGGTGGCTTTGCTCAAAAATAGGCCTCACCCAAGCATTATCCACCTCTGTGTTTAACTCCACTGCTGAGTTCTGTGTACTAGTGGCCATTCTGCCCCAGCTTTCATACCACACCCATGAATCTTTTCTCTCTTACTGGGAAGAAAGACTAGGTCCCCTTAGGAGTAAAAGGGAGCCCATCACGGCCCTAACCATTGGGACCCTCTTTTCTTTGGGGCTGGCCGGAGCAGGAACGAAAATTGCGTCCCTGGTGACGTGGGAACAAGGACTTACAGCCCTAAGACTGGCCGTTGACAAGGACTTAGAGCAGCTCCAGCAGTCAATGTCAGACCTGGAGCAATCCCTCACCTCCTTGTCAGAAGTAGTATTGCAGAATAGGAGAGGCCTAGATCTATTGTTCCTAAAGGAAGGGGGACTATGCGCTGCCTTAAAGGAAGAATGCTGTTTCTATGTGGATAAGACAGGAGCAGTTAGGGAATCTCTGGCCAA
>NW_008339436.1:2119115-2120758 GCF_000622305.1 Nannospalax galili | reverse complement strand
AGAATTGAAAGGATGAATTTCTTTAATGGGCTTGTTGGTATCTGGAGCAGGCTCTCCAACTTGGAGTCTTCAGGTAGCATGGAGAGCACTGAAAATCCATGGTGTAGACTATTTAAAGCAATTATGAAGATAAACACATTTGAGTCTTCTAACTCACCTCTTATGAGGAACAAGAAATTTAGTGATTCTATATGTAAAACATTTGACAATTTGTGGAAAAATAAGGAAAATAATGATACTGGCTGGTTACTCCTAGCATCTCTGGATAAAGTGATGGAGGAAAACTATGAACTTAATGATAAAATTAACCAGTTCCAGATTCTAATCAACAGTTTAAAAGCTTCCATGTGTGCCTGGAAGAAAATCTTCTCTCCAGCAGCCAGAGAGCCAAAGCTGCAGAAAATCAAGCTGGAGCCCTTATTATACATTTGACCGACCTACAACACAAACTTAATTCCCAGCCTCAAAGAGTATCAGCAATAAAGGTGAGGGTACTGGGTAGGGAAAGATTGGAATCCTGACACATGGAATGGAGGTGTGTGGGAGAACCCTGATGAGGCTGAGGATCCTGAACCCTCAGACTCTGAGGAATTTACTTCGCCTGATGAATTAATCTCCCCACCCTCACCAGAGAATGTATTCCCACACCCTGCAGACCCACCTTCACCATCCTTGCCTGAGGAAACTGATTTTAGCAAGACAAAGCTGATGTCCCTCAGGGCCCAGTTATTGTTACCTCTAGACCTTTAACCAGACTCAAGGCTAAGCAGGCCCCTAGAGGAGAGATAGAAAGTGTGGTCCATAAGGAGGTGTGCTACACTACTAAAGAACTTAGTGAATTTACTAAAACTAGATCAGGCTGAGTTTATTGACATGGCCCCCTGACTGGAGATTCTAGGTTTAATATGGAAGCTCGTGCAGTTAAAAAATGGTGTTAAAAGTTTATTTGATTGGTTGGCTGAGGTATTTATCAAAAGACGGTCTACTGACAGAGAGCTGGAGATACCTGATATCCCTTGGCTTAGTGTTGATGAAGGTATTGTAAGGCTAGGGCAAATTGGCATGCTTGAGTGGATTCGCAGTGCAAAACCAAATCTACTACAATAGGAGGGCCCAGAGGACATGACTTTTACTGATTTTATAAGATGGAAAGTACTGAGAGAGACACTAGAATATTTGAAGAGCTTTGTTCTTGCTCCTTTCCTTACAGCTGGAGATGCTGCTGCTCAATTGTATAAATTAAATGTAAGTACAATAGGTTTAACAGGACCTTGGAGTAGGGGTCAGGTGACAGTATTGAGTTGCCAAAGACAAGGTGAGCATACTTATTGTAATGAGCGGCAAAGGCAAAATAATACATATAATGGCATGACCCGAATGGACCTGTGGTACTGGCTAATCACTCATGGTGTTTCCAGGGACCAAATACATAAGAAGCCTACTAAGTTTTTATTTGATCTGTATAAGCAGAAAAGCTCTAGGACAAATGACAAGAAGTCAGTATTGGATCATAGCAATAGAGAATCTTGCTCAGGCAACCAATTTCCAGACTTGAGACAGTTTACAGACCCAGAACCCCTTGAATGAAGGGAAGGCCACGTGCCCTTGAGGAAGGACTTTGTCACAGTACCAAAGAGTTATGT
>NW_008339436.1:2118104-2118477 GCF_000622305.1 Nannospalax galili | reverse complement strand
ACCAAAAACAGCATCGCATCCCTGGAGGGACTGCAGAAATTAGTGCTACCATCAAGGATTTGAAAGATGCAGGGGTGATGATTCCCACCACATCTCCCTTTAACTCTCCTATTTGGCCTATGCAAAAGACAGAAGGGTCATGGAGAATGAGAGTTGACTATCAAAAACTCAATCAAGTAGTGACTTCAAGTGCAGCTGCTGTACCAGATGTGGTTTTCTTACTCGAGCAGATTAATACATCTCCTGGAACCTGGTATGCAGCTATTGATTTGGCAAATGCTTTCTTCTTGATACCGGTTCATAAGGACCACCAGAAACAATTTGCTTTCAGTTGGCAAGGCCAACAGTATACCTTTACTGTCCTGCCTCAAGG
>NW_008339436.1:2114704-2118058 GCF_000622305.1 Nannospalax galili | reverse complement strand
GATTGCCTGACTCTTCCACAAAATATCACACTGGTCCACTCCATTGATGACATTATGTTGATTGGATCCAGTGAGCAGGAGGTAGCAGACAGTCTGGACTTGTTGGTAAAGCATATGTGAAGGAGAGGATGGGAAATAAATCCAACCAAATTTCAAGGGCCTTCTACCTCAGTGAAATTTCTAGGAGTTCAGTGGTGTGGAGCATGCAGAGACATTCCTTCTAAGGTGAAGAATAAGTTGTTGCACTTGGCCCCTCCCTCTACCAAGAAAGAAGCACAATGCTTTGTGGGCCTCTTTGGATTCTGGAGGTAACACATTCCTCATCTGGGTGTGTTACTACGACTCATATATCAAGCGACTCAGAAGGCAGCTACTTTTGAGTGGGGCCTGGAACAGGAAAGGGCCCTTCAACACATCCAGGCTGCTGTACAAGCTGCTTTGCCCCTTGGGCCATATGATCCAACAGACCTGATGGTGCTTGAGGTATCAGTGGCAGACAGAGATGCTGTTTGGAGTCTCTGGCAGGCCCCCATAGGAGAATCACAGCCAAGGCCATTGGGATTTTGGAGTAAGGCTCTGCCTTCATCTGTGGGACAACTATTCTCCTTTGAGAGACAGCTCTTAGCCTGCTATTGGGCCTTAGTGGAAACTGAACGTTTGACAATGGGCCACCAAGTCACCATGAGACCGGAGCTGCCCATCATGAGCTGGGTATTATCTGCCCCCCCGCCAAGCCATAAAGTAGGCCATGCACAGCAACAATCCATTATCAAATGGAAGTGGTATATACGTGATCGGGCTCGAGCAGGCCCAGAGAGCATAAGCAAGTTACATGAAGAAGTTGCCCAAATGCCTATGGTTCCTACTCCTGTTACGATGCCTCCTGTTCTCAAGCATGCACCTATGGCTTCATGGGGTGTGCCCTAGGATCGGTTGACTGAGGAAGAGAAGACCAGGGCTTGGCTTACAGATGGTTCTGCATGTTATGCAGGCACCACTCAGAAGTGAACAGCTGCAGTATTACAGCCAATTTCTGGAACAACCCTGAAGGACACTGATGAAGGAAAGTCTTCACAGTGGGCAGAACTTCGGGCAGTGCACATGGTCATGCACTTTGCTTGGGCTGTAGCCAATAGTTTGGCTGGATGGTCAGGGACTTGGAAGGAGCTTGATGGAAAATTCATGAGAAAGACATTTGGGGAAGAAGTATGTGGGCAGATATCTCCAAATGGCCAAAGGATGTGAACATGTGTGAACATGTTGTGTCTCATGTAAATGCTCATCAAAAGGTGGCTTCAACAGATGAGTTCAATAAACAAGTAGATCAGATGACCCGCTCTATGGACTGTCAGCCTCTTTCTTCAGCTGTTCCTGTCATTGCTCAATGGGCCCATGGACAAAGTGGCCATGGTGGCAGAGATGGAGGTCATGCATGAGCTCGACAGCTTGGACCCCCACTCACGAAAGCTGGCCTGGCTACAGCTGCTGCTGAGTGCCAGATCTGCCAACAGTAGAGACCAACACTGAGACCCTGATGTGGCACTATTCCCCATGGTGACCAACCAGCAACCTGGAGACAGGTTGACTACATTGGGCCACTTCCATCCTGGAGGGGACAGCGCTTTGTCCTTACAAGAATAGACACTTATTCTGATTATGAATTTGCCTTTCCTACACATAATGCTTCTGCCCAAACTACCATCCAGGGACTTACAGAATGCCTTATCCACTGTCATGGTATTCTTCACAGCATTGCTTCTGACCAGGGAACTCACTTCATAGCCAAAGAAGTGCGACAGTGAGCCCATGACCATGGAATCCACTGGCCTTACCATGTTCCCCACCATCCTGAAGCAGCTGGCTTGAAAGAGTGATGGAATGGCCTCTTAAAGACACAGTTTCAGCACCAATTAGGTAGTAATACCCTGGAGGGCTGGGACAGGGTCCACCAGAAGGCAGTATATGCTTTGAATCAGCATCCAGTATATGGTAGTTTCTCCTATAGCCAGTATTCACGGGCCCAGGAATCAAGGGGTGGAAGTGGGAATGATTCCACTCACTATCACCCCTAGTGCCCCACTAGGAAAATTTTTGCTTCCTGTACCCGCGACTTTGTGCTTTGCTGGCTTAGAAGTTTTGGTTCCAGAGGAGGAAGTGCTTCTGCCAGGAGACATAACAAACATTCCTTTGAACTAGAAGATAAGACTTCCCCCTGTCCACTTTGGGCTTCTGATGCCCTTAAGTCAGCAGGCTAAGAAAGGAATAACAGTATTAGAAGGGGTGATTGACCCAGACTACCAGGGGGAAATTGGACTGGTTCTCCACAATGGAGGTAATGAAGATTATATCTGGAAGGCAGGAGATTCCTTAGGGCGACTTTTGGTGTTACCATGTCCTGTGATTAAGGTCAATGGGAAACTGCAACAACACAATCCAGACAGGACAACAAATGGCCCAGACCCTTCATGGATGAAAGTATGGGTTACTCTGGGAAAGAGCCAAGACCTGCAGAGGTGCTCGCTGATGGTGGAGGAAATACAGAATGGGTAGTAGAGGAAGGTAGTTACAAATACCAACTTAAGCCATGTGACCAGTTTTAGAGACATGGATTGTAATTGACATGAGTGTTTTTTTCCCTTTTTGATTAAGAATAGGCTTGTGCATGTATACATATATGTTAAGCAGGTACTTGTGTTGTTCTTTTTTGAATGTGTAATTGAGATAAGTGTTTAGTGGTTAAGTGTTGTAAACCTATATGATTGTATTAGGTTTTGAGATACTAAGGACTAAGACTTGAAGTTCCTCAAAGACCTTATCACTTACTCTAAGACATATAATGCATTGGTCATTATATGATGGGATAGTCATATCATGTTAGGTAAAATTACGACCTCATCATTGTTTTCATTTGAAAATTAAGCATGACATACAGTGATGTTATTGGGTGTCAAGTTGACAAGGGATGGACTTGTGATGGCTAATCCTGGGTGTCAACTTCACTGGATCTGGGATGAACTGAAATGAGAGGGACCTTCTTGACTGGATCATCTGAAGCTGGAAGACGCACCCTAAATGTGGGTATTATCTTCTGATGGCAGCCCCTATAAAAGGCCGTGGCAGAAGAAAGCACTTGCTTTTTGCCGCTTGCCCTCTCTCTTGCTGATGAGTTTGTCTTGCTGCTGTAGACTGAAGACTAATGGGTTGTTTGGAATTCATCAGACCTTCAGCACCAGATTGAGACTACTGAGACATCCAGCCTCATGGACCGAGTCACTACCAGATTCTCAGCCTCTCCAGGGGGATGCAGCCATTGTTGGACTACTTGGACTCTATCCTGTGAGCTATCTGATATAT
>NW_008339436.1:2111770-2114609 GCF_000622305.1 Nannospalax galili | reverse complement strand
TATATTCATTCTACCGGTTCTGTTTCTTTAGAGAACCCTGACTAATACAACCCTCCTCTTAGTAGACTGGACACTGGTTTGAGTCTAGTGGGTCTCCATGGCCTCCCTGAACAGGAGGACAGGTGACTAATCACAGTTACAGGACATTTCAAGAGATGCTCCATAGTCCCCTGGAACTTAGTCCACCTAGGAGGCCAAGGAACAAAAACTATTCCTTTAAGTCCCTCTGACCAAATTATTATAGGCTTCAAAGTATGGCTATTAAACAACAAAGAAGGTTAGTTACACCAGTCTGGTACTTTTAATTACCATGTGCTATGTAGATAAAGCTTGGGCAAAAAACAAACATTCTCAGATAAACCTTGACTACACATATATTTTGTTCCTTAAACTAGTTGACTAAGCTATGACCTTAGAAATTTTAAGATTATCTAGATATTATCTTTGTCTCATCCTCGATAAATCATAACAAACCTACACAGAACTTCATCACTTGCTCAGGCTTTCTCATTTTTAATCTTAAAATATCTCCATTCCCATATCCTTCTATCACTTTTTACCTTACTAGTCTCTTTATTAATAACCATGAGACATAATAACATTAATAAATTTTCTATCTGTTGTGAGAATTCTCTTCCTGGAGATATTAAGCAATGTTTATCCCCTTCTAAGGTTTTAGTATTAAACCAATGTTTGATTACATTAAAGTTTTTCCTGGGGAACCAATGTATTTACAGATTTTACTTACAGATATGAGTGAGGGGTTACTGGGGTATATGGATGACCTGAGTATTTACACTGGAAAGCCTTTACCCAGCATGGATCAAGCCTTCTCTTCCTAGCCTTCCCAAAATTATATACTATAGTCCTTCCCAAATGCAGGAAATCATTTGCAATTAGGGCAGAATTACATACAGCTAGCTGAGAAGAATGGCTGAATATTCAGGTGAGGGTCCAATGACCCTGCTTACTCCTCCTTCAATGAAAAAATACAATAGTCAAAAAGCCCAATTGTGATCATCTTTTGCTAGTGGACACAGCTGAAGTAATGAAGATGGCAGTTGTTTGGCTCAGGAGAACATGGAATCCAAATTACACACATAAGATAATGTAATTAAGTTAATATTACCCATTTACACACTGTGCTTTACAAGTTCCCAGATAAACCTTAAAGAAACCACAAACCCATTAATAATCTTCCTTACTTCATGTAGTTCAGAGGACAGTCTACCAAAAACTTGCTTGAGGTTTCGAAAAAATGTAAACACTGGGCAGAGAAAAGCAATTTATATGTCAAAACATTATCAAATTGAAGTTCACAACCTCCAGTATAGTCACTTAAGGAAAACTCTGCTATAACCTTCCTCAGGCCTTCAATAAGCTTTCCAAATCTCTCAAAATATTGAAATACAAGGTTCATGTTTCTGGCCAGATGGAGCCATTGTCCAACTTGTACTGCGGCCAGGCAGTGATACAAAAGAAATTTAGGTGTTTTGGTCTAACTGTACCTAAAAGTCCCAATGGCTTGAGAGACTGAAGGAGGCAGGCAAAGGGGAAAGGACTTAGACTGGGAGGTTCCCATAGTGGCAGACCAAGTAGACAGCAATGAGGAAATAGAGAAGAAACTGAGCAAGTAAGTAGAAGGAGACAATGAGAATTCTCTCACCACAAGGAGCAGAATCAGGGATACTAGCAGGATTCCAGGGAGAAGGGCAATAGATAGAAGGAATGAAAGGGCAGGAGGAAGGAGGAGGAGAGACATGAACCAGGAAGGCTTGCCAGATGAGTATGTGTGGAACCAACATCCAGAAAAGCATCCCTCAACTGTCGGGGCTTCCGAAATAGTGTCCCTGTCCCTGGAAGCAGCGTCCTGCAATCAGCCAGAGAGGGGGGAAAACAGCGTGTCCCAGTCCCTGCAACCAGAGAAGGGAAAATACATGGGGAGCTTTCTGACTCACCAGTGCGATTTTACAATTCAGAAAGTCCTGCAACATGGCCAGCCGGTAGAGGGAGGCAGACCACAAGAAAAGAGGGAGGGAGGGGAGACACAGAGGTGTAAGAAAAGAGAGGGAGAGCAAGAAACAAGGGAGGAGAGAGAGAGAGATAGAGAGAGGGAGAAAAGGGTTGGGAATGAGGAAAGATGGAGAGAGAGAGAGAGAGAGAGAGAGAGAAACTAGGAACCATGCTGTAGATAAGAATTAAAGAGAGAATGTTTTGACCTGAAAATATATTTTTGTGTTAATTTAACATTTTTAGTTTGTATGAGACTTTACTTAAAGGTTAAGATACCAAATTAATTTTAAGAAACATAAATTTCTTCCCTTAAACAAAAGTCTTACAAGGTGTGGTGAGATTAAAAGATTAGAATTTCTTGTCATACGCTAAGTTTTAAGCTTTAAGACTATGTATACATATCTACTTATATATGATGGATTTTAATAACTAAGATTTTGTAATTACTTTGTTGAGAATATGGTTTATCATTTTTAAACCAAAACACCTCTGAAGTAGACAAACAAAATGAATACACCTTAAAACACCTTGAAAGTAAACTGAAACCAAAAATGGTAACTAACAAATAGGATTTTATACAACCAGCTCAGATATTGTTTTGTATAGACAATTAGCATTTGAAAGTTTTGTGAAACACTTAATAAACCTGGAGACACTGTTTAATAGATTTCAAAGTAATTAGGGCACCCGTTTGTAAGGTCTTTGAATGTATTATCAAAATATTTATAAATTTGTACACGTGTATTTTGATCAGGCATGCCAAAAATAAAACCAATAATTCTTGTGCACAATAAAACAGTGAGAGAGGAGAAAGAACTAAAGTGGC
>NW_008339436.1:2050989-2111645 GCF_000622305.1 Nannospalax galili | reverse complement strand
AAAAAAAAAAAAAAAAAAGACTTAGTTGTCTAAAAGAAAGGGTTAAGTTTGCCAAATAGATTTGAGGTAGCATCTTTTTTCCTTTTAAGAGCTAAATAACTATCTAAGAACCCTGTCAGTACCTCACAAGGAACACATGAACAAAGCAAAGTAACGGCAAGACAGGTTTTCCTTTTGCATAAAAATGTTTAAAGGAATTTGCTTAAAGAGAGAAGAGTTCAGCTGTTCTAGACCATCAGGTTCAGGGATGCACCACGGCCTTCCCTTGAACAAAAGTCTTACAAGGGGTGGTGAGATTAAAAGATTAGAATTTCTTGTCATAAACCAAGTTTTAAGTTTTACAGGTTTTGAAAGAGAAGACTAATATTTAATGTTTCTTACAGAGGGAGATGCCTTTACATATGAAACCCAGTGAAGTTATAAGTTATTAGAATAACATAAATCAGAGGAGACAGGAAAGACAAAAGGAAAATATCAATACTTTAGGTAAAGAATAAATAAAATCTAAATAGTACTGAAAATAATCCCATTTAGAAACAGGTTAAAATAATGTTAAAATTTAAACTCCCATTGTGGCATTACTTCCTTAGTCTCATAAAAATGCATTGACCTTGTTATAAGACAATAGAAACTGTTAAAATCTATTGCTTTTCTATGATCTGATCAAGAATCCAAGATGAAAACCAAAACAAAAACTGCAAGAAGTTTAGGACATGTGATTAAACATCTGCAGTTTGCAGCCTTGAATACCCTGAGGCAAGATAGTAAAATAGATACAGTTTACCTGCCCAATTCAGAGCACTTGTGGAAAAAAAAAAATCCCACATGACCAAGAAATAAATAAGTTATTAGAATTTTGGGGTCCTTAGTGGTCACCAAGATGGTATGGAGAGAAAGAACATCCCCTAAAGGGTTCTTATTCTCACTTATAAAAGAATTTACAAAAACAGAAGCTTTAGGACAAAGCCATGATGCAATGCAGGTTTAGAGCCTGCATGAAGGTCAGACATGTGGGCTGGCAGCCACATGGCTGGGGAGTAGGAAGCTTTAGGGAAAATTATAGAAGTACAAGATGCTGGGCAACCTAAAGCATTAACGAAAGCACGCTTTAAAAAGGATATAAAGAAGAAATTTTTCTCTGAAAATTTTAGAAAAGCAGGTAGACTTACAGAGGCCCAAACATTTGCAGCTGTGTTTAGAAACAGGACAAGAGTTGGGGGTGGAGGGCACTGGAGAAGGATCTGAAGCATTTTTCCTGTGTAGGGAATCCATAACTAGTAAGAGAGAGGAGGAGAGATAGCCTAGAATAACGAATGGAAGCCAAGAAGACCTAAAACTGGATTGAACAGTATCAGAAATCATCCCAAGCAAAGTGAGGAAGAAAGACACTGGAAGAGGACAAAGACAGGGAGAACGATGGAAGACAAACTTCCAAGCCCATGGCAAGTAAGGGAGAGGAAGGAGTCGCATTGGGCCCAGTGGGAAGCTTCAGGAGCTCCAGAGCCACCTAAGTCTTAGTGGTGAGAGAGGGAGAGGAGAGGGAGGTGGAAGAGAGAGAGAGAGAGCAGAGATCCACAGCTCTGTGGGAGAAATGAAGGTACCTCAGGGCCAAAACAGTGGTGAGTGCAGGAGCCAGTAGCTGGCAGAGTCCTCCCCTGCAACCTCCAAGAGCAGTGAATCCTGGTCATGGCACTGTATGTTAGATAAATCAGGCAGGGAACACTGGAGGACTCCAGCAAAGTAAAGTTTATTAGGAAAATCTAGGCAGAGGGGAGGGCTGTTCAGCTAGGGAGTGAAAAAAAACCAGCAGCTGGGGAAGTTCTTAAAGGGGGGTTGGAGAATACGGAAGGTGGCAAAAATAATCTTTACAGTTTCAGTGGGACTCAGGGTCTACATATTGTGAAACTTATCAGGGACAAGCAGCTTGTGCTGAGACAGCTTCTTACATCAACCAGGTCTTGGGTCATGAAAGTAAGGGGTCTGTTTATCTTCGAAACTTACCTGAGGGAAGCAGCTTTTGCTGAGGCAGCTCTTACACAGTATAGTCACTGACTCAGTTCCTGTCTCCTGAGGGGACCCTTGGTGCCTGCCTTGTGAGGCCTGTGAGGTCTTGGGAGTTTGTTGTGTTAGGGGAGGGTCACTGCAGACCTGGACTCTATCAGCATATTGTTTAGGTCAATACATGTACAAGGAGAAAGGGGAGGTGTCCAAAGCAAAGCTGAGTGACCCAGCACACTCCACAGGGTAGATGTCTATTGAAGTGTACGGTTGGCATTACAGAAAGCATATGGATTTATGTGCATGCATCTGAAGGCACCAGATTGCTTCATAGCAGATCCATGCACAGGGAGCTACAGGATGAGACCACTTCCAGTTTTAGAATTTCCACATTGAAGATGAGAGTCGTATGTGGCAAGATGATATCTGGGTGCCTAGTCAATGCGGAGGAAGAGTCTGGGGGAGATACTGAGTTTTGCTCTCTGACAGTCTGAGCCAGTACTTCTTCCAAGTCTCAGATCATCTCCTGTTTGCCTACCATAAACTTAAAGGGCTTGTCCTGGGAGGAATCAAATTTCTTTCTGTCTTCAAGCATCCCAGTGTAATGCACCAACCAGGTCTAGCTGCCAGATGGAATTTTTTTATTAGTGTATATTCAATGTACAAAGTGATGAATTTCATAATGAAATTTGGTTCTATATATGAGCAAAACCATGCATTTTTTGTCTTTCTGAATCTAGATAATTTCACTTAATCAGATCATCTCCAGTTCTATTCTTTTCCCTGAAAATGACATAAAATCATTCCTCATGGGTGAATAAAACCCCAGAGTGTGTGTGTGTGTGTGTGTGTGTGTGTGTGTGTGTGTGTTTGTGTGACGTTTTATTTATCCACTCGTCTGCTCTTGGACACCAAGGCTGAATCCATAACTTCGCTGTTATGAATAGTGTGGCAGTAAAATCAATGCGTGGTATCTCTGTGGTATGCTAAGATTCCTTTGGGTATATTCCCAGAAGGGTTAACTGAATCATATTACTACTTCTATTTTTTGTTCTTTGAGAAACCGGCATACTGATTGTCATGGTGGTTGCCCAAGTTTACATTCACTCCAGCAGTGTATAAAGGCTTCCTTTCCTTGAATCCTTACCAGCATTTATTATTTCTTTAATGACAGCCATTCTGACAGGAATGAAATGTAATCTCAATGAAGTTTTAAATTATATTACCTTCATGACCAAGGATGGTGAACATTTTTTTCAAATATTTTCTGGTCATTTATATTTCTTCTGTTGAGAACTACCTGTTCAATTCATTTGTCCACTTACTGATCGTATTTAGTTTTTGTTGTTTAAAATTTAGAGTTATTTATATATTCTAGATAATAATCCCTTGTCAGATGTAGAGCTGGTAAAGACTTCCCCCATTCTGTTGGCTGCCTCTTCACACTGCTGTTTCTTCTGCTGTGCAGAAGCGTTTTAATTGCATGCAATCCCCTTTGTCAATTCTTGATACTGTTTTCTGAGCTTTGGGAGTTGCACGGATTTTTTTTTTTTCTCTCTTTTCACATTAAACTCACTTGTATCTTTGGATCTAAAGTAAATTTCTTATAGACAGCTTATCGTTGGATTATTTTAAAAAATTTCACCAGTGCTGTTTTATGACTCAAGATCTTAATTTGTATTTAAAGTAATTATTGGTGGGATGTATTTACATCTGCCACTTTGCTGTTTTTCTGTCTTTTATATTTGTTCTTTATTGTTGTTGTTTTTACTTTATTTCCTTCTTTTGTTTGCTTTCTTTTTATTTTTAATTTTTTTTAAATTTTATTATTTTTATTTTATGGATATGAGTGTATTGCCCGCATGTATATAATTGCACCTGTGTTATGCAATGCCCTTGGAGATCAGAGGAGGGCATCGGATTCCCTGGAACTGGAGCTATGGATGATTGTTAGCCGCCATGTGGGTGCTGGGAACCCATCCTGGGTCGTCTGCAATAGCAGCCAGTGGTCTTAATCGCTGAGCCAGCTCTCCAGCCCCTGCTTGCTTTCCTTTTAGAGTGTGCCTATTTGACCTCCTTCTCATTTCCTAGTTGGTATTTTTAAATTTTATATTCAAATAACAATTACCACTAACATCCTAAAATTACAATATAATTTGAATTACTACCAAAATATTTCAACAAAAATTCATTCCTTTTCAGCTATATATATACATCCCATTTATATTGTTGTCACAAATTACACCTTTATACACTGTGTGCCCATTAACAAGGACTTATAAATACTGTTTTATGCATGTCTTTTATATTATAATAGGAAACAAAAAGAAGAGTTATATAATAAAAATATAATAATACCAGTTTTCCTGTTTACCCATGTAATTACTGTGGCTAGTGTCCTTTATTTCTCTGTAAAGCTTTGAGTTACTATCTGGTATCTTTTCATTTCACCCTGAAGTGTTTCCATTAGCATTTCTGTAGGTTAAGTCTACTAGAAATAATTTATATTAATTTTTGCTTATCCAGAAATGTCTTAACTTCTCATTTACTTTTTTGTTTGATAAGGTATAGGTGTGTGTGTGTGTGTGTGTGTGTGTGTGTGTGTGTGTGTGCGTGTAGAGGCTAGAGATTGGCATTAAGTGTCTTCCTCAATCACTTTCCACCTTATTTTTTAAGATAAGGTCTCTCACTAGAATTCACTGATTTGGGTAGACTAGCTATCCATCAAGACCCTGAGACTCTCCTGTCTCCTTCCCAGTGTTGGAAGTACAGGCACATATCACCATGCCCAGTTTTTACATGGGTGCTGGGGATTTGAACTCAGGTCTTCACATTTGCATGGCAAAGACTTTGCCAACTAAGACATCTCCCCAGTCCTTCTTTACTTTCAAAGAACAGTTTTGCCGAATGTAGAAGTCCTGACTGATAGTTGCTGGTTAACAGGTTCTTGCTCTCCTCCTCCTCTTTCCCCTGCTCCTCCTCTCCCTCCTCCTTCTCTTCCTTCTTTCTCCTCTGCCTCCTCCTCTTCATCTTTCTCTTCCTCCTCCTCCTCTTCCTTCTTTCTCCTCTCTTCTTCCTCCTCCCTTCTTCCTCCTTCTTCACCCAGAACTTTAAATATGTCACTCACTGCCTGTGACAGCCTTGAAGATGATTCAGCCCCTCATTTTACTGAGGCTGCCTGCATACAACAGGTTGCTTCTCTCTTGTTTGACCAGTAAATTCACTGGCTGAGCTTCCTCAGGGACAGTGTTCATTTCTTTTGTGAATGAGTCAACACATTTTCATTTCTTTAAATGCTTCATAATTTTTTTGTGTGTGGATAAGTAGGTATTTTGAATATTACATTGTGATGGCTCTGAGTGTTATATTATTCCCTCTCCTTAGCATGCACAGAGTCCCGTGGTTCTGACATCTCCAACATTCTGGTGTCTCCATTTCAACCTAGGCTTTGTTTCATATCTTCACACAGTGTCCTCTCAGGACTGCCTTGTAGGAACTCTATCCTTGCCACACATTGCCTGACCTCAGTGGCTCTCTAGAACTGTGATACAAGACTCCATGACCCCTCACTCTTGCATCTTTCATGACAGCAAAACCAGTACCACATGCATGATGCTGTTAGGATGGAACCTGGTCCCCAAGGACAGTTTGCTTCCACAACATTCTTAGTTTAGGTTCTCTTCTTTCAAATGAATTTGCATTTTCACCAGTTGGAGTCTTTGAGGTGTTGGCATTGCCCTCCGGGCACCTTTCCTGATTTCTCTTTAATGGCACTAATCTCTTTAACAGTGCTTTAGGTGCTTTTTTCTTTTCTTTTCTTTAAAAAAAAAAAACTTTAAAAAATGTGTATGTGTATTGCCTGCATGTATGTACATGCACCACATGCGTGTAATGCCCACAGAAGCCAGAAGAGGGCATTAGATCCCCTGGAACTGGAGTTATGGATGGTTGTTAGCCACCATGTGGGTGCTAGGAATCAAACCAAGGTCCTCTGGAAAAACAGCCAGTACTCTTAACCACTGAGTCATCTCTCTAGCCCCTTAACAGTTGTAGGTGCTTTTTCCATCTGGACTGTCCTTGTCTGAACCTTAAACTTGCTCACACACCATTCCTTGCCAAGCTTCTCATTTTTTCTTATCTTTCTGATCCACTTTTGTTCTCTCACTGTAGGCCTGGATGAGAGCACTAAGCAGTAACCATGACACAGACTGAATACTCTCCTGTCTTGAAATTTCCTCTGCCAAACAAACTCCATTATCTTTAAATTCAACCTCACTCAAGTGCCCAGAACACAAGCAGAATGCAGTCAGATTCTTTGCCAGAACATCACACAAATGGCCCCTAGCCCTGTTCCTGTTTCCTTCTGACAGCTCATGAGTCAGCCCTCCACTGCCACATTTCTCTCATCACTCTTGTCCACCATGCTGTCACCAGAATTTCCCATTAAGCTCTGCTTCCAGTATTCAAGGGATTGTCTAGCTTAAAGTTTCAAACTCTTCCACATTCCTCCCACAAACAAGTTCCAAAGGCCTACTAATCACATTATCAGGTTTATCCCAGCAAAACCCCCACTCCCAGTACCAATTTTCTGTTTTAGCGACTTTTCTCATTGCTGTGACCAAATACCTGACAAGAAGAAATTCATGAGAGGAGGGGTTTGTTTTAGCTTGCAGTTGCAGGGGATACAGTCCATCATGGCAGAGAAGTCACGGTTGAAGAAGCTTGAGGTGACTGATCACATTTTATCCAGTCAGGAAGTAGAAAGCAATGAATACTCATTTCAGCTAGCTTTCTCCTTTGTATGCACTATGGGACCCCCATCTATAGAACAGTGCTGCCTACATGCAGGGTAGGTTTTCCCACATCAAATAACCTAATCTAGATAATCCCTCAGACATCAGAATAGTGTGATGGCTAATCTTCATTGTCAACTTTACACTGGGAAGAGGGAACCTCAAGTGAGGAATTTCCTCCATCACTGACATGTTGCCATGCCCTTGAGACATTTTCTTGATTGTTGATTGAAGTAGGAGGGCCCAGCCCACTGTTGGTGGTGCCACTCCTGGGCAAGTGGGCCTGGGCTGTATAAGAAAGGTGGTTGAGCAAGCCAAAGGAAGCAAGTCAGTAAGCAACATTCCTCCATGGTCTCTGCTTTCAGTTCCTGCCTCTGGGTTCTTGCCTTGGTTTCCCTCAATGATGGGCTGTAACCTACAAGTCAGATAAACCTTTTCCTTCTTCATGTTGGCTTTGGTCAGTGTTTTATCACAGCAACAGAAAAGCAAACAAGAACACAGTCTAATCTAGAGAACCCAGTACAAGATGCGATGTGGGTGCCTGGATCTTTAAAATCTCCCTGGTGAAGTTGATGATGTAGTTCAGTGGCAGAGCACATGCAGTGCCTCTGCTGTGACTCACTAGAACTCAAGCATTTTCTGCCACCATCCTTACGAATCAGCTTTGCCCTTCCTTCACTTCTTCCCCATCGAGCCTGGAGACAGAAATCCATGGCTTCACCCACCACTGTAAACATCCTGAATTCCTTACCATACTGCCCTAGATCAGGCCTTTCTCGCAAAATGCAACCCAAAAAAAAAAAAAAAAAAAAAAAAATCATACCCTGTTGCAAAGTCGTTATCCACACACCTGCAGAATGCTGGGGAAATAGGATGAAAGAAACTTGGATCACTGAAAGGAACTTGGATCACATGGAACAGAGCCTCCTGCTGACTTAGAACCTTAACTTGGGAACATGGCATGAGAGAGAAATGTATAATGTTCTTTAGGCCACATGGTTTTTGGTGTTTTGGAGAAATTGTAGCCTGAGTAGCACAGGACTCCATAAAGATGTGACTTACACCTGGTAGCTTGCTGTGTTCCTGCCCAGTACTTCTTATCTAGGTCCTCTTAGATGGGATTCCCCAGACATGCTCATAGGACCACTGCACAGACCTGCCTTTTCTAAGGCCCCATAGGAAGAGCTTTACACTAAGAATGTGACTGATATACTGGGGAAAAGGAGAGAGTTCAAGTCAGTGAGTTGGAAAGTAGGAGAGACAGGAGGAGAGTAGCTGGGTCTAAGAAATTAGAGGTCCCAGTCAGAGAGCAGCAGAAGAGAATCTAGTCCCAGAAGTGAGATGGCACCAGATGGTCATGGTTGCATGTTTGAGCATATGCCTATGTGGGAGCCCATGTGACCGAGGGTGCTGAACTGATGACTACAATAAAGGGTGATGATCTTTCCTGACCATTCTTGCCTCACTCAACCCAGTCCCTTCCTAATGGGAAATGTTGTAAATCAAATCTGTGTCCCAAAACCCATGTGTTGTAAGCTCTATCTCCGAATCATATGTTAATGATATTTGGAATTGGTTCCTTTGGGATGTAATTAGAATTAGATAAATGTGTTAATTTTGCATGACTATAATGAAATACCTGAGGAAATTAACTTGTGAAAAAAAAAATCTGTTTGGTCTCATGATTTAAGAGGCCCAGTCCCTGATCAGTTGGTCCTGTTATTTGGGGTCTGTGTTAAGGCGGCACATTATGGCACTAGTGTGTGATGGAGCAAAACCATTCAATTCATAGCCAGGAAGAAAAAGAGAGCAAAGAGGGGCAGGGGCTCCAACTCTTAAAAGTTCTACCAACTCCCAATAGCACTACCTCAGAGATCAAGTCTTTAATATATGGGCCTTTAGGAGATTCAAAAGCAAAACTATAGCTTTAAGTCATGATAATGGGGTTCTGCACTGCGCTTGCAGCTTTGAAAGAAGAGGAAAAAGATTCAAGTTAGAGCACTTGCTCTGACTCACCACCTCACCCTTCATTATTATTCAGGACAAGGCTCTCACCAGATGCTGGTAAGATCCCAGTGCCATGGTCATGGACTTCACAGCCTCCAGAACCATGAGCCAAAATCAACCTCTATTCTTTATACATTTTCCAATCATCAGTGCTGTATTGTAGTACAGAAAATGGACTAAAGTAGGTGTTCACGGTCTCACAGAAGGGAGAATGGCTGCAAGCAGATTACAAAGGGGAAAACATGCCTGTCTTTGAGTTTCAAAAGCTAAAAAGGCCTTCAGATTATGTAGACAATAGGTTTGGGAGAGAAATTTGATGAACAGGATCAGCAATATCACCCTGTCCCTGAAGTAGAATGACAATCACCAATCTCCTACCAATTAGAAAACCATTTATTAGGCTCCAAGAACCTAGGGTGCTATGGGAAGCAATGGGAGTCCAGATTGTAATGGATCCCAAGGAGAGCTGTCCTGTGAGTTGCCTCCAACCAAGACAGTAGAAAAATCAATCTAGATAGGTTTGTAACCTCTGAAAAGCCTTAGGGGGAAAATGGCATTAGATGCTTATGTAATCCCTAGGTTACACAGTGAGATGATGCCTATAAAAAAACATAGGACTGGGGCTGGAGAGATGGCTCAGTGGTTAAAAACACTGTTCTTGCAGAAGACCTGGGTTCAAATCCCAGCACCCACATTGCAGCTAGTAACTGTCCGTAACTCCTCTTCTGACCTGCATGGGCATTGCACAACAGGGGTGCACTCACATGCATGTAGGCAATACACTCATATGCATAAAATAAAAATAATAAATAAAATATATTTAAAAAAAAAAAAAACATAGGACTAGAGAGATGGCTCAGTGGTTAAGGGCACTGGAACCCACTAGGTTGGGTTCCCAGCACCCACATGGTAGCTGACAACCATGCATAACTCCAGTTCTGGGGGATCTATGCCCTCTTCTGGCTTCTATGGGCATTTTACATATAGGTGCACTTACATACATGCAGGCAAAACATTCATATACATAAAATAAAATTTAATTAATTAATTTGAAAAACATAAAACCAAAAAAGTCTGGTTCCCTAAATTCCCTCTAACCCCTACTCACCAGTCATCACAAGCTTGGATACAGGACTTCCTCTAGTCCCTGAATGTTAGGAGGAAGCATGTCAGCTCTGCTGGACCTCAGTTAAGCAAAGAGATGGGACAATAGGGCAAACATAGCAAGCTAGTCCTCTGAAAAAGCATCCCATAATCACACAGGACTAGGAACAGGAACAGGCCCCTGTGTACAGGTCAGTCCATCATAATGTATCCTAGAAGCAAGGTAAAGGCCAGAGCAGCTACCATCATGGATTTTGAAAGGAAAAATGGTAGACTTAATGTGAGTACACATGCATGTGTTCATGCATGTAATGAATGTGAACAACTATACATTCATACATGCACACAGTAAGGCTTAATGCAGAGCTCCAGATATAACTTCTGGATTCAGCCTAGACATCTTTCACAGGACACCTTTCCTGATTATCCCACAAGTGGAGTGGTTTCCCCTACCTAAAATCTCAACGAGCGATACTCATTACTCCCTTTGGAGTATTTGTTCCCCTGCATCCAGATCACCACTTCTGAGTGACATGGCTGGATTTTGGATTGAAGTGGATCCACATGGGAGCCCAGGTTCTCAGTCAGTGAGGGACAGTGCTCCCTGCCACACCTCCAAGAACCTGCAGAGAACAGGGTTATATTAATCACTTTCTGTTGCTGTGATAGAAACACTGACCCAAGCAATATATGGAAGGAAGAGTTTATTTGAGCTTATGGTTCCAGGGAAATTACATTCCATCACGGCAGGGAGGCCTGGCTGCAGAGATGGCCGGAGCGGAAGCTAAGCTCTACATCTTCCAGCAGGCACAGGAAACAAGAGCAGCTGGAGATCTGGCAAGGCTTAAGAACTCTCTAAGCCCACCCCCAGTGACGTACTTCATCCAGGATAACCACACCTTCTAAAGCCTCCCAAAACAGCGCCACCACCTGGGGACAAAATGTCCAACTACTTGGCGCCTATGGGGGACATTTTCATTCAAACTATCACAAGGGGTTTGTACAGTCAGCTACCATCACAGTCCCATTGCAGACAAACTCACTCAGCACAGTAGCTAAGCAGCAAGCATTTACTGCTTGCTCACCTCTGCCTGTGGGCTGTGGGTGACAGGGCTCAGTGGAGATTGACTGGGGATGTGGCCATGACCACAGATATGTCTTCCTTAAGAAAAAACAGAAGTAGAAGATTCTTGGCTATACCATCCAAGCTCACAAAAGCCTCTGATCACAGATTTGTCAAAGCAAGTCACCTGGCCAAATCCCATTTCAGGGTGGAGGGGCGGGAAAGGCTGCTATGCTGAACCAAGGCAAGAGGAGACCTGGGAAAGATGGTTCAGATAGTCTGATATATTGCAGAAGTCAGTGAAGAATTAGTTTCATCCATGCACTAAATGGGAGAATGTGTGAAGACATTGCAACATCTTACACTTTCACCCAACTGCCAGCGCCTGCTCAGGGCCTTGCTCATAGTTTAGTGACGATGTAAGTAAACTCCAGGCAAGGAAAAACAAAACTGTGCTTCACGGCCCCAGCCTGACAGCTGCATTACAGAGACCTTAAATGTCAGCATGGCTAGCTTATGGTACTCTACATTTTTGGTTAAATGCCAGTCTAGATGTTTCTGTGAAGGTCCTTTTTAGATGTGATTAGCATTTGAATCAGTAGACTTTTGAGTGAAACAAGTTACTCTCCAATATGTGTTGTGTCTTTTCTGATCATTTGAAGTCCTTCAGAGAAAAACAAAGTCCCCTGGGTAAGAAGGAATTGCTTCAAGACTATCTTTAGATACTAACTCTTCCTTCGGTTTCCAGTCCACTGGCCTGCCCTGAAGATTTCAGGCTTGTCAACACCCACAATCATGAGAATCAATTCCTCACACTAAAACATCTGTTATATTTCACATTTGATTGGTTCTATTTTTCTGAAGAACCCTCACCAATCCAGTCATCAAGCACACGTGGCTCTTGAGGCTGAATTTCTGATCATCTCCTATAGGGTCAGAGCTTCCCCACAGTTCCCACACCCGCTGGAGATGACCTGTGAAAAGTCATGGGTCAAATGTGAAAAGATCAGGCCTCCTTCAAGAAACCTTAGAACACAACTGAGTACCAAGGCAAATCCTCCCGGAGACATGCCAACTTGCTGTCCATGTCTATCCTGAAGTCATTTTCTAGAAGACAAACCCAGTGAATCTCAAATATTTAATCCCTTAGGAGAATAAAAGTGCTGACTGTTTAAAGAGGCTTGGAAAACATGAGTACATTTTCAGAGATGTTTTAGAATAAAACACAGCATGACAACTGCCAAGCTAGTCTTTCACTCTGCTTGGTATATCTCAGGTCCCTGTCCCTCATCTCAAGTTTTGTCAGTGTCTAAGATATCAGTAGCCCCAGAGAAGTCACTCCAAAAAATGAAGCATCACTGCCAGAAATGGAAAGGCTGGAGATTCAGGTAGGTGACGTGAAGTCAAATTTCAACTAGTTTATACTTGGGTGCCACCATTTCCCCAGGCACAAATGAAACAGTAAGGATGCTTTGTGTACTGAGAGCCCCTGGGAAAATGCCTTTTCTGTGGGTTTGGAACTGGATTCCTGATGCAGTAGTATTAAGAGATGGCACTCATAGGGGATGACAAGGAGGTTATGGAAGTTCTGCCCTCATGGATGGAATTAGCAGTCTTTTATTAAAAGGCTGGGCAGAACTATGTCAGTCCTCCTTTACATGCTTTCTAACATATAAAGATACTTATACAGCATTAATCTTGGAAGCAGAGATTTGGCTCTTGCCAGACATTAAATATGTTATGGAATTATGCCCAGTTATTAGCACTGAATCAGTTTTTGAGAAAATAAATTTCTGTTGTTTGTGAAAATACCTAGCCTTGGGTATTTTGTTATAACAGCACAAATAGATAACAGCATGCTAGAATAGTACTAAGGCTTTCTGGGAAAATACCCTCCACTACTGGTGACAGATGAAGGACAAGCCTTCCCCTTTCCTTCGTTGAGGCATCCTCAAGTCCTGTGTATCTACTGAAAGGTAATCTGCAAACTACTTGGAAAGAGGAAGGGCCATATCTTCTGCCTCATGTTGAAAGCTTGTTTCTAACAGCAATCCTTGTTCTGCCTGCTCTTGGACCAGTTAATTGTGTGATAAAGACAGACTCCAATTTTGAAATCCTGCTTGCTATTCTTTTGTATGTCTTGACAGATGATATGGAGATAAATAATCTGAAATAAAGCTAAGGAACTATTTCATGGTTGCCACTGTGGACCCACAATTTTGCCCCGGGGAAAGTGATAGAAGTAAGAATATTCCTCACATATTGCTAAAGCTTTGTCCAACTGATGTGGAGGCGGACTTGCATGGAAAACTTTTTTGTTGCCAACCCATTGCTAAGCACCCACAGTTCGTGGGCCAGAGCCACACGGATTGCCTGCACCCCACCTGCCCTTGCTTTTGTATCAGGACATTGCAAAGGTCCTACACACACCTGGCATGAAGTGGGGTGAAGCCCTCCAATGACACTCAGTCTCTGCAGCTCCACTTCAATAAGAAGAAAGCATCAGAGCAGACTAGTCTAGAAAGTCTAGCCCAGGTCTCTGAGGTCCCAGGCTTCCACTATAGGTAGGGGCTGTGCAGACAGAAACTCACTCAAGATCACATTAGCAAGTAGCAGATCCTGAATTCAAATATAAGTCTTCTAACTCTTGGATTCTGATTTTGACTGAATTGCCTGGGGAGGAAGGAGAGATATGTTAGAAATAATTAACACAAAATGTGATTGATATAATAGGTAAGGAGGGAGGAGGGACAAGAGAGGATAATTGAGGGATGAATGCAAACAAAGTACATTATATGCCTGTGTGAACACATCATAGTAAAATCCATTATTTTGTATGCTAATTTTTTAAGCTTAAATACAACTTCAACTGCCTGAATGGATAAATGAATAATTGTCCCTAAAGAAAAAGTCAGAGGTAGATGTCACATTGATATATATATATATATATAGCCCATAGATAAATAAAATATTCACTAGAAAATTTACAAAGAAGATCGTTTGTCCCAGCGAAATTACTTGTGATGAAGTACAAATTAAAATGAACAGCCACTTGGGTGAATATACACTTGACATAAACCAAAGGAAAAGCATGTCATTCTCCACTATGACCACACGGTGACAGTAAAGACTGGTAGTGGTGCGGTCACATCTGATCAGCCCAGAAGGCTTAAGATGTAGTTCTATTGCCTGCGTGTGTGTGTGTGTGTGTGTGTGTGTGTGTGTGTGTGTGTGTGCACCCTTGTCGTGCAAGGCCCCGGAGGTCCCAAGAGGGCTTCGGATTCCCCTGGAGCTGGAGTTAAGGACGGTTCGTAGCCGCCACGTGAGTGCTGGGAATCGCACCCGGGTCCTCTGGAAGAGCAATCAGTGCTCTTAACCGCTGAGCCATCTCTCCAGCCCCAGGCAATACACTCATACACATAAAATAAAAATAATAAATAAAATATTTTTGTTAAAGATGTAGTTCTATCAAAGGCAAAAGAAACCCAGATGGGAACCTAGAAATGCAAATCTCAGTCCCAAAGATTTAGAGACTTTTGGAGATGGGGCCGGAGCAGGGGGTCAGCATTTTACACCTTAGCAAGGTGAATCTGAGAGTAGGCAGGTTTAACCACCTTCTGCAAACCTTACTGACAGCCAAGCATCACTACTTTTCACCAAAACTAACAGGGACAACGCCTAAATTGCTCATGGATTTCTTTATTTCGCAAATAACTTCTGCCTAGCCGCTAAACTGCTTGATTTTGAAAGAAAACAAAAGAGCCAACTCTGTATGAGACTCATATGCCACTGTGGTTGGCTGGTTGGTTGATTGGTTGGTTCGTTTTTTTAAACAGGGTCTCACTATGTAGCCCTAGCTGACCTAGAACTTACTATGGAGACCGGCTGGCCTTGAACACACAGAGATTCACCTGCCTCTGCCTCTGGAGTGCTGGGATTAAAGGTGTGTGCCATCACGCCCAGCTTTTCAAATGCCACTCTGAACCTCACCTGCAGTAGGGACTGGGGACAAGCAAGGTTGGAGATATGAGTCTTCCCACTGAGTGTTGTGGCCATTTGCCTCCAGCCTACACCCCTTTGACAGCTCTCACCCTGATTACCAGGTGGTAGGCTTTTCTCTGTCTTGGGAAGGAATCTGGCTCTGCATTTTTGTGTCTTGGCTCCTTCCTAACTATGGCATTGAAGGAAGAGGTTACCCACAATGGTGTCCCGCTCTTCCCATATTGCCCCAACTGGTATATTAGAGAGGAACTCCAAACCTGGCCCTCACATATAGCCATCTGTGCCCTGGTTCCTCATCCAAATGCCTGGTGGTTCCCAGTCCCATTTCCCCCACCCCAACCATCCAACCCTCCATCTCTTGCCCCCATGTGGTTTCCTACCCATGGTAGCTGAGGATTAGATGACAGCATTGCTCTACTACCTTGGAACATCTGGGTAGAGTAATGGCCAGAGGCTTGCTCTGGAAGAAGGCAGACCTATTAGTAATAGGAGTGGAAAGAGACACAGGTAGAAAAAGAAAGCAACCAACCTCGACAATCCAAATGGACCTTTATTAGTCAGTGAGGACGGGAATCACAGCAAACATGCTGCAGGAGAATGTAAGTATTCAAGGACAGAGTTATGTGGGTTGGTGTTTATAAAGGGCCTAGGACCTGAAGAGGGTGAAAGGGCCTGTTTGCAGAGCAGGAACCGCTTTATAACTAAGGGTGATGTGTTTTGATGCCACAGTTTTGAAACAGGATCTAATAATGCTGATAAGGCACATCAGTGAGAGAGATGGTTTGTGACCAATCCAAGGGGCTTTGTGCAATCTCCCTTTAAGACCTGTCTTGGTCTTAGTCCTGCCATTTTCCACAGGGTTTGTACAAGTCATCAAGTCTCAAATGTAAAATGGCACTAAAGCTACATTCTTGCCTTTCACTAGATGATCCAATATGTGAACATCCAGCATGGTGTATCCACCTAATGGGCTCCTGAGAAGTCTCCCCTTCTCTCAGGAAGTAACAAGTTCCATGCCTGGCAGTGTAGGGCCAGAGGCTGATGTTCATTTTGTCAGGTCCTATGGAACAAAGATGACAGACTCAAGTGTCTGTGGGGTGCAGGAAATTCACAGGAATCAGCACACTAACTGGCAGGATCTGTGGGATATTAGAGGTCATCTGCCCTTCTATGGGAAGTGTTCTTGGAGTTTTAGGGCAAGAGCCCTGGAGTCTCAACTGACTAGGCTCAGTCACCTGTCCCCATACACCAGTTAGAGAGAGGAGTAGTGTGTAAGACAGGAGAGGTTTAAGCAATGTGGAGACAGTGGAAATAAAGGAGTTTAGTGACCCCTCAAGTCTATCTTCAGGACACTGACAGGAGCTTTGGGTTTAGAAGAGGAACAGCTGGGGCAAGGTGCAGAGATGCGCAGAATGAAGCAGTCTTAGTCAAGTTTTGGTCTGGTTGAGCACTGCCTCAGCTTTGGGTATGCAAAGTGGCTCAAAGATTTCCTTATTGCTTGAGAAGACAGGCGTGATCCCAGGAGGCGATGGCGCCTGCTTGAGGAGATTATTCTGCTGAGGCTCAGTGGCTCCTGAAAGTCAAGGTATAGGATAGAGAGCTTCAGGCAACTTGGAACAAGACATTGTAAAATCTGGTGTCAAATGCCTCGTATCTTTGTGCCTTCATTCTTGAAGGGGAATGGAATAGCTTTTTATATGGACACTCCTGAGTGAACAGCACACCTACAAGGCCCAGCTGAGCTAGCTAGAATCTGACTCAAAGTAAAGGAGACAGACACAAAATGAAGGCAGATATGCCAGGCTTTCCTCCCACTTTTATTTACCTTGTGAACTCCTTCATGGCTGTGCATCAAAAGCAGCTTCTGTCTGTTTAAGAGGAAGCTATTAGTGGTTCAGCCCTCCCCAGGTAGAAATGAAGGACTAGAAGCCATTATTTATCAGACTAAACTGTTAATGTAGGTGTTGGCTTTAAGACCAGGCTGTGGCCTGCTGCGTGAGGACTCTGGCAGAGGGAATCCATGCCCAGCTCATGCACAGCTAAGGCCTATCAACATCATCATACTTGGGGGACTGCCCAGAAGGCTGGAGAGGTGGCCTCCTGGCCTTGCATCTGGGCTCCAGCCCTCACTAGCTATAAGACCTGGGGCTTCTTCTTCCTCATCTGTATCACAGAGCTAACTGTCATTTCTACTTCACCTGTGGGGGCTTTGAGATGCCAGTGTGAGGCTGTCCTGATGACCAACAATAATCAAGCCTGCCCAATAAAGACCATCAGGGATGTGTCTTTAGAGCCCAACAAAGTTGGCTTTCTTGCCTTACTGCAGCAGGGAGGCAGGGTATATACATGGAATGTGCTGGGCTTTCTACAAGAACAGGGGCAGAGCATGAAGGGCCAAGCACCGAGAAGACCGAAATGAGGAAGGCTTTAGGGAAGGAGTTGTGTACTGAGAAGCAGCCTGTGTCCTGTGTCTTCAGAAACTGCAGTTAAGATCCACATGGAATGTTGGGTCTGGTCTCTTATCTAGGAATCTGCACTTAAGATAGAAATGGGACTGTTTCTCTGAGCCTCAGTGACCCCTGGAACAAGTCTTCAAAATATGACAGAGATAGCCTCGTCTCACACACAATTCCAAACAGTCCTCTCTGGACATCGTGGCTTTAGAGAACCCAGTTTCTCAATGCTGCATCCTCAGAATTCCTATAAATGAGTACCAACCATGGTCTGCGTCCCTCCAGCACTGCACAGGGTAAAGGCCCTTGGCTAGAACCACAGAGCTGGGCCTGAGCTTAGTTCCATCCTGACCCAGCTGTCTCCTTGGCTCACCATTCTTCATTCCTCTCCATCCTCAGCTCCTCAGTTTGAGGACAGTACAGACCAACAATTTTTTTTAGCTGCAATGTCAAATTCAAAAAGACACAGAAAGCCAAAAGATTTCTTGTGACTCATATGGCTCCCAACACTGTCTGGACTTACGTCATTGGTAGCAAAGCCTGACCTGAAATGGCATGAGTCTATGCTCTTTATTGATCTTTCAAAATAGGAATATTTGTTCATTTTTCTGCAGCAAATATTAACTATTTGACTATAGGGCAGTTACCCCACAATCCTGAGGAGAAATTATAAAAGATATGCTATATTTACTACATGCATCATCTTATATCTTTAAAAATACTTAAGATGCCCATTTCTAAAATCTACGAGGGCCCAGAGTCTTGGAGAGGGGTTTGTGGATCTTTGCTGTTCCCTCACAGGGCAGTAGGGATCACTTGTGAGGTTGGGCCATGCTTCTTCATGTGGAGGCATGAGGCTCAGTGATGCTGGCTGGTATGACTGTGGCTGCATGTGGCAAGAAGCATACCCCCTCACCAGAGCTCCTAACCACATCCCCCCCCCTTTCTTTGAGGTTTCCTCTTGGTATCGCCAGTCTTGCACTATCCCCATGGGATGACCTGTACCCAGGACTATTTCCTGAACTGGTCTAGTGCCCCCCACCCCATGCTGGCATGCCCTGGAATGGTGTCCTTCATCCCCCACCAGCTCACAGCTGGCCCAGCAATGCCCTGCCTTCCTCCTGCCTCTCTTCCTGCACTCAGGGACAAGGCAAGCTTACTTGTCGTGGCATACTACTCCTCACACTGAAGGAAGATACCCTGTGGGTTCTCTATCCTCAGGGGTGGGTTCTCTACCCTCAGGGGCAGGCCTGATCATGGGCTGCCTCCTCACAACCTGATGCATCGAGATTTTGGGGAGCTCCTGAATTCTCCTGGGGTCTCTAGGCCTCCTGAATGGGCCCTCTGTGCTTCCATGCCTTCCCATTTGGCTTTTGGATTAGAGGACATACCTACAGAGGAAAGCTAGGTCCAGCTCCCTTTCAGAAAACCAGGGCCAGCTGCCTGCATAGCATTCTCTACCTATGAGGGAAAGTCTCTGGTTTTTACCTGTGCAAAGTGTTCACACTGGCAGTTTCCAGTTTCCCTGGCGCCATGCCTTATCTAAAAGGGTAGTGGCTCTAGGCCCCCAGGACACAGGAGCCAGGGATAGTATCAGTGAGCTACTCTGTCAAGACCAAAGAAGCTAAAGTGAGGATTGGAAGGTGAGTGACTAAGAGTCAGAGGTCAGCCACTCTAGGCTGAGGTCAAGTTTGAAGTTACTTGGGTCGGGGTTGGGCTTGGACACATTCACACTCACAGTAGAGGGAAGAATGTTCAGCTTGAGCTACACGCTGTGAACTGAACTGTCATCTATACTCAAACACCAAGGGGCTCCCAGCTCTCTACCAGCCCTCCTTGGATGTGGGTGGTCAAATGCTCCCGTCTTCTGCGATTCAGCTCTGCTCTCCACCTAGCTACCCACTCCTCTATGTCCTGCATGGGCCACATGTTCCAGAGAAGGAGACAGACCATACATGTAATTCATAAACTGCTTCATGCGGTGTAGGGACAGATATACCCAGGGGAGATGAGAGTAGGGGGCAGGGGTTAAGTAAGGGAGTCTGGGAAGGTTCACTTGCAATGGCACACAGCAGGGAGGTAGGGGAAATGAGTCTGTCAGGAGGTGCCTTTCCAGGATGGGGATTTGTAAACAGGACCCAAGGAACAGGAATGCTGGGCCCTGGGGAAGGTGGATGACCACTCATGGGATGGTGTGACATCCATCATTAATCATCAAACAGGAATAGTTAATAAGATGTTACAGATTCCTGTAGCTCCTTGGTTTTCACAGGCAAGCTTTTCAAGGACATCTGGCTGTATGAATACAGAGATGTTAGAGTGATCCTGCCTTTGGACCAGTCATCATGTATCTGGGACAGCATCCACAAGAAAATGTCCAATCACAGAGATTCTTCTATCTCGTTCCCTTTGCTTAGCCATGGAAAGTCATGGGGCTTCCCAGGATCGGGCATACTGCATTTCCAAACCCTCCACCCCATGATCATCAGGAGCTCCTGCTTTAGAGAATTGCCTCAGTCTCTCCCAACTCCTGGGGTAAGTCAGGTGTACCTCACGCCCCTGCTCTTGGGCTGAGCAGCCCTGTCTTCACCACACCTTCCCCAGAGCCTTCTTCCTTCCTTCCCTCTCTTCTCTCTCTTTTATAAATGCCCTTATTCCTAGGCCAGGAGGTTCTCCACATCTTTCCTACAGGGATCCCACAAGGAGGGAGGGCAGCTTGTGCCAACCTGTCCTCTCAGCATGAGCAGAGGGTCTTTCCTGGCAATCTTCATGTAGGGTACAGCCTGAGTCCCTCTTGAGGCCTGGCATGCTCAGTGTTCCTGCCTCTCACTGAAGATAGTGAAAAAGGACCAGTCTGGATGAGGCATAGACCGCTGTTTTCTGCTATCTGAGCCAATCAACCACCATGCAGACTGAACGCTTCACAAGGGAGTCTGGAATTGATTCAATATCTGGGATCAGATGAGAATGTTCCAGATTACACAGTTTACTACCAGATGTTATTTGAGGAGTTCAAATAAGGAAATAGCACCTGTCATTTACACATCCTTGGATGGTCCACTCTGAGAGGAAACCTGACAGGGCATGGACCCCATCAATAGTTAAACATACCCCGCTGGGCCCGCACACCAGGGGTTGGGAAAAAGGTGCTGTTTTGCAGTGGATGTATTTGTAGATCATCAAGATTAGCTTGACACCAGCTTTAAATACAGTTTAATAAATTGCATTGTAATTACTCCTGATGCTCTAAGCAGATCATGTTTTCATCTGAATGAGAGTGCCAACCAAAGTAGCTTTCCTCACAGTCTCCACTGCATGCTGCCTAGTCCACACACATACCTGTGGGAGGAAGGAGGCCACACCTGCAGTCCTGTGTCCAGCTACAAAATCTCAAGAGTCCCTGCCCATGTCACTGCTTGGAGCTCCAGCACCATTCAAGAGACTCCCCTCCCCTGCTCAAACACCATAGGTCAGGTCTAGCAGAAGAATTCTACCCACATTAGATACAGACATTTAAATCATAATTTAGATACAGACATTTAAACCCGAATGCCATCAGAAGTTTGAAAGACAGATCTCCTAGACTCTTAGCTCTTCAGCCCAGCACATTTTTCTCTCATGGGAACCTCCTCTCAAGCCTCCTCTTACCATGTGACTAAGGTGTAACCCCAAGATTCTTCAGATAAGTTTTATCATTTTTTAAATTTTTGCTAAAAATTTTTATTTATTATTTTTATTTTATGTGTATGTGTGTATTGCCTGCATGTAGGTAAGCACACCCGTGTTGTGCAATGCCCGCAGAGGTCAAAAGAGGCTGTCAGATCCCCTGGGACTGGAGTTATGGACAGTTATTAGCTACCATATGGGTGCTGGGAATTCGAACCTGGGTCTTCTGCAAAAACAACCAGTGTTCTTAAACGCTGAGCCATCTCTCCAGCCCCAAGTTTTATTATTTTTGACTCTCAACAGGAAAGAATCAGAATGCTAGGCACTTTCCTTCCTGTGAGAGCCTCCACATGTTGCCAGGCATGGTACATGATACTGGGGACACAGTGGTGACTGACCTGAGAGGGTCACCGATCACAACCTGAAGCACTGGCTTTTGTTGGTGTGCAGTTCTGGGCAGCAGTGGCCATGTCATGGTCCAGCAGTGTGCTGTCCAATGCTCAGTACTGTTCCAGTACCCTTCCTTCTCTGCTGAGGACTCTTCTGCCTCCCACCTGCCCTGCCCCAGAGCACAGACGATGGGTGAAGAGAGGATCAGATAGCCATTGCCCCAGCACAAGTGGGCTAGCCTTCCATCCTTGCAAAGAGGACAGCCACACTCAGAGTAGAGCTACTTGCCGCCTAGGGGAGGGTAGTACCTCCAGCTCATTTGTTCTTTGCTACTTCCCAAGGGTGGGCAGGAGCTGCACACCACTCTCTAGACAAACTGAGTGTGGCCTCTTGTCCTGAAAATCACCCAGCCCTGTGAGTCGTGGTCAGGCCTCAGGTCTCACTATCACAGGTGTTAGGGAGTAGAGCACAGGCTGGGTTCCTATCCTGTTGTGATACAGTCAAGTATTATAGGTGTGACCTGGAGTAAGTTACTTGCTCTCTCTCTGTATCTCAGATAAGATAAAGAGAGTAACAACTTCAAGCTGATGGAGGTGCTGGGAGGAGGTGCAGGTCAACAACAATCTGTGTTTTCAAAGCAAATTAGAAAGCCAGGTATGGCAATATGCAGCAAGAACCCAAGTGCTGGCAGGGGACTGGAGTAGGGGCAGAGACTGAAAGAAGCAGAAGGGGAGGGCTCGCTGGCCTGCCAGTCTATTCAATACAAGCTCTGAGTTCAGTGAAAGACCCTGTCTCAAAAGAAAAATAAAGTAGAAGCCAGTCATGGTGGTACATGCCTTTAATCTTAGCACTCAGGAAGCAGAGGAGGCAAATCTCTGTGAGTTTGAGGTCAGCCTGGTCTATATGGTGAGTTCCAAGCCATCCAGGGCTACATAATGAGACCCTGTTTCAAAATAAATGAATGTGTAAGTAAATAAAAAAAATAAAGTTAAAAGCAATAGATAAAAATATCCAAAGTTGACCTCTGGCCTCCACATGTGCACACATAGGCAAGCATGCACACACACACACACACACACACACACACACACACACACCAAATTAGTGATTTGTAACCAGCATTTAACATAGTGTAAAGGAAAAAGTATGCTTCACTTTAGAGAGGTCTGCAGACACGTCTGTATGTGTGTATTCAAACCATTCTGGATGTCTTTCAGCCCATAGTGAACCTGGGAGACCCCAGATGGATTTAACATGGCCAAGAATCCCTCCTAATGATTCTTGGCCAGTGTACCCCACCCCATAACAGTGGGGAGTCACTTCTGCTGGAAAAGAGGGTAAAAGAACACAGTAGGCTGTGGGGCCAGGACAGCAGGATCCAGGATCCCTGGGCTGGCAAGTCTGTGTTAGCAGGAAGTGCAAGGAGGAGGTGCAGTACAGGAAGAGCAGGCCACACACAGAGGACCTCAAGAATCATGCTGAGCTGGTTAACAGGACCCCAGGCAATGGGACTCTGAAAGAGAACCTGCCCTTTTGGGCCTAGAGTGAGACAATTCCCAACACCCAGTTGTTGACAACATGGATCCTGGACACACTGGGAATGGGCCAGGGGAAAGTCAGGGCTTTGAACCCCACAGAAGAATCCCATGAGACTCCAAAAGCAATGAAGTCTTGGGGTCAAGCAGATGTACACCTGAGGGTGAGTCAGACAGCCTGTGACTTTGGCACATCATTCCGCTCCTGTGCTGCTGATTTGCACTTGATCAAATGGGCCCAAGAGGACTTACATCTTAGGGCATAATGAGACTACAAACTAATAAGGTAAAAGTCTTTCATTTCACTGGCACCAGACATGACTGGTGCTTTTTTCTCTCAGTGGACTTGCCTGGACAAGGCATCAGCCAGCGCCTTGTGAAAGGCCATTCAGAAAGACAGAGTCATTGAAAAAGTTCTCACTGTGGGTTTCACCTTTCTCTGGATCCCTTTTCCCTGCTCAGTGACTGCAATGAAGCTGGTGGGCACAGGATACAGGTTTTGCAAAACACCACCTTGCCACTAGAGGGGACCCCCTCCTCGTGTCTCTACTGTCCGTGCCCACACTGAAGAGCCTGCTCTCAGAGGCTTCAAGACAGGTAATCTTGCACTGTGGACACAGTAACATACCATACCTAGTAGATGGTTGTTACCTACCTGTTCAGAGCAATTGGCTCCACATCCAGTCCCTCCTTTGGATATGCAAGGAGTCACCTATGCTCTGCAGTGTGCTGGGTGACACTGACACATGGTTGATGCTTCCCCCTGGGCAAAAACAAAAACAAAAACAAAAACAAAAAAAAGTCCATGGCCCTGCTCTCTGAAGAGTTCTTGCACCAAACCCACATTTTTCAAGATTGAAAATGAAGCGGTTATGCCAAATCAGACTTCACTTTTCTAATCACAGCAAGCCTTGGGATCCAAGAGCGAAGGCCAGGAGCTGATATCTACCTTCTTGGTTTTCCCAGAAAAGGCTTCTCTGACTGTAAAATGCAGTTTCCAGTTAATGTCAATCAATGGAACTGTTTCCTGGTTTATCCTAGCATGCATCTTGAGGATATTTTTCAGGGATTGTCAGCTTTCTACTAAGCATCCCTCAGTCTATTCCAAGCTTCATAGGGTTTTGGCACAATGAGAAACACCTAATTCTTTTTGAAATGTGCAAATTCATCCATTCCACATTTCAAAATGTACAAATTCCTTCCATCTGTCCAGGGTATCCTGTATCTACCAGGGGACAAGGCTAAGCCACCTTAGACCCCATCCACAAAGGTGCACACTCTATTAGAGGAAACAGAATGTAATGCTACAATGTATTATGAATCAAGTGAGTTCAATCCATCTGTATCAGACTCTATAAGCACTGCTAAGGTACCCATTGTAGAGATGGTAAGTAAAGCCTGCAGACCTTGAGTAACTTGCACAAGGTCAGAAAGTTAGATGTGTACAAAGGAAAGACAACTCTGTGAGATCTTTAAAATGACAGACTTTAAACCCAGAGCGTTTAAGTAAATTCACTAAGAGAGATAGAAGGTGATAAAATCAGAAATCAAATCTGAGCATCACATTAGACCACAGTAGTGGGTGGATCTGATAAAGGACCTTTTAGATCAAGCTGAAGAATTTGAATTCTCTGCTGTTGTGGAGGCTCTTGGGGCTTTAATTGATGCAGCAACCTCACATCCATTCTAATTTATCCTGTTCAACAAGCATAAACTATCAAATCTAGAGTGAAAGCTTATCAATAATTTTCATCTACAATGGACAATGTCCAGGGAAAAGATATTCCATTTTAAAATGCTTACAACTCAGGAAGAAAAAGCAAACAATGTAATAGGAAATGAGGAAAATGAAGTAACAGGCAGTTCACAAATGAAAAAAAAGAGGAAAAGGGAAAACAAATGGCCAATAAACATATGAAAAGTTTCTCAGAAAATTAAGCATTTAATTACTGAAATGACAGTGAATATTATCTCCCATCAGACTGACAAAACGGAAAGACTGGTAAGAGCAAGCATTGGCACAGGCATAGAGTGGACATTTATGCAACCATTTTGGAAGGCAATTTGGAAATTTCTTTTAAAGTCTAAAACTTGCCTGGTGTGAGCTAGCACTCTGGAGGTCTAGGCAGGAGAATTTTCCATGAGTTCAGGGTCAGCTTAGACTTCAGAGTGAGTATCAAACCAGCCTGGGCTACAGATGAGACCCTTTCTTACTAAAAATAAATGTGTTCAGATTGCTGAAATTGACTGGTGTGACAATCCCAATTACGGGTCCATCACTGAGAGAAACATCTTTAAACCAAAAGGAGAATATTCATTGCAACAGTGTAACATCTGCAAACCAGAGAGGAAAAAAGAACCTAAGTATCTCTCAATAGGTAGGGGGATAATGGGAAATTAATACTGTATGCTTTTTTAACAAAAGTTACTATATATAACAGCTAAGAAAATGGAACCCCTTTTGCATAAACTAGGATGGATTTAATGTAAAGTGAAAAGGAGAGAGCAGCAGAATGACACATATGTAAGAACACATTAAAATGCACTTAACTAAGCATAATGTCGTTTGTTAAATTTTATGAGCTCATATCTATGCATAGAAATGAGTTTAGAAAGGGGCTCAGAAACCACACATAAAACAGTAATGGTGGCAGGAGGACTAAACATGTATAATCCTCTGGTTTCCATGAACAGAATGTATTTCTGTATTTCTCGTGTGATTAATTTCACTTCAATAAATATAGAGATGGATTTGAAAACCACTAACACACAAGTTCCTTGGCAAAGTGTCGTGGCCGATGTGCAGAATGCACAACAAGCAAACACAGAGCCTGCCTTTGATGGGCTCTCAGGCTGCTGTGGGGGAAGCGCCAACGATGTGTGGAATATAGTCCAGACAGGAGAGGAAGATTTGATGGGGTTTGGGTTTATGGCGGTGTTCACAATATTTCAGGAAACATGGAAAACCAAAGTCAGGCAGGAGTCATAAGAACCCTGGTTCAAGGCCACCTGTGAAGGCATACTCCTGAAATTCCAGAGCTTTGGAAGCAGAGGCAGGAGAATTTTGAGAATTCCAAGCCAAAAATAACAACAACAAACCTATGGGTTCACCAGTGGGTAGGTATGAGCTCCTAGGGTCAATTAGGGAAGGTAAGGGGCCAGGAAGGCTGAAAGGCCAACACAAAAGGGGAGACTGTCGGGCTCCAGGCCCAGGCAATAAGGGCCCATGAGGGTTATGAACAAACTGGGAACTTGCCTAAAATTTGACAGAGAAAATAAATTTGGTGTCAACGCAGGGGTGCATTGGCAAGGTGAGGAGGGAAGGGACCAAGTTGGGAGATACTGAATGCCCCAGACTTGGGGAAGATGCAGAGTCTGAGCTTCAGCAAGTTTCAGAGGAGGAAGCCTCTGAATGAGCCTGAGGGATTCATCAGACTGAAATAGAAAATAAACATAGGAACCAAAACCAAAGTGATTTTTGAGGCCTGGTTTCTAACCAGCAATGCATGTGAAGTATGTACAAGTCAGATAGACCACAGATAGGCTGGGTCCCTTTGCTGGGAGGTGAAGAGGGGCACTCAGGGCCACTCACAGGGTAAAAGCTACCATCTTTTTGCCTCACTATGCTCACTATATTGTACAGGTCTGGGCCCTCAGGATGGGCTGGCCAAGGACAGTCGGGCAGACACATAGTCCTCTGGCTTCCAGCCACCAGACTCATAGGTTTCTGGGAAAGGCTGACAAGGGCCACTCTGTTCCTTTGAATCTGAGAGTATGTGACTGCAGAGGCCTAAATTAATTAAGTAATGCTGAAGCCCTGAGGTCCTCCCAAGTCAGCCCACAGCAGAGGGGGTAGTGAGGCTGGAGAACACTCTACCCCACCCCCACTTCCACTTCCACTGCTGGCATCTAGAGGCTCATGAGCTTCATTGGAACTAAGCCTGCTCTTAAGTGCTTCCAGGGAGACAAAGAAGTAATAAATCAGGAGTAGGCACCCGCCCACACACTGCTACCACCACATCAACCTGCTTCTCCACAGACACACAGGCCTTTCACATCTCTGGCACGAATTTCTCCAGGAAGCAACAAATGGCAAAGCTCTGGAACTGATGTGGCCCCTTGATCTTCTCAGAAATGAAGTCAGATAGGCTGATCCTTCCCTCCATAGCAGCACCCACAACCCCATGACTTCACAGAGGCACTGGTACAGGATGGCTCTCTTTCCACCCTCTCCCCAGACTCTCCCACACCAGTACTCCCCCAGTCTCTATTCAGCTCCCCTCATTACTGGTCTAGCACAGACAGATTTTGTTCTATTAACTAAGGTGAAAGTTGTGTCCACTGAATAAAGTGGAAAGAAAAGTTGTCATTCAAAAATCGCCAGGCTTTATGAAGCCATTCAAAGTAATAATGAAGTTCCTATTGGGTATCAAACACTGGGAAAGAGACTGGTGAATTTCTCATGCTATCCATTCCTGTTACCCAGGACAGCAATTGTGATTGGGAGATGGGCATGAGAGCTAAATCTAACTGGATGAATGCCTTCACCTCAGTGTCTTTGACTATACAAAGGTGCTATGAATATTGGTGAGATGATTGAGTTGGTACATGCTTAGAACAGTGCCTGGAACATTCTAAGTATTTGTATAACTTCCTTCCTTTACTCATTAACTTAAATTAAGCATCACATATGTACCCTACAGTAACGATTTCTATATGCAGTTGAGAAGAGGAAAAAATGCTTCTAATTTTCTCCTCCAGAACTGGATAGGAAATTTCCTCTTGCCTATAAGTTATGCTCAAATAAAGAAGTCTCAGGATAAGAGTTTTGACAAGTACGCAAGTGAGGAAGAAGCCACAGGTGCAAAAATTGCAGCCAGGGTGGGGCCCTTGGAAGCCAGCTGTCAGGCAGCATGGGTGGCCAGCACCCTGGACAGCTCCATCAGTCCTCTAGGTCTGGAAGAAAAGTTCTGTCTTGACTCAGGAGGGGGAGCTTTTGCTGAAGAGGGTCTCCCCCTACCTGTGAGCCCCTGTACCTCAGTCCTTGGGGCTAATGATGGAAAGGGTGTTGCCTTCTTATTTGGGACTGAGGAATAGCATTTAAAGACCCCAAGAGAGCTTCCTCCTCCCTGTCTTTATCTGCCCCTCACCCTTACACTGCCAGGGTATGCCATCTTGCAGATAGAGCATCAGAGACAAAATGAAACACAAGAAATAAGGAGGAAACATGAGGACCATGAGGCAAGTCACACAGGCTGGAATCTCAGATAAGTGACCCAGCTTCCTATCCAGCCAGATGGGAAATAGCATCCACACTGTACCAGGATTGGGGGGGGGGTGAAGTAGGAGCACACACAGCACCCCTGGCTTGAAACAAGTGTTTGTGAAGTGAGTGTGGAAAACAGTCAGGTATAAGCCCAAAGATGAGTTGGCTTCATGCTCTGGAGTACTTATGAATTAATGTGTTTGCTAGAGAGATGGGAGGAGGGATCTGCAACTTGATGACACTGAGAAGTTTCTCTTCTGAAAGATTCCACTGTTCATCAACCAGTGGACAGAAAACTTCTGCCTCAAATCCTTTTCAGTCTCCTGATTTTTATTTAGAGACAGCGACAATATATAAATAAATAATCATTACCATGCAGGCTAGAAGAATGCATCTTTTAAAGCTATGAGGCTTTTGTAGAAGAATCAGAACCCAGACGTCTTTAACTCAAGTGACTGGAAAGCCAGACAGGTGACATATAAATGTGTGAAGCAAACTGAGGGGAAACTAGCAGCTAGAGCCAGAACACACTGAATGAAGGCTGTGGGATAATATTTAAACTAGTTTTCCCACACCTGCAGTGTACATTTCTGTGACCTCTTAATGAACAGAGGCCAAGTAGGCAAGGAAGGGACTGTGACTTGCTCAAAGTCACCCACAGCTGGGGCTGTTCACTGATTCAGGCACCGTCCCTCATTCAGAGGGCAGTTGGGCTACTGTAGAAAATGAGCTTACAGCACCTTAAAATGATGCAGTTCTCCTTTCCTGGATACCTGTGTGGGTGGGGAGGCTGGGAACACTCCCCCAAGGCTGCTGCCTCTCACCCTGACACTCTAGTCTCCATCACCTCATCCCACAGCCAGTTTAGAGAGAGAAGCCAACTTTCCAGTACCTTCCACCAGCCCAGACAGAGCCTGTGTTCACAATGCTTAACTAATCTGAGGGACAAGCCAGATAGTCAGGATGCTCCAGTCTATCTGCTCTTCAGAAGGCTCTCCGTTGTGACATGAGCACAAGACAGAACATTATAACAATAGCAAGTACTATGTTGCTCTCCTTAGATACGCACAGGCACCCTCAGCAGTAGGTACCCCTATCCCATTTTATAAATAAATAAAGCGACTCGGGGTATGTGTTATTCCCCTCTGGATACCTTCATTTAGTAAGTGGCAGAGCTGAGAGGCATCCTGTGTCTCTGCCTCCAGAGCCCAAGGTATCAAGATGCCTCCTTCTGGGTGGAAAGCACTGTAGGAGACAGTGGATCCAGTGCTAGTTTGTCTTTAAGTCGGGAAGGACTTGAAGGCTTCTGTGACTCCGGAAGAGAGACAAAAGGCAATATCAACATCAGTCCCCTCAATCTCTGCTCATTGGTATCCTCTCTCCTGCCAGCGGGAGAACTGGAGTAGAGGCTTCAGGTGCCATTTAGGGTCAAAGCTCTTCTGGGGAGCGTTAGGCCCAGCCCACAGCCTGGGCTGCTCAGCCTAAGAGCTGAGAACCAAGAGTCGCTGGTGATGCAGCCCTCCTGGATGGAAGGTGAGCTTTCCCAGGCCTCAACTGATGCCAAACTGTAGGGGCCGCTGCGTTAGAACCAGGAGGGGCTTCTTACAAATAGCTCTGAGAGAGGACCCATGCCATAGCACTAGCTAGTGAGTCCATCCAGGGCATGCAGGAGGCTCTGGGGGGTGAGGGAGAAAAGTGGGTGGAGGCTCACAGGAACCAAGGGAGGTCTAGGGAGAAGAGGGCCTGGGAAGGATTAGAATGGAGAAAGGGTGAAGGGGAAGGAAGGGAAAAGAGGCAGATCCGGGAGACCCGCACCTACAAAGCAGAAAGGGAGTCTAGGCAGGGAGAGGTTAAAGGGGGCTGCGGGGACATTCAGGACTCTGGGTGGAAGGGACGAGTTCCCCCCTTAGTCCTCATATGCTCGGGGGAATTGACTGCCACAACATTCTGCAGAAAGGCAGGTGGGTTGGAACCAGACCCTGAAGTCTCTGAGCCTACCCCTCCCTTCCAGGGGAGGGGATGAGAGGGGCCAAGAGGCGGGGCAGGGGAAGGAGGTGGGGGCTGTGTGTTGCGCCCCGGGGTCCCAGACCCCGGGGTTCCAGCTGCTGTAACAGATGGACGCGGCGCGGCTCACCTCGGGGGCTCTGTGCCGGTTGTGCGCCGAGGTCCAAGGTGAGGAGGAGGTCTAGAGCCCCCCGATGCCGGATCTCCTGCTGGGCCGCCGGGAACCGACTGCCGCGCCCCTCTTCTCAAGGGGAGAAGAGGAGTTCACCCCGCAGGTCCCAGGGGTGGGCGACAGAGAGTGACTTCCTCCCACGGCGCACCCATCCCTAGGGGCTTGTCTAGGACTCTTGCTGGCTGAGACCCCTTCCAGGGGCTTGCATCCCTGGAGCATCTGCCCCCCACGCCGCCCCCATCCCTAGGGGCTTGTCTGGGACTCTTGCTGGCGGAGCCCCCTTCCAGGGGTTTGCATCCCTGGAGCATCGGGGAAGAGGCCCCCTGCCCGACCGCGCCCCGCCCCCGGCCCCCGCCCCGCCGACGTCGCATTAGCATGAGCGACGCCAGTGGCCGGGGCACCACTCGGGGGCCGAGATTCACCGCGTCATAGCCCCAAGTGGAAGGGAAAAAAAGAGGCGGTGGCGGCGGCGGAGGAGGAGGCAGGAGCCGAGGCGCGTGGAGGGAAGCGAGGCGGTGGGGCTGAAGAGACTGCGGGCGCGGCAGCATGCCCCTCGGCCGGCGCACCCCGCCTCTCTGCTCCGCAGGGGCTGTTCCTGGCGCTCCCCCGGCACAGTGCGTCCAGTCTCCGGCCGTAGCTCCTCCGCTTGCTGGCCTCCACGGCTGCACCTGAGCTCAATGGCAACTGGTCCCGGGAGCAGCTAGGAGCTCCTTGCTTTTCTCTCTGAGCTCAGGGACATGAGCCCCACAACCACCTGAAGCGCACAGGGGGCGCCGCGCGGCTAAGACCGCGCCCCCGAAGTCCTGCACCTTAGCCTCTGCACTGCGGGACGCCGGAACCGGACTCCAGCAGAGGCGTCCTCGGAAGAGCAGCCGGGTGGGACATGGAGCCCTCAGCGCCCACGGACCAGGCTCGGGCGGCCGCCACCAAGCTGTCTCAAGCCGTGGGCGCGGCGCTGCAAGAGCCCCAGAGGCAGCGGCGTCTGGTGCTGGTCATCGTGTGCGTGGCACTGTTACTGGACAACATGTTGTACATGGTCATCGTGCCCATCGTGCCCGACTACATCGCCCACATGCGCGGGGGCAGCGAGGGCCCAACCCTGGCCTCCGAGGTGTGGGAACCCACCCTGCCGCCGCCCACTCTGGCTAACAGCAGCGCCTACTGGGCCAACACCTCGGTGTCCCCGACGGCTGCCGGGTCTGCCCGGTCGATCCTGCGACCTCGCTACCCCACAGAAAGTGAAGATGTGAAGATAGGGGTGTTATTTGCCTCCAAAGCCATCCTGCAGCTGCTGGTGAACCCCTTGAGTGGGCCTTTCATTGATCGCATGAGCTACGACGTCCCACTGCTTATTGGCCTGGGCGTCATGTTCGCTTCTACAGTGATGTTTGCCTTTGCAGAGGACTATGCTACGCTCTTCGCTGCACGCAGTCTGCAAGGCCTAGGCTCAGCCTTCGCGGACACGTCTGGCATCGCCATGATCGCAGACAAGTATCCGGAGGAGCCAGAGCGCAGCCGTGCCCTGGGCGTGGCGCTGGCCTTCATCAGCTTTGGAAGCCTAGTGGCACCGCCCTTTGGGGGCATCCTCTATGAGTTCGCTGGCAAGCGCGTGCCCTTTCTAGTGCTTGCTGCTGTTTCACTCTTTGACGCTCTACTTCTGCTGGCGGTGGCCAAGCCCTTCTCGGCCGCAGCACGGGCGCGGGCCAACCTTCCTGTGGGTACGCCTATCCATCGCCTCATGCTGGACCCTTACATAGCAGTGGTAGCAGGCGCGCTCACGACCTGTAATATTCCCCTTGCGTTCCTCGAGCCCACCATTGCCACGTGGATGAAGCACACGATGGCCGCATCCGAGTGGGAGATGGGCATGGTCTGGCTGCCAGCTTTCGTGCCGCACGTGCTAGGCGTCTATCTCACCGTGCGCCTCGCGGCACGTTATCCACACCTGCAGTGGCTGTACGGCGCCGTCGGTCTAGCGGTGATAGGGGCGAGCTCCTGTATTGTGCCTGCGTGCCGCTCCTTCGCGCCGCTAGTGGTCTCGCTCTGCGGCCTCTGCTTTGGCATTGCGTTAGTGGACACGGCTCTGCTGCCCACGCTCGCCTTCCTGGTGGACGTGCGCCACGTATCCGTCTATGGCAGCGTCTATGCCATAGCTGACATCTCCTATTCCGTGGCCTACGCGCTCGGGCCCATAGTGGCAGGCCATATCGTGCACTCACTTGGCTTTGAGCAGCTCAGCCTTGGCATGGGCCTGGCCAACCTGCTCTACGCGCCAGTTCTGCTGCTCCTGCGTAACGTGGGCCTTCTTACACGCTCTCGTTCTGAGCGCGATGTGCTGCTTGATGAGCCGCCGCAGGGTCTGTATGATGCGGTGCGCCTGCGTGAGCGGTCGGTGCAGGGCACCGACGGCGGCGAGCCTTGCAGCCCGCCTGGCCCTTTCGGTGGGTTCGAGGACGACAATTACTACTATACCTGCAGCTAGCAGCCCCGCTCCGCCTCCAGGTCATCTCCCTCCCGCCTCTAGGGTCCAGGTGACTGCTCTGAGAGCCTTCTGGTCAACTAGGGCTTAGGGCCCGCCTCCTCCAGCGAGTACCCCAGCCCTTCCCCAGTCTTGATTCCCTTGCTGATATCCCTTCTCCGTGACCCTTCTCAATCCCCCCATCCCCGTATCCATTGGAGGGGGGGATGGAGCACGGGGACACAAGAATTGCGCTCCTGCGAATGTGAAGAGGTGTGCGGTCCTCACCTCACCTCGGAGCTCCCCGAAGTAGAGCCATGCATCTGTTTGTCCTTCCTTGGATCTTTCCAGTGCCAAACTTGGCGTGCTGCACCGCGGTGCCTCTGGCCTGAATTAATAAACCATATCTGTCTGAAGAGGCCAAGTCTCTTTACTGGTGAGGGGTGGTATGGTATAGAACCTGAACAGAGGGAAGGCTGGCCTGGGTCTCACAGGCTCAGCCCAAGCCTGAGGCTGGCAGAGGAGTGAGAGCCAACAGATTCCTTTATTGCTTGACAAAGGGATAAGAAATAAACCAACTCAAAGAGGGCTCTCACCCATAGATACCTAGAACTCATGCTTCCCCCACCACCACACATATCCAACCTGGACTGAGATAGTCCCTCCTTTTCAAGCCCAGCGCAGCTCCCTGAGTCTCCATTCGAGGGAGCCTGAGGATCCATTCTGGCTGTGCAAATCTACCTGCCCTTCGAGGACACACCCAGCACCACAGAGTTCTCAGAAGCCTGGATTGGGCTTCCCTTCCCACTGGCATCTCACCCCATCCTGCCCCAACCCCAAGAAAGAAGCAGCGTTGTTTCTTGAATAGAAAGAAAAATTGCCCCCCCATCCTTCAGGGCTTCAACCTGGCCACAGAGTTCCTTAAGGAGCTAGGTTCTATCCCCTGAGGAGTGGGAGAACAGCTCGCTGTGGACCTGCCTTTTCCCCAAGAGGGAGAAAGGAAAGAATGCAGCTGGATGTGAATATGGGAGCTGGTGCCATCCCTCACTCAGCCCACCCTGTCCTGAATGGAAGTGGCCACTTCGGTCTGTCAGGGAAGTTTCCCATTCTTGTCTCCCCTTGTGGGAGCCCTAGGCAGTGTAGGCTATACACTCAGTCCCAGAACCTGCTTCCTGTTCACAGAGCCCTCTGATCTCAGGGTGGAGGGGCAGTTGAGTTAGGGTCATCTATGTGTGGAGGGTATCTGTCCTCTCTCTCTCTCTCTCTCTCTCTCTCTCTCTCTCTCTCTCTCTGTGTGTGTGTGTGTGTGTGTGTGTGTGTGTGTGTGAGATTGTGATTGTGACTGTGAGTCTTGTTTGTGTATCTGAGGCATGTCTGTCTTTGTGGACCCCTCTCTGTTCACTCTGGAGAGGCATCTATATAGGAGGGGCACTTTGTCTGGGAGGAGTGTCTAGCAACCCCTATCTGTCATCAGAGTAGATCAAGTCTGTGTGGATCAAGTCTGTGTTCCTTCACTACCTCCTCTTCCAAAGCCTGCTGGAATGGGATGGCAAAGGAAAGGAGGGGAAGTCCCACATAGCCAACCAACTCATTAATTATCAACATTTTTAAAGAGGTGCAGTAAGGTTCCAGCCTGGTCTAGCTGGTGAGGAGGGCTGTAATTTCTTCTGTCCAAACACTTCCCAGGATTCTGCATATGTCACTGCAGAGGGGATAATGAAGATGGGAGAAACCGGGGAACTGGGGAACGCTGGGGCGGGGCCATCGGCATGAACAGGACACCGTTCTCTGGCCTCTCCAGGGCCTAAATTCCGCTGCCAGTCCACGAACTCGTCTGGGAAGACCGTCCGGGACAGGTTCGGAGGACAGGAGGTGGGAATCGAGGGGCGGGGCAGGGGTATGGGGAAGCAGAGTACCGTGAGGAAGAGACAAGGGGAGGGTAAAGGGGAGGGAGAAAAAGAGAGCGAGGGAGGGAGGAAGAAGGGGAGGGAGTCCAAGGAGGTGCGGCTGGTTTGCTTGCAGCCAGTCTGGTGGCCGCAGGAATCCGGCGACGTCGGAGACTCTACTACGGATCTAGGCTGCAGCCCCAATCCCTACTCGGCCCCCACCCCCGTGCGGGCTCACACTGCTGCCCCTAGTCCTGCTTGGTGCTCCTGGCCGACGCAGAAGAGCCCTGGAGTGCAGGTGAGAAGGGCTGGGCGGGCCGCGCTGGGCGCGCAGGGCTGAGCCCGGAGCTGAGCCCCGGAGCGCTGTGGACCCGGGCGGGCGCGGTCCCTCCGGAGGAGCTGTCCACAAAGGAACATCTCCCAGGCGGAGAGGACCCAGGACTCTCAGGGTCCATCGCGTCCCAGGCAGCAATGGTCGTCGGGGTACATCCAAGAAACTACGGGATTTATGCCTAGACTGGGAGAGGCTTGATCCCTAGGGCTCTGGGACTCCCTTGACCTTTACCCACGCACCTATGCTATTTTCACTTCACGGAGCATCTGCCAAGCGCCAAGATCTGTGCCTTCTGTTCCTAGTTATCAGGGGCCCTTGGTCTCACCGCTGGGGCAAGCACCCAGCTTTCTGCAGACCTTCTGAGTAAGATGAGGAGAGCCCAGCGGCAGGTGGTTGATCTGCAGAGGTAGCAGCAAAGAGAGGCTGGGATGCGAGCCCAGACTAGTGTTGGGCCTTCAGGACAGAGCACAGACACTTCTGGGAACCCTCACAAGCCAGGCCAGCAGAAGCAAGGATGGAAGGGCACCCAAATACATACACATAAGCCCTCTAGGCCTGAACCCAGGAGCTAAGGAGGAAGTCACTGGGGTGAGGGTGGAGGGAGAGGGGAGGGGCCCACGGGAAGTCATCTGGCAGAGGCCTAAGCTCCTCTCCAAGATGTGAGGTCTCTGGGGTCTGACCAGTGTTTTACATTTTCTACCACTGCGATGGCATAAGAGGAAGTGTCCACTGCATCATCTATAGGGCCTTTATCAACTTGACCTTGCCCTGGTAGCCACCCCAATTAATTAATCAACTGAACACCCCCACCTTCACACTGCAATTTCTAGGCACATTTGGGCCCAGGGACCATTGTGTTGGAGTGCACTGGTCCTGCCTGCAAGGACTTTCCTTTCTCTGCTCCATGAGGCCAGGCAGTCTCCTTAGGTCTGGTTCATCCACCTTTCTGAATGGTCCCAACCTAGTGTGAACTGAGCCTGTGCCAATACCTGGGCCATATTTGCCTCTGAGTGGGGCTGCTGCTAGTTGTGGTCAAACAAGCTAAATATCAGTTTTAGACTCTTGGTAAAGAATGGAGGTTGAGTTGGTGGAAATTCTGACTGTGTGCCTATGCGGGTTTAGGTCTAGTGGGGCAGGCTGTAACCCACAACCCTAAAAACTGGCAGAGCCCTTCTTGTCCTAGTTTTCTTCTATGGCACCTTCCAAATAAAGCTGGTTTTTCCCAGCCTGCCAGGAAGCTCTAGGGACCCTGGCCATCTATTCTCCTGCCTTGTGTCCTTCCACATTCCCGTAGTACCTACCCTTGGAACTTGTTGCCTGGAGACTACCAAAGTCACCATCCATCCCTACACATAGTCTAGATTCCCCAGCATCCAAGTGTCACTCAGGGTATAGGGCCTAGGAAGGTTTGAGGCCACTCATATGGTATACTTTCTCTCTCTCTCTCTCTCTCTCTCTCTCTCTCTCTCTCTCTCTCTCTCTCTCTCTCTCTCCTCACACGCTACCTCTCTCTCTCTCTCTCTCTCTCTCTCTCTCTCTCTCTCTCTCTTCCTCAGCTTACACGCTAGGCCCAGCCACGCATCCTAGATATTAAAAAAAAAAAATCTGAGCCCAGCAGTTATGTTCTTGCCTTTGAGAAGCCCACAATCTAGTGGAAAAAACAAATTTTAGTCAGCATAGTGCAGATCAGCTGAGTCCCAGGCAAGACCAAAGCCAGTGTTCTGACCCTGGTGGACATGGAATGGGCAAGCCCAGCCCTGTACCTTCTAGGGCTTCCCTGATGTGGTCATTTAGCCTTGAGTTGCAACAGTCTCATGCAAGCAAGTCCTACTGGTGGACCCATTGTCTTCCACCTGGAGACTCAGAGAGATCACTGTGGTCAGGGGCACAGATCTGAGGTCTGATATGGCAGTCACATCTGCAATGAGTCCCCTATACACTGATTCTAGGCTGTGGTCTCCTCATGGTTTGGGGGTAAGCGTGTGGAAGGTGAGGGGTTCATTAAGGCCTAAATGACTCATATGTGGTACTTTCCCTTCTCTGTTCCCAGGTCTACACCTCTGCTACTCTAGAGCAAGAACTACCAAGATGCCCATCCTGGAAAAGGTCCCATATAGGATGCCTGTAAAAACTCCCAGCAGTGAGGAGGAACTTGTAAGTAACTGTGGAGCCATATGTCTTACCCTGCATTCTTTTCTCAGTTGTCTTACTACCAGAACAGTCTTGAGTGAGTAGGAGTGGCTCCTGTCATTTGCCTGTCCCCCAATCCTGCCTTCTCCTAAGCAGAAGGCCAAATGGCAGCCCTGTCCTGCCCTTTGGAGAAGCCTGGTTGTGCCTGGAGGGCCAGAAGTAAGGTGTTACTGGAGTTTGGGGGGAAAAGCCTCGGGTCTGGCTCCAGGAGTCCCAACAAGCTAGGCTCAGCCACCTGTCCCCAATACATCAATTAAAGAGGCAAGTAATGGCAAAAGGCAGAGAAAAGAGATTTACTCAACTGACACATTAGGAAGATGAACAGATAGAGAGGTCCATTTCTCCTAAATCTCTCTTAAAAGCACTACCATCAACTTTAGATTTCAGGGGGAAAATTGGTGTAGGAGGCAGAGGTATGCAGACTTGGAGCAGTCATGGTCAAGATGTGGTCTAATTGATTGTTATCTTGGGTGTGATTCTGCAAGATTGCCGAAAGAAGTTGCCTCTGTGACCACTGAGGGGAACAGTTTGGTTTCCAGATGATTTTCCTGCGCCAGGGAGTTTTCTCATCATGGATAATTGCTCTCACCTGGGGAGCAGTTGCCTGCCCTGGGAGGCCGCAAACCAGTGCTGTTTCAGGAACACAAGGTGAATGAGGTTTAGAACAACGATTGGAGACCTTCAGGCACCTTTTAAGGGTCTGGCATTGTAAAAGCTGTGAAAACTGATAAGTTACTCTTATCTCTGTGATTTCAAGCCTTTCAGAGGGGTCAGTTAGACAGATACTCCTTGAGTGATTATCATGCCTGTACACAAAATCAAGCAGGAGTCTGACCTAAAATAAAGGGGACAGACACAAAATGAAGGCAGAGATGCCTGGTTTTCATCCTGCTCTTAGTTACCTTGTGAACACAACTAAGAAGTCAGTGCTTTTTTGGCACAAGCAGTTTCTAAGTGCTGGCTGTGACCTCAGGGTACTGGGTGGGCAGACAGCAACATTTCCCAGTCTCAAGGCCAAGGAAAGCCCTTGTTCTCACTCAGGCACTACCTCCCTTACCTCCACCAATCTCCCTGTACCCCCAAATTCTACTTCAGATGGCTTGGAGCCCAGCAACTTGCCTACTTGAGGCTGAATCCCCTTCCCAAGCTCCGGCACATCCCAGCCCCAGCTGCTGTGGCTGGTTCAGCCTTGGAACATTAAGCATCATTTTTTCCACTGGTTTGAAACAATGCCACCCTCCCTGGGCAGCCTCCCTGGGCAGACAGCCTCCCTCCCATTCTGAGCAACCTTCCAGGGATTCAGCAACACATCTGATTTCAAGTTGCTACAACAGCTGGTTTCTCTTCCACACTGCTCTTCCCCCTCCCTTTGGCCCAATCAGAACTTTCTGGTTTCTGCCTTGAATTTGCTCACTACATTGCCTCTATATCTGGTCCACACCTCTACTGCTGTCTCCAGTACATGGCATGCCCTTTCTTTCCCTTGCCTTGGTTTTCCTGGAGAACAGACTATCTCTTCATTGTCTCTGAGACCAGCCCAGGCCCTGGCTCACAGGAGCCGTCTAGAAAATATGCAAGGACTCTGAAATTCTGAGTCCCTTGGCACAAGGCCAGAGGTACAGAAAAGTCTGAGGAAGAACCATTCCTGGGGCTCCGATGTCTAAATTGAGATTGTTCATTTTACCCCATCGCTGCTTCCCTGTCACCCAGACTGAACCACAGCATATGATAGAAGCCCAGATGAAGGGTGGCCATCTCTGGCAGATCTGCCACTGCTCTTGGCCAGACCACCAGCGGGGCTGGGTTTTCTGTAGATCTTTGCCTACCTCGTCCACACAGACCCCCATAAACAGAAGAGGCAGAACCAGAGTGACTGGGGGGGGAGCGGTCAACCTGGCTTGCTGGAAGTGGATTGAGGAACCTGTGATGCTGCCCAGACCTGTCCTTGCATCTGTATTGTTCCCCAGGACAGGAGCACCAGAAGTTGGTGCTGACACTCCACCTTCAGCCAGAGTAGTAAGCTCTAGAGACAAGATCAGACAGGTGTGAACTCATTCATCCATCAGCACTTATTTTGTTCCGTCATGGCCCAGTACCCAGCTGCAGCCGACAAGTGCTTTCAGCAGCCCACTAGGGCAGGGTGAGCCCTTGGGAATCCTGTAGAGACTCAACTCACCACCTCACAGAGAAGAAATCACTGAAGGATGGCATCCCACTGTGTGCCAGCTGCATAGAGTTTTAACAAAAGCATTAAAAATCTTGTTTTCCTATTGTCACAGGCTGAAAGAAGGAGACTAGAAGGAAGGGAGGAAAGGTTGTAAAGGAGAGGAGAGGGAAGGCTGAGGAGAAAGACAAGAAATAAACTGGGGTATAGCTTGGTTGGGGTGAAAGGCCCTGGGTTTAGAAGGAAAGAAGAAGGGAGGGAGGAGGAAAGGGAGGGAGGGAGGGAGGGAGGGAGAGGGGACGTTGGATGAAAATTGCTGTTCGACCTGGGACTAGTCTCTTCACACTGTGGGTCTCAGTCTCATCTGTAAATGGGACAAAATACTCTGCCGTAGCTATGTGACAAATTGAAGTCACATACAAGACCCTGGGTGACCATGGCTGTTTGGGAAGTGCAGTGCCCATGTGGGAGGATGCCAGTGTGGGTTTCTTCTGGCCTCTCACTACATTTGGGGCCCAGAGACCACAGGCTTACTCTTAGGATTTCCTTTGGAGGAATAATACGAGTTAACTATAACATTTTATGCCATGATTATTGGGGGGGGGCAGTTGTTTTTCTCTTTAATTTTCTCTGGGTCCCTCTCAGGTAAGTGGAATTGTTATTTATGTCCTAAGAGGCCTGGCGAGACCTGGACAGACATGGAACCAATTCCCTGTCAAAGTTTCATACCTGGAAAGGCAGAAAGGGCCACTGTACCAGGAAACATTTGTAGAAAGCTGGTCTGTAGGGCAGGGTCTCCAGGCAAAGCCGTCTTTGACCCATTCAATTCTCCCTGTAAAAGTAGCATTTCTAGTCTAGAAAGCACGTAAGTTCTGGAGCCCTAGTTGGAAAGAATGCCTACCTGAAGAGTGACCAGCAGATAACAAAATTCACCAATAATCTTTCTTCTCAGGTTCATCCTTTATGGACTGTAAGCATGTTCACATCTGTTATCTCTTCCATCCTGTGAAAGGACCATTCTCATAAGAACTGGGCCCCAACAGACAAAGACACTTTCCCAAGGTCATGTAGCTGATCAGCAACAGAATCAGGGTAGAAACCCATGTCTATCTGATGCTAACACCAGGGTCAAGGTGTGAGCCCAGGTCTGTCTGCTGCCAACACCAGGATCAGGATGTGAGCTCAGGTCTGTCCTCTGCACTTTGTATCCTTCTGAGACCCAAGTAGTAAGGTACAGCAACAGCAAGCAAGAAGGCCCTGAATTTACAATTCTGATGAGCTAAGCCCTGTAAACAGCCAGGCTCCAGGATGGGGAACAAGGTTGGGACAAAATGAGACACATCCTGCATCAACTCAGGGACAGATATGAGTCATATTAAGGATAGGCAGTGAATGCTTTGAACCTTCTTTTCCAGGGCTTGCCCAAATTGCCAGTGCCCCCACTACAGCAAACACTGGCCACCTACCTACAGTGCATGAGGCACCTGGTGCCCGAGGAGCAGTTCAGGAAGAGCCAGGCCATCGTGAGGCGATTTGGGGCCCCTGGAGGCCTTGGTGAGGCCCTACAACAGAAACTCCTGGAGCGGCAGGAAAAGACAGCCAACTGGGTAAGCATTGTTGTGTAGGAGTTGACGAGGGACCCCTGCAGAAGTGCAGGAGGTAGATGTGGAGAGATGGAAAGATGGAGGTGAGGGTGTTAGGTGACATAGACAAAGAGACAGAGATGGAGACAGATGGGATGAACAGGCATGCGTTGGTTGACAAGGGAGTAAAGGAGAGGGGCAGGCAAGATGAGGTGGGACTGAGGAAAAGAGGATGACAGAGGGATGGGGAAGGTGAAGTTAAAGAATTGGGGAGACGGGGTACAGAGTTGGTGACAGGGACAGGGGACTTTGGGGATAGAAAGGAAATTAGAAGGCAGAGCGGGGAGACAGGCAGGGCTGAAGCACACATAAGGACTGGCAATGGGCAGGGACGAGAAAGAAAGGAAAAAAGGAGAAAGAAAGAGGGGGAGGAAGGAGGGAGGAAGAGAGGGAGGGAGGGAGGAAAAGAATAAAGAAAGAGAGAGAGAGAAAGAAAGAAAGAAAGAAAGAAAGAAAGAAAGAAAGAAAGAAAGAAAGAAAGAAAGAAAGAAAGAAAGAAAGAAAGAAAGGAGAAATATGCGGTAAAGATGGAGGACAGGCCTGGAGGACTGGGAAGCATGTGGGCCCAGAAGCTAGGGCTCTGTGTGTATGTGTAGAATGAATGAAGAATGACCGATCCAGTGAGGGAGCCTGACCTTCTTTCATGGTGGGCAGGATAGAACTGATGACCTGTGCTGGAAAAATGCTGTTTAGGAAGTGTGTGTACAGAGTCAGGGTAATGGCACCCTTCCCTGTGCTCCCTGGCAGGTGTCTGAGTACTGGTTGAATGACATGTATCTCAATAACCGCCTGGCCCTGCCCGTCAACTCCAGCCCTGCTGTGATCTTTGCTAGGCAGCACTTTCAAGACACTAATGACCAGCTCAGGTAAGGCTATACATGTGTGACTGGGGAGCCTGCCTGGGGTGTAGGACCTGGTCTCAGTGCCAGAAGGAGAGGCCAAAGATTATGCGTTGGCTGAACTTACTGGGGCCAAGCACCACAAGACAGCATCTCCTGAGGCCATCAGGCCTGGAGGGAGGTATTACTCTGCAATAAACACATGTTCTTCCCCAAGATACATTTATTTGATGTGGGCGCTAATAGGGGTCATGAGCTCAGGGGACCCCTACAGGGGGTCTGAGCTGTCATGTATTCTGCCACCTAGCAGTAGTCATGGCTGGGACATGCTGCTCCATGTGCCTGAGAGTGCCTCTGTGCCCTCCAGAGCTCTGCTCTAAACAGCCTCCAAAGTGGGAGGGAAAGTCCCTCCCTGCCAGCGCCACTGCCATCTGCTGCAATTTCAGAGCTCACTGAGCTGCTGGAAGGGCCTCTGGCTCCACTGAGAATGGTCGTAATGGTGGGTAGGGGCAGGGAGGAAAGATTAGAGTCTGTCAGAATTTCCTCCTCTCAAGGCCTGAATGGGCTGAACATGGACAGGATTCAAAGGAGATGGAAGGCCTACCTACATGGCTCGAAAAAAAGGATCAGAGCCCTCAACCTCCAGCAGAGCTCAGCTATGCTAAGAATTGTAGCCCAAGTCCAGTCCCTACCTGCAGGTCTCCCTCCCTCCTAGAAAGGAGCATGAGGATTGATGAATTCTGAAAACGGCTCTCCAAATTGCATCCAAGGGGCATTTCCCCCCTATGCAATTAAGCCAGGCCTCATCATCCGTGGACTGTGAAGATGGCTCAGTACCCTGGCTCTGGTCTCTGAAGCCTCCCCACCCCCACCAATAGTTACTTTCCTTTTCATTAGCACTTGGGGGGGGGTACCATTCCTCCAGACTTGCCCCAGGAAACTGGATTTTCTCAGAACTCCAGATGTTCAAGCCTGACTAGTCCAGCCGCAGGACTGGCCTTGCCCAGGGAGAACACTACCCCACACCTTCCGTTTCCTGGCACTCACTCTGCCTCTCCTTCTGGCTCCTCTTCCTCCTCAAGATGATTCTGGCTCCTCCCTCCCCACCCACCTCCCCAAAGCTGAGCTATCCCCAGTTCTCACCACAGGACCATTTTTAATCCAAGACTGTGGTGGGTTGACAGCACTGGGGGAGGGGCAGCAAGAACCACATCCCATTAGTGCACACACGACCTGGCATATGGCAGGCGATAGATGGGTGAGTTTAGAGCAAGGGAAGGGGAGGGAAGAACACGGAAGGAGAAAGGGAGGAGGAAATTAAGAAAAAAAGGAGGGTGGCAGGAACGATGAGGGGAGCTGGCCCATGAGGACCCCTGAAACTCCTGTCTCTCCATGTCCCCGTAGGTTTGCAGCCAGCCTCATTTCTGGTGTGCTCAGCTACAAAGCCCTGCTAGACAGGTAAGTATGGGCCCAGTCTGGGAGGGGTAGGGCCCTGCTAGGCTATCTGCTCTCATATTTGTCTCCCTGCTATGCTACCCAGGGAGCTCTAGAGGGCAGTGACCTGGTCTTTTTCTTTTTAAAAAAATATTTTATGAATTATTTTTATTTTATGTATATGAGTATATTGCTTGCATGTATGTAAGTGCACTTGTGTCGTACGGTGTTCGTGGCGGTCAGGAGAGTGTGACAGATACTCTGGAACTGGAGTTACAGACAGTTGTTAGCTGCCATGTGGGTGCTGGAAATCGAACTTGAGTTCTCTGCAGGAGCAGTCAGTGCCCTTAACTGCTGAGCCATCTCTCTAGTCCCAAGGGCAGAGACCTGATCTGTTTTCTAGATATGTGGTCTCCTGCCCACTGCCAATATCAAGATGGTTTTTAGTCCAGCTGACTTAAGCCATTAAGCATTCCTTTTCCTTCAGTAAGCACTACCCTTCCCTGACCTTTGAAACACCCCCCACCCCACCTCCAGACCTCCTTTTATCACCCATTGTATGAATTAGATGATTGGAGTCTACTCTACCATAAAGGGCAGAGAAGGAAGCAGTGTTAGGGTAGTGTCAGTGGTGCCATGTGGGGTGATTGTCTCCCCAGGTGGGCATATCAGGTTATTCGCTGCTTGTCTGGACCACACATTCCTCCACACAATACCATGATCATTACTCTCTTTCTGAGTTGGGCTACCAGGCCTGTGAGCTGCCCATTCCTGCTGTATTTCCAGAGCTTGCTCCCTTCCTCAGATTGAACTTGATCTGGAAATCACTCCTTCATTCATACAATGTCTGTCTTCACAGAGCCTTTCCCTCCCAACACCCTGACTGCAGCAAAGAGGAGGGAGGGTACTGACCCTAGCCACAGGGCCCAGGGACTCTGGAGTGATCTATTACTGGCAGGCTTTACCCTCAACTCTCACGTGGGTATGCAGATAGGTGTGTGTGAGTACATTACATGTGCTCACAACCATACATATCCATGCATAGTCATATAAAGGTGCCTGTGTCTTATACTTGCAAATGTTATAAGGTTGGAACAATCGAGAGAGTGTCTGTTTGGGGCACCTCATTCCTTCACTCATTCATTCATTCACTTTCAGTGTATTGATGCTGGGAAGATGAAGAGAAATTAGCAGCTTTTTACCTGATCCCCAAAAGTTCTCAGTTACCGAATAAGACAGACACAAAATAAAACTTGATTTCATTTGAGCTCCAAACATCTTCACTGGAGATTTCTCCTTGTCACTGCAAAGTGGTCTAGTAGAATTTTGTATGTAACTCCACGTGCTCCCACCCCTCACCCATCCTGCCTTCTCAGTACAGATACTAGTGCATCGCTGGTTGGTAGGTCCAGGAACCAGGAGTTGCCTCTGGTCCCTCTTTCTCCCTCCATGTCATCCATGGTACTCAGATGTGGTCACTGCTTGCCCTCAGCTTGCCCCTAAGCCATCACCCTACTTGGCCTACATAACCATTTCAGTCTTGGTTATAGCCTTCTTCCTCATCCTTCCTACTTTGGTCCTCTCCTTATATAATCGGGGCCATTAAAAAGGCAAAACAGGACAGGATATGCTGGGAATATAGCTTAGAGGTAAAGCACTTGCCTACTATGGGTGAGGCCCTGGGTTTGGTCTTCAGTTCTGAAGAAAAAAAACAGAAACAAAAACTGAGCTGGGAGTGTTGTGTCTTAGTGATCATGTGCATGCTTAGCATGGGTGAGGCTCTGAGTTCAACACCCAGCTCCAAAAAGACAAAAGAGAACATAATCCAAATCATGTCTCTGCAGGTCAAACCTTCCCTGGGGCTTTTAATGCATCAAGAATAAGCTGCCAGCTCCCACCCTGCCTCTGGAGCCTCGGGTCCTGACCTTGCATACTTCCCTAGCCTTTTCTTCACTCTTCACGTATTTTCAATCCTGCGGGTTTCTTTTCCACTGATCCATTGATGTGTCTCAAACTACATCTGTTGAAGAACCTTTATTTTCAAATTTTGTGTATGCTTTTTATAAACATGAAGACACAGCAAAAAATTAATTACTAGAAAAAGTTTACAAAGGCTTAAAATATGAGACTGCATACTTTATTATTGAATTCAGTTGATATAAAATTCCCACCATGATGCCACAGAGGGTTCTGGATTCTGGCACTCATCTTCTCATGAGGCAGTCATGAAATTTCAGTGCAGTATCCTCACTTTGGGGAACAGTGCCATGGGGCACTCCAGCCAGTCCATCTTTATGGCAGCCTCTTACCCTTTGGGCTCAGCTCAGTCAAGAAAGCCTCAATGAGATTTCCTCTTAGCCCTGGCCTCCTGCCCTCACCTCCTGAAATCCTCCTGTCTCCCAATTTGCTGTCTGTGCTCTACTCCCCAGCAACAGATTCCAGGACCCAGAGTAGAAAAATCATGTCTAATTACTACCGTAGTCCCCAGACCTCAGAATGGTACCTGGCACAAAAGTGCTCAGCAAACTTTGGTGGCTGAAAGAATAAAAGAATAAATTTATGAAAAGATGATGGAGGATAGGTAAATGGGTGGGTGGATGGTGGGTAGATGAATGCATAGTAGATGGTTGGATGTGTGGTAAAAGGATGGATAGTTAGTTGTTGGGTAAAATACATGATGGATGCATAAATGGGAGATGAGTGGATGGGTAATTGCATGTGTACACATATGCATGGTAGATGGATGAATGAATTGATGGATAGGTGGTGGATGGTTACATGTATGGTAGATAAATGGTGGGTGGCTGGATGGATGCATGCATGGTAGAGGGATGGATGGATAGATGGTGTATTAGTTACTTTTCTGTTGTGATAAAATGCCATGACCAAAGATAACTTATAAAAGGAAGAGATTATTTTGGTCTGGAGTAGGAGTCCATAATGACAAGGAAGGCATGGAAGAAGGCAGCTAGAGCAAGAGGCTGGCTGATCACATTTCAGCTACACACAGGAAGCAGAGAAAGAAACAGCAGGAAGTGAGCAGGGGCTATAAATCCTCAAAGCCCTTCCCTGGAGATGTACTTCCTCTAGCAAGGCTATACCCCCTAAAGTTTCCATAACCTCCTCAAACAGTGCCACCAACTGGGGACCAAGTGCTCAAATCCATGAGCCTATGGAGGACATTTCTCATTCAAACAGCAACAGATGAATAAATGGATGGATAAGAGGTAGACAGATGGATGGATGGATGGATAGTAGATGGATGCATAAATGCATGCTGGATAGATGGCTATATAGTGAATGGACAGATAGAAGGGTTAATGCAGACAGTGGTAGTGGTGAATAAATGGATGAGTAGATGGATAGATGTATGACTGATGAATGGATAGATGTACGGATGTATGATGCTGGTGGATGGATGGTGGATGTGTGGATGGATGCATAGTATATGTATAAATGTGTAAGGGAGGGATGGATGAATGAGAGGATGTATGACAGTGGTGCATGGATGATAGATGGATGTATATATGGATAGAAGGACCAATGGATAGAGTCATGATGGATAAATGAGTGGAAGGGAAGATGGATGACTTGCATACATGGTGGGTAGATGGTTGGATGGAATGATAAACACCTCATGCAGAGACCACATGACAAAAAGAGTTTTCTGCTTTGAACTTGAAGGAGGTTTCTAGAAGAGATGATGAAAAGTAGGCTCTTGGAGAAGAATTTTTCTAAAAAGGACAATGGAGTAAAGGCAGGAGTGGAGAGGAAGGTGTGCCAAGAAGCCATTGGCATAAGCAAAGGCACAGAGGGCTAAGAGGCAAAAATTATATACTCATTGCCTGTAACTGGGGTAGGGTAGAGTCATGGAGATTCAGAAAATTTTGTCACTCCATGGGCCATGGAAATGGAACATTCCACTACTCTAAAAAATGAAAAGCTCTGCCATAGTATAATTCTGAGACTAATCAATACAATAGAGAGTGAGGGTATGGCCCAATGGTAGGGTATTTGCCTAATATACACATGGCCCTAGGTTTGATCCAAGGTACCTCAAAAAAGAAAGACTGAGTTTACCACAGAACCAATTCCATTCCGCTCTCTCCTCCATCCTCTCATGCCTGCCTGCCCCTCTTCTGCTCTCTTCCTCCAGCCACTCCATCCCCACTGACTGGGCCAGAGGCCAGCTCTCAGGGCATCCCCTCTGTATGAAGCAGTACTACAGGCTCTTCTCCTCCTACCGGCTCCCTGGCCACACCCAGGATACACTGGTGGCCCAGAAGAGCAGCATTATGCCCGAGCCTGAGCATGTCATTGTAGCCTGCTGCAACCAGGTAAGTGGTCCACTGTCACCTCTGCAGACTCTCAGATTTGGGGGGGGGTGTAGGGCATATAGTGGTTAGGTATGCCCATGCATTCCTGCTCCTTCACAGGTCCTCAGACCAGTTCCCTGAACTGTACAGTGAGCTAGGGTGCAGTAGTCCCACAAGAGGGCCTCTTACTCAGTCCATTTCTCTCTACCAGTTGTTTTTTTAAGAATGAGAATATTCAGTAAGAGAATGCACCCCCTGAGCTCTTATCTCAGTCCCAAGACAAGCTGAAGACAGACTAATGGACTGGGGGTCATAAATGAGGTCCAGTATGGCCTTGACCCCTCCACCTGCGTATCTATTCATTTCCACATAGTTCGTGACTTTCATGAAGACCAGATGTACAGATTAAGACTAACAGACAAGACCTCCCATGTGTAAGGCTGTGGGCCTAGAACTTACATTCATTCATAACCCTATAGACAGGGCCTCTGAGTCTTCATTTGACAGGTGAGAAAGTGAGGTTTAGGGAAGTTAAATGGTTTTTAAGAGGCAGAAGAATGGCCCAAGGCCAAGCTCTGTACCCTGAAGCTCAGGTTTTCAGATAAAGTTGGACAGAGCCTGTAAAGTTCCCATGCAGGGGAACAGGGTGAGGATGAAGACTCCTGACCCCTTCCCAGTGCCAACCACACTATATATTCTGTCTGTTTATACATCACAAAGAATATTTTATGTGACAAAAAGTGGCTTGAGCATGGGGATCTTGCTGTCTTTTTGTACCTAAAACCTAAGTTTGACAATCATCCAAGCTTCCCCCATCCTCTGGACTTGTTCACTAATGTTTTCTTCTTAGGCTCATTTCAGAAAATTGAGAGCTCAGCAAGGGTAGCTGTGGCCACTGTTCCTAGGCTTAAAAGCCATCAGGAGGCTTCCCAGCCCATCTGACACCCTGGCCAGCCAGCCACAAAATGAAAACCTTTCCTCATCTTCATTCAAAGTCAAGTCAAGCATTTCTCAGCCTCTAGTTAGCAGAGTATCCAATCCTTCTGGAAACAATCATAGGCCAAACCTCACAGATCTTGCTGAGGGTGGTGGGGGCAGACACATCAATCCTCTGCAAAGGATGTGACAGCCTGTGTCAAGAAAGATAATTGGACAAAAATTGTGAAAGATTCTGGCTTTCAAAGTTATAAAATTGTAGTACCACAAGGCTCATATGCCAAGCTCATACATACATACATACATACACACACACACACACACACACACAAATGCGTGCGTGTGTGTGTGTGTGTGTGTGTGTGTGTGTGTGTGTGTAGAAATGCATAACGTTTTTGTGTATTGGTTTTCCATTTTAATCTTCCTCTACAACTTACCTGTTGGCTTGCCTTTTTCGAGGTCTATCACTATAGCTCTATTTGGAGCTGTCAATTCCGGTACGCTGGATGAATACACTACAGTTCACCACTCCAAAAGAACAGCCAGGCTCTTTCTACTGTTCAGCTAATACAGAAAGCCTGATGTGCATCCACTCTTTTGTGTGACTTCCAGTGTACATGGGTGTGTTTCTCTAAGCCCTAAGCTAAACTATGCATGTATAAGTACAGTTGCTGAGTCATAGATAAGCACTTTTTAGTTTTGATTGACACTACCCTCCAACAGGTTTATGTACCAGTTTATACTTGATTCCCTGCAAACAATGATTTTGCATACACTAAGAACCACAAAAGCAAGGTTTCTCTTAGTCAGGTTTAATTTGACCTTTGCTAGGGGGGAGCTTGAAGTCAAGTGCAGTCAACAGCATTGGATGTTCTCCAAAATGGAATGACTCAGACCCACCAAACACCCTGGGAACTTTGGGCCTGAGCATCCTCCATCCTGAGCTCCTCTGTGAGGGCTTAGTGAAGACTTGGAGCTTTGAGCTAGCTGCCACGAGTGATGTGTTTGACCTGTTTCCCCCCACAGTTCTTTGTCTTGGATGTTGTCGTTAATTTCCGTCATCTCAGTGAGGGTGATCTGTTCACTCAGTTGAGAAAGATAATCAAAATGGCGTCCAACGAGGATGAACGCTTGCCTCCAATCGGCCTGCTGACATCAGACGGGAGGAGTGAGTGGGCCAAGGCCAGGACGGTCCTCCTAAAAGGTTAGCTGCAGTGCCCAGCGTGTCTCCATCTCATTCTCATGCCCCTTGGCTTTTCCTCCTCCAGGGCTGGGACATGGCCTCATCCTCATCAGCCTTAGCATAGGGAGCTCCGAGCTCCCTTCAACTCAAGATGGAACAGTGTGGGTAGAGGGGGAGCTTGAAACAGAAGGCACCTGTTATTCTGTGTGATGTCATGCCAGCTTTTTGGGTGACCACTGGAATTGTGGGTCATCTGGGAAGACTAGGGGTATGAGGTTTTGAGTAGGAGAAAGGCTGTGACATATTGCAGCTGTGTTTTACTGGTGGGATGTGCTGATTGATGTTCATTTAGGAACTCAAGCACATGGGGTTGTGGTGTAGAGCCCATCTTTCCAAGCATAGCTGGCTTCCTCTTTCACTTGGTTTCTTGGCCCTGGGACTTTTCATCTTCAAGCTGACCCATAGAACATCCCTCAGGCTGTTCTTATAAAGCTTCTAAGCATTCTGTAAGAAAGCCAATTATCATCTTAAAAGGTATGTGTGTGTGTGTGTGTGTGTGTGTGTGTGTGTGTACATGCATGCAGGTGTGAGTATGAGCATGTTCATGTGGGGGTATACATATATGTGCATATATGCATGTAGAGGCCAGAGGACAACCTCAAGTGTCATTCTTCAGCTGCTATCCATTTCTTGTTTTGAGACAAAGTCTTTCACAGGCCTGGAATTCATCAATAAGCTAAGCTAACTAGCCATTGAGCTCCAGGGATCTACCTGGCTCTACCTCTCCTCATGCTGAGATTATAACTACATATATCATGCCCAATTGTAGCATTGTTTTGTTTTTACATGGGAACTGGGAATCAAACTCAGGTCCTTGTGCTTGAAGGATAAGCACTTTACCAACTAAGCTGTCTCCCCATCCCCAGTCCTAAAGATTTTAATCATCTTCTAAGAAACTGCTTTTCAAACCAAAGCCAGCCTTCAAGGCTGGCTTCCTTTCTTGCTTGTGTTAGACATCCTGGAATGAGAAGCCAGACTTCAAGTCCTCTTCATCGACTGCTAGGAATGGCAAAGGGCCAGGTAATACATTCAGAGTCTGTGTATGTTTAACTCAGGACCCTGAGCTAGGCCTGGGGTAAAAGAGACAGATTTGACAAGGCCTTTGCCTCCATGCAGTCCAATGACAGGAACAGGACAAGAGAAGGTAAAGAGGACATCCAAGCACACAAGAATGACATATCTATCCATGTCACAAGAATGAAATATCTACCCATGTCACAAGAATGACATATCTACCCATACAAAGCAATAGGAACAGCAAATGTCATGTGAGTGCCCTAAGACTTAAGAGAAGGGAAGGAACTCTTCCAAATGGGATTTGAAAGGCTTAGTTGGGAAACATGGGTATGGAGCAAAGCCCTGTGCTATGAGTGAGGGTGGCAGGCAGGATGGAGGATGCTGTCCAGGCAGATAGACCAGTGTGGACGAAGTTAACCACATTAGAGAGACATGTTTCCCTGTTCTAGGGACCACAAGGAGAGCAGTTGGAGTTCAAAGATGGCTATGCTAATCAGATGTACTGGGGCTTAGTTCCCAAATGATAAGTGCCTGCATTTTCCAGTCTCTCTTTCTAGAAGGTTCTTCCTCCAACACTGGTTGGCCCCTTGTACCATGCAGAGCTGAGCTCTGATATCCGGGCCTCAGGCCCTCCCTTCCTTCCCTCCTCTTAGGACACTCTCACCGTGACCTATTTTCTTTTCTTTTTATAAAAGATTTATTTTGTTTTTAACCATGTGTATGTGTGTGTGACATGAACACCTAGGTGCCTATAGAGGCCAGAAGAGAACATTGGATCCCCTGGAGCTAGAGTTACAGGCAGTTGTGAGCTACCCTATGTGGATATTGGGAACAAAACTCAGGACCTCTGTAAGAGTAGTTAGTGTTCTTAACTGCTGAGCCATCTCTCCAGCCCCTTGACCCATTTATTTATCTTGAATGACTTGCTAGCTCTCTGAAGGAGGCTCTGACTTATCTGGTCAGTTCTCTGCCTCCCTCCCACAGTCTATAGGGTCTGTGAGGACAGGGGCCTGTTTGGTTTAACTTCCAAATCTGCTGTACCATCCACAGTAGCCATGCAATTACACTTGTTAAATAAAGCAATGGATATTAATCCCAGAATTATTTACCACTTATCAATTAATTATTCTTTCATCCAACTGTTGAACACCTCCTGAATCCTTGGTCCTAAACAAGGACTGTAAAAGGTACAGAGATGTGTGAATCAAATTTGTTCTCACAGACATGACTACCATGTTGGAGAATTAATAACACCATTTGAAAGTAGTTAATTCCCTCAGGAGACTGTAGTGAAATCACATCCTACCCTTTCCCTCCAGGGATAGAGACAGGCATCAAAATAATCACCTCTGCTTCCCAGACGGTTCCACTTTATTAGCAGGCCAGGCCCAAGACCGAATAGGGTTGCCTTAAGGTCTGAGTGCTTGGGCTGCACTAATAAGAATTAATTTGTTAATGGCACTTGGTCTGGCTTTCTGAATGGAAGTGCTGTTTCTGAAGGAAGTTCTGCAGAAAGGGAACACACACACCTCCCCTTGGGCAAATCAATTAATCTAGTTAGCATCACTGACAGTGTCCTCTGCACAGCAGGAAACCAATTCCTTGAAGAGTGGTGCCCTCTTCCCTGGAGTTACCCACAGAGGGAAACAGGGAGGCCATTTCAGACAGTATTTATGTTTCAAAAGTGAATGGTGATGGCACCTGGGTGAGGGTTGAGGGAGAAGATGGAAATATTCAGAGGAGTCTAGATAGATTTTAAAGCGGAAGCATCATCAGGAAGGAAAAGGGAAGCAAGGGAGCTCCCTGGGTTCATTGTTTGAGCTACTGAATGGCTCAGTACTATTTACTGAGATGGGGATTAGATTGAAAATAGAGGGATCCTGTCCAAATGCACTTGATTTGAGGCATCCTGAGTCATCTAGGTGGAGATGCAACATTAGATCTATGTCTGGAACTCCAGGGTGAGGTCAAAAAGATATAAATTTGAGTCATCAGAACCTAAGTGATATTTAGTTGTAGATCTGCATGAGATCATCCAGAAACCGGAAACAGGGCCTTTGGGATCAAGTGGAGAAAGTTGAAAAGGAAGTGAAAAACAACTCAGCAAGTACAGGAAGACCAGGGGCTGTCACAGATTGAAAAGTGGGGTTCAGATGTCTAGCCACATGGAACGCAGCCGAGAGCTTAAGAAAGAATAGCTCAGAGAGGAGATGCTAAGCTTTTAAACCTTGATGTCTGCAAGCTTGATAACGAGGAGTAGAGATTACCAGTGGTTGTGGGTGGGTAGAAATAGCCCAACAGCAGAAGGGAATTGCTAATGAGGTGGTCAGTGACTAGACCCAGCAAGTGTGGATGACCGTACAGACATTTGGGAATTAACAGGAGCATAAAAATGAGCGGGAAACAATGGGGCATTTCTGGAAGAGAATGTGGGTCCAGAGAAGTGTTAACAGTAAGAGAGGTAAGTGCATGGTTGTGGGCAGGCAAGCAAGGAAGGGAGGAGCAAAGAGTGGTGAGAAGGGAGGAGGTAAAGGGTGGGAGTGCTTGCAAAAGTGAAAGCAGATGGAAGCGGAGAGTAAGAGGCCTTTGTTGGGGCTACAGATGGTGGAGTATGAGGGGACTTCCAGGAGCGGCTCTTAGTTTGGGATCTGCAGAATGACGGCATGACCTAGGAGAAGTGAAGATAGGATTCTGAAGACAGAGAGAAATGTGTAAGATAGACTCTTGGGAAATGGGAAAGAACTTACTTGGGGCACTAGTGAGACTTATGACTGCGTTGGGCCCACATAGGAGCGTTTAGAGGTTTGTCGATTTCAGTGGAAGGTAGGTAGATTATTACAGGACTTGCCTATACACACACACACACACACACACACACACACACACGCACACACGCATACACACACATACACACACAGACACACACATACACACATGCATACACACACGCATACACATACATATACACACACATACACACAGACACACGCATACACACACATACACACATACACACACACAGACACACACACACGCATACACACACACACAGACACACACACGCACTCACGCACGCACACACAAAATACACAGGAGAGATTAGGATACGGTTCTAAATGCTCAGAGGTCTGACATGGCACGCACGCACGCACGCGCATATACACACATGCACACACACAAACGGTTTAACTTCTCATACTCAAGAAAGGAGAAGGTGGGTTCCTGGATTCAGCAGAGTTGGTGAGTAGGAGACAGGTATGGCAAGGATTGGTTATGATGCCGGAATCTGAATTAAGTTGCTGTTGTGGTATGTTCAGGCTGCCGTGGCAAAGTGCCACAAACTGTGGTTAAACGAAAGAAATGGATTGTTTCACAGTTCAGGAGGCCAGAAGTCCACTACCGAGGTGTCTGCAGGGCTATTTCTCCTACGGCCTCTCTCTTCTTGCTGATGTCTTCAGCCTGTGTCTTCACATGGTCACCCACTTTGTGGATCTGTGTCCTCACCTCCTCTTCTTATAAGGATGCCAGTCATGTTGGATTAGGATCCACACTAATTTAACTTAATTAGCTCTTTTAGAGGAGAGGAATTTCTGGTAGAGAGAAGTTTCCCAATATGCTCTTGGGAGTGGGTGCTGAGATTACTCTGTCAGAGGTAAGTGGGTCAAGGAATGGAGAGAAGAGGATGTTCCCTGGTTCATCCACAGGGTGTTCAAGTTGCAGAAAATGAGAGTGAGAGCAGTGATGGGGCAGGGAGAAGGAGACCCAGGAGCCTAGGTGTTCGTGACCAGAGGTTGGGAAGAGATTGGTGCAGTGTAGCAATAAGGGGATGGTTCCAAGGGGGATAAAAGTTAAAGGACTCTAGCTTCAAATGGAAAGGGATGAAAGAGGAAGGATTGCTGAGAGGGCCCTTACCTGACTTGGCCCTATAGTACATGAACGTGAAGGAAAATAGCAGTGTCCTATCAGAGGGCACATGGGTTTGAACCCTCAAGAGCACCAGGCTCCAGTTGGAGCAGGTGAATGGAAGATTCATAAAAGAGTCGGCCATGCTGAGAACCGGCCTGCCACAGACAGCACTCAATGGTTCGGAAGGAGCAAAGGACAGGGAATGTAAGTATTCTTAGGGTACATATGGAGCTGGGGGCATGGACGTACCAGTGGGCCATCAGGATGGGGATCATCATTGTCAGCCATGTTCCCTAGTCTGTAATGCCTATACAGTTGCTGTCTGCTTGCCCAGCAGGGTTTGCTGGGGCCCATGTTAACTCCATGGTGTGGCTAAGCCATTTCCAAATGTCATAGATCCCAACTTTTAGTTGAAGCCCAAGTCCCACCTCCCTCCCATGTGTGAGCATAGGGCCAGGAAGGTGTGCTCCAGCAGGCTCCTTGGGACACTCCATCTTCTCTCTCCCTGGCAATGGGGTTAGTGTGTTTATACAAAATGTGCCTGAGTCTTCCTCCCATAAGCTGAGAGCCAGCAGGGCAGGGCTTGGCTTCTCCAGCCCTTCATGTTATTGACCTTTCCTCCTTCCAGACCCTGTCCAGGATCCTCTACCCAGCCCTCAGCTAGGAGTCCTCCCTGTGAGCTCCCAGGTCACGGAGCCCAACCCTTTGCCCTTGCACTGAGGGGTGGAGCTCAAGAGGGTCCAGGGACCACCAAGGTGCATAGCCCTCTCAGAGGAGCAGGCTGCCTGTGCGAAAGTCCATTTCTTCCCCACTCCCACTCAGCTTTTCTTCCCAAGCTCACTCAGACACCCAGGGTGTGCATTGGGCACCATATGTAACTCCAAGCATCCCTGGTGCCAGGGCATAGAGGCTCCAACCAGAGAAGCATTTCAGACAGCATTCTGAAGGAATGTGAAACCACATACCTGGCCTGTCAGAGCCCAGGAGGGAGTGGAACCTGAGGCCCAGCCCAGGAGGGCTGAGGTCAATGTGCCCACACACTGGAGTTGGAGGAGGACATGAAAATCATCTACAACCTTCCTTAAAAAGCAAGACAGATTCTGAGGCCCCATGGGATATTCCACTAGAATGGGTGTGGCCTAGGATTCCATTTTTAAAGCACCCTGCTGATTTCACATGCAGCTGAGGTTGGGACCCACTTAGCAGTATCTGACACACACTAAGACCTCCACTTTTGTTCATGGCCCCCACCTGAGCATTTCTGTCCCTTGTCAGAAGTTTTCATTTGGCCTGTGAAGTGGAGATTTCGTTCCCTCTGATCAGAGGCAGAACTGCTACTTGTGCAGTGTTCCACCTTAGAAGTAGCTGTTGGGACTCACCAGGCACCTGGCTGCCCAGCCTGAGGTCTATTTTACAGGGGAGAGGGTGGAGTCAGGAGATGAGCTTGGGAGCCTCAGAAGGGTCTTCAAATCCTCTGAGGACATTCCTGCCTACCAAGCTGTGAAATTGTGGCCTTCTGAACTCAGGAGAAGCTAACACCATTATCTTGGTCGGGAAATTTAATTAGACATTCAGCCATGGGTCTGGAAGACTACAGTGCTTGTCAATTTGTAGGAAAAGTATGGCCAGCTTGGAGAGGCCCCCAGAGCCCTCTGGCTTTCCTGGGCATTGCATTGGAGATCCCATGAACAGACCTCACAGGCAGATGCTCTCTGTTTACACAGCCCTGTAAATATTTATCCCCAGCAGCCAATTAGAGCTGAGCCACTGCTTCCAAGGAGGGAGCCAACAGAAGGTGACTGCAACTGCAGAAGGCCACAGTCATGGCTTACAAGAACCACTCAGGATGGGGGCATTTTGCTGTTTAAATATTGTCATCCAGAGCTAGGCAAGTCTGTTGGCTTTAAAACCAATTACACATTAGCAATAACAGCCTCTCTGATTTAATTGGCCCAGAAATACCTCCTGAGCTCTCTAGGAGGAATGTGGTTTTCTTTCTCGGAGGAGGGAGGGCCTTGGTGGATGAGCACATTCAGATAGAGAGAAGTGAGGAGTCCAGAGCAAGAGGTCTGTCCTTGGCCTGTCCCTCATGGCAGCTGCAGCCTGCGCTTCCTACTCCGTGGTGTGCAGACAGCAGCCTTCCCCAGGGTTAGAATGGTGGCATAGCTACCAAGCACATGACCTGGTACCTGGTGCACCAAGGGTGTTTACTAAATGAATAGTTTTTTTTATTTTTGAAATTTTATTTATTCTTATTTCACTTGTATGAGTGTTTTCTACTACATATGTGTGTGTGTGTGTGTGTGTGTGTGTGTGTGTGTGTGTAATCTCACATGTGTGCAATGCCCTCAGAGGCCAGAAGAGGGTGTTGGATCCCCTGGAACTGGAGTTACTAATGGTTGTTGGCAACCATGTGGATGCTGGGAACAGAACCCAGGTCTTTTCAAAGGCAACCAGTGTTCTTAACTGCTAAGCCATTTCTCCAGTCCCACGAATAGTTCTTAGAGTCAGAGCAAGTCTATGGGGACACTTTGCCCAAGGGCCACAGCCTGTCTGGAAAAATATGGTGAGCTTGAAAATTGGCACCTGCTGAATGCTCACTGACTGTGTAGTCAGAGACAGTGGTCTACAGACCTCAGGCTACATGGCTTCTCTTCCTGGCATGCCATTCTAACTCATTAATCTTTTAACTTGGGTACATTCTGTGTCCCCTGTCTGCCACATACTGTATGCTCTACACACACACACACACACACACACACACATACACACATACACACACACAATCTTTCTTTTTTTGACCCCCATCTCTCGGGCCTTCATCCCCCATTTTAAGCATAACTCCATATTTGAGGGACAAGGCATCTGGGAAGTGGGTTTCTGCTTGTCCACCCTTCTTCCCCGACCTGCCACCCTTCTCTCCAGTTCTGGAGTGATGAAAGCTCTTTATGTCATTGCCCTTCTTGGGAAGGGTGGGTAGAGCCAGAAGAAAGAGTACTGCTTGATTCTTGAGATCTTTTTTCCAATTAAGTTAAACTTATTAAGGCTAAGTGTAGGTGTTCATGAAGTTGTGAGAAATGCCACAGAGAAAGCCCACACATCCCTGTTTACCCCAGGGTTGACATCCCACAAAACTATAGAATAAAATCACAGGCAGATGTTGACACTGAGTCAGGATGCAGGACATTTCCACCGCCTCAGGGATTCTCTGCATTATCTTTCTAAACCAGCCTTTCCCCCATCTCAATTCCTCTTTAGCTCCTAGCAACCACAGAGATTTTCTCCACTCCTATAATATTTGTTGCTTTAAGAATACAATATATCAGTTAAGTCACATAGTATGTGTGGTTTTCAGGATTTATTTATTTATTTTACTCAGCATAGTTCTCTGGTGATTCATTCAAATTGTTGCATGTGTCAGTAGTTCATTTTTTCATTGCTGAGAAATATTTCAAGGTATGACATACCAGTTTTTTTAACCATTTACCCATCAAAAGACCTGAGTTGTTCACAGCTACTATGGATATTTGTGTATGGATTTTTATGGGACTATGTTTTCATTTCTGGAAAAATGCCCAGGCATGAAACCGGTAGGACACATGGTAGTTGTATGTCCAGTTTTAAAAGAAAGTGCTAGAATGTTTTCCAGAGTGACTACCATTTTACACATTTTACACTCCCATGAGTAATGTGTGCATGATGCAGCCTTTCCTTCATCCTCTTCAACATCTGGCACCATCACATTTTATCACAGAGGCAAGCATGGCATTAACACCTCATTATGGGGTTCTTTTTAATTTTGAGAGGGCTCTTTTTGAGACAGGGTCTTCCTGTAGCTCCAGGTGGCCTGAAACTCACTATGTAGACCAGGCTGGCTTTGAACTCACAGAGATCCACCTGTCTTTGCCTCCCAAGTGCTGGGATTAAAGGCATGCCTCACCACGCCCGACTCATTGTGGTTTTATGTCCCCCGGATGACTATGACATTGGATATCTTTGCATGTGTTCATTTTCCATGTGTATGTCCTCTCTGATGACACCATTTCCTACCTTTGTCTATTTGCTACTTGAATTTTTTCATGGTCCTTTGTAGGATACATGGTCCCAGATATTTCATCCTAGTCTGTAGCTTATCTTGTCTAAGGGACACTCCAATGAGTAAGATGTTTTTATTTTGTTGAGGTTCCATTGATCAGTTTTTCTCTTTTTTTCCCGAAAGTTTTATAGCATTACAATGTATGTTTAAGTCAGCAATCCATCTTGAGCTTGTTTCTGTATCAGATATAAAATTTATGCCAAGGTTCTTCTTTTCTTTTCTTTTCCTTTGCCTATGGGTGTTCGATTGCTTTCAGAACTATCTGTTGAAACGGCTGTCCTTCCTCCACTGAATGGACCTTGCACTTTTCTCAGTGTGCTCAGTGGAGCGTTTGTGGTGAACCTGATTCAGGGATTCTCTCTTCTAGTGCGCTTATCAATGTATTTACCGCTCTGTCATCGGTACACAGCCTTTTTTATGCGGCTGTATAATTGGTCTTGAAATTGAATATACTGATTAATATTTTTCAAATTTTTGTTTTCTCTCTTAGTTCCTTTGCCTTTTCATAAAGACTTTAGAATAATCTTGTCTGTATCTGCAAAAAAAAATTCTGCTAGGAATTTGATGGAGAGTCTACTAAACCTGTGTATCAGTTAGAAGAGAACTGATAGCTTCTCTATGTTGAGTCTTCCAAGTTGTAAGCATGGGGCAGATCTCCACTGGTTTTAATCTTTCTTTCTTTCATTAGTGTTTTGTATGATCAGCATGAAAGTTCCATATATTTTTGTTATCTTTATACTGAAGTATGGAATTTTTATGATGATTGTAATTGAAGTTGTATTTTTTATGTTGGTGTCCACATGCTTGTCAATGGTATACAAAAATAGACTTACCTTTTGTGTGTTGATTGTGTATGTTGTAATTTTGCTGAATACATCCATTAATTCTGTGAGGTTTTTCTTACATTGTGTGTGTGTGTGTGTGTGTGTGTGTGTGTGTGTGTGTGCACCTCTGGTGGTCGGAGGACAACTTGCTGGGGTTGGTTTTCTCCTTCTACCATGTGGGTTTTGGAGATCAAACTCAGGTTATCAGGCTTGGTGGTAAGCCCCTGTACCCACTAAGCCATCACACCAGCCCTCTGCAAGGATTTTTAATAGATTACTTAGGACATCCTAAGAATTATTAAGGATAATAATCACATTATATAAAGATAGAGTCAACTTTCTTTTTCTGTCTGTTGTTTTTCTTGCCTTTGCTTTGACCAGAACTTCCACACTATGTTGAAAGCTGTGGTGAGAGTGGACGTTTTTGTCTTGTTCCTGATCTTAGGACACATTCAGTCTGATTAGAACATTGTAATTGTTAGAATGTTGTAACACAGAACCAAATTATCTTAGGCTATATTATGTTTAACTTCCTTAATAACCATTCATTGCCCGTGTCTGTGTCTGATCTAACATCCTGTAACTATCAGGTGAATCATTTCTGAATATATTAACAGACCACTGGCTTTTACTAACCCTGAAGTAAGAATGTCATTGGATAGCATCTGACAGCTATAACTTTGTCATAGCTGTATAACTCACCTGTCCGATGATCACACAGTATATCTGAAATATGCCTTGCTTTATAAAGACTTTCTTTTGCTCTGTAACTATAAAACTTCATGAAACAGTTTCCACGTTAGAACATGTTATTTGGGAAACCTGAATCTATGTTCCCAGGCCATGGTCATCCATGTGTGGTTCTTTTGTCCCATTGAATTTAAAAAAAAAAATCATCCAGTCTTATACCTACAAAT
>NW_008339436.1:2021244-2050702 GCF_000622305.1 Nannospalax galili | reverse complement strand
TTTTTTTTTTTTTAGATCTTATTTATAAAGTTGAGGACGTTCCCTTCTATGTTTAAGGTTTTTAATTAATCAATTGATGGATTGGTTTAGAGTCTATGATATGGGCACTCAGGAGTCATGGCACATGTGTAGCAATCAGAGGATAACTCATGGAAGTCTGAGGATCAAACTCAGATTGTCTGGCTTGGCAGCAAGCATCCTTCCCTACTGAATTATCCCACAAACCCTATTCTTAGTTTTTAATCTTAAAGAAATTTTTATCATGAATAGATGTTGAATTTGAGCAAATACTTTTCTGTATCAATTAATATAATGTGATTTTTCTTATTTAAATTTGCTAATATGATAGATTATATTGATTAGTTTTCAAATACTGAACCAGTCTTCCATCCCTGAAGTAGGCTGCCTTTGGTCATGGTATATAATCATTTTTCTGCATTGCTTACTTCTATCCTAAACATATACTATTTTGGGATATATGCAGAGCATTGATCTGTAGTTGTTTTGGGGTTTTTTTTGTATTATATTTCTCTTGTTTGGGCAGTGGGGTAATAAAGTGGTAAATGCTCTATCCTCTTATATAGATGTGGTGCTAATTCTTCCTTCAATGCTTGGTAGAATTTGAGTCTAGAGATTTATTTTGAAGGCGGTTTAAACATGCAAAGCCAATTTCCATAATGGTCATAAGACTAAATATTTCACATTTAGTGCATTGTGGATTTCAAGAATTGGTCCATTTGATCTAACTTGTCAGATTTAAGAGCGTAGCTATTTATAGTACTTTTAACTATATTTTTTGTATTGGCGGAGCTTTGAGTGATATTGTTTATCCATTGCTGGTACTGGCGATTCATTCTTCTCAACCTCTCTCTCTCTTTTCTTCTCTCCTCCTTCTTTCCCTCCCTCCCTCCTCCCCCTTCTCCCCCTTCTCTCTCTTCCTCCTTCTCTCTCTCTCTCTCTCTCTCTCTCTCTCTCTCTCTCTCTCTCAGCATTTGGTACTTTTAATTTCCCCTTAATTGTTTTAACTTTCTTAATTTTTATAAGGTGTATTTTTATTTTCATTCATTCTGATATTTTTTTGATAATTCCCTCAAGACTCCTTTTTTCAATTTGTGGATATTTTCAAGTATATTGTTTAATTTTCAGATGTTTGGAATTTTCTGTTATTTTCTGTAATTTATTTCTATTTTGCTTTTATTATAGTCAGAGAACAAATACATTTTGTATTATTTCATTCTTTTTTATTTTTATTTGTTTGTTGGTTGGTTGGTCTTTTTGAGACAGAGTCTCTCTGTAGCCCCAACTAGCCTGGAACTCACTATGTAGACCATTATTTCATTCTTTTTTATTTTTATTTGTTTGTTGGTTGGTTGGTCTTTTTGAGACAGAGTCTCTCTGTAGCCCCAACTAGCCTGGAACTCACTATGTAGACCAGGCTGGCCTTGAACTCACAGAGATCCACCTGCCTCTGCCTCCAGAGTGCTGGGATTAAAGGCGTGCGCCACCACACCCGGGTGGATATTATATCTTTTATGTCACAGATTCCTTAGGCTCTGCTCACCCTTTTCCAATCTATTTTTCCTCTGTTGATCAGGGTGTCCAGTTTCTGTCATTCCATCTTCAAGTTCATTGATTCTCTTTTCTGGCCACTAAATTCTGCTCTTGTGTCCACCTGCTGAGCTTTTTATATTGGCCTTATAGTTCTAAATTTTCTACTTGGCTCTTCATATCTTTTTCTGAGAGTTGCTATTTGTCTACTGACACTTTCTGCTTTCTTTCCCACTGGTCTCAAATATGTTCAAAATTGCTTGCTGGTATATTTCATGAGTACTGAATTTTAAAAAATTATCACACAGTTTGAATGCTTCTTTCACTTTGTTAAAGTTCACTAGTTCTTGTGATTAGTGGTTTTCTATTAAAACTTGGGTGTTTTATGTTATGAGGCTATGGGTCTTACTTAAACCTATTATTTCAGCTGGTTCATTCTGCCACTATTCATAACAGGTAAAGGTGGAGGTTTTACCTCATTACACTCAGCTGAAGGTAGAAATCAAGGTTCCTCATTCTATTGCTACTCTGGGGGAAAGTAGTCTTTAATTACTGGAGGCACAAGGTCCCTATATGCTTTCTATGGGTGCCGTGTGGGAAAAGATGGGGTGGACTGATTAGCATTCGATAGAGCTGGAAGTTCTAACTTCCATAAGAGACCAAGGCTTCTCTGAGACCCACAGAGGTTGAGGTGCCTCAATACAGACCAGGGATGGCAGACTAGGTTCTCCACTTGGCCTGGGCTGGCAGAAGGGGGTAGGTTATGAATGTAGATAGGGTTGGAGAAATAATCAGTTTTCTTGGTGATATTTGGCTGAAGTAGAATGATTGTTACTAAGAGCTTTCTGTCATGCTGTGGATAGGACAGATCTGTATAGGGACGTGTGTATCTGTCTGTCTGTCTGTCTGTCTGTCATGTTTGTATCTCTGTCCCTATTTGTGTTTTCGTGTTTCTGGTTTATTCTGCTCCAGATATTGGATATGTTAGATGAAAAAGGAGAGGGACCCCTCTGTGTATTAGTTTACTTATGGTGCCATAACAAAAATACCACAGACTGACTTAAACAACAGAAATATCTTTCTAACTTACAGAAGCTAGAAGTCCAAGATCAAGGTATTGGCAAGAAAGGCTTCTCCTGAGGCCTCTCTGCTTGGTTCTCAGACTGATGCCTTCTTGCTGTGTCTTCACAAGGCCTCCTCTCAGCGTGTACATCATTGGTTCCTCTCCTTACATGCACCAGTCATACTGAACCAAAACCCTTCTTTATGACCTCATTTAACCTCAGCTACCACTTTAATGGTTCTTTTTCAAAATGCAGTCATAACAGATGTTAGATCTTTAATGTATGATTTGCATGGCACAAAATTCAGCCCAATACATCCAAAGGGCCTGGCACTGAGCTGCTTTTTAGGCTCTAAGGCCCTTGTTTTGTTTGTTTTCCTGTTTTCATCTTCTAGGGTCTTCTTAATGTTTGTTTTAAATGTAATACTTATCCAGGGATTTTAGTGGGGAAAAGTCTAGTCCATCTTCCTGGAAGCTAAGACCATCCCAACTGAAATTGAAGTCAAAGCAGTTCTAATTCAGTAATTCAGAGCTAGGTTTCATTGAGCAAGACATAATTTTGTTGACAGCTCAGCTTCTTGGAATTGGGAGAAAAAAAGATCACCTCCCTTAGGCCATAGATTAGGGAAGAATATCAAGTGTTTGATGGCAAATTTATCTCCCAAAAGATTATAATCCTTTGACCTAGGAAGGAATGATGCTTAGATAGGCATGGCAAGGATTAGGAGTTCAGGATCTCATCTCCATGGATGGCGGCTGGGGGTGCCACAGCAGAAATCTGATTCATGCCCATTCTCTGGTAACAAATCGGAGAAGTCAGGTATCCAAGAGAAGGCTGCGCTTGTGCCCAGATGTGCATGTTAGAGAGCAATGCCTGAGATACTCAGCCCTCCAAAGGCAGAGGCACTAGGTGTACACTGTACCTTTGCTCACCTGAATCAGTCTGTAAACTTCTACCTCCAGGCCCCTAGAAGTTCCATACCACTGAATCTCTGAGCCCCAGGTATGGGTGTCAGAACAAGCTCCTCTTATTACTCAACTCCCAGTTCTCGCTGTTAAGCAGGGGCTCCTTGAGGAAGATTGATTCACTACATTAAATGAGCCCCAATGTGCTTCATGAGGAGGCCACAAGACAAACGGCTCCTGCCATGAGCCTCCAGCCCACCACTCCACATTTCCATTACATTTGGGCCGCAGTCATGGTAGATGAGTTTGGATGTAGTTCGTTTTCTGTCTTACACGATAAACTTGTCAGCATTTGACCGATCAGCACTTGCATGCAGGGAGTTCATTTGCAAGGCCACCTGGCTTCCCAGCTCTGCTGTCCTGCGCCCATTTCGTCCTGCTTAATGAGCCAGGACCTTGCTCCTGGTGGGTGGTGCTGAGCTGCCAGGCCTTGTGTAGCCAGCATTTAATAGCGAGACCTCAGCCCCTCCTCAGAGACCCTTGCTACTGATGCTGAGGGGAACAGACCCTCTCTGCTTCGATCCCAGCTGGGAGGAATGTGCCAAGCCTTCCCTCTCCTACCCAGAGGTTGTGCTGGGCTTGCTGGAGTTTCCTCACTGGATAGGCCTGCTGTGGGCTTTCTAGAATGTAGCAGCCTTCCCATCACATTCTGATCTGAGCTTGTTTCTAAGAAACTATGGTGGAGGGGGATACCAAGGCAGGTTTTCAGTGCTGAACAAGGCATGGCCAACAGGACAATGATATACATACAGAGTTCAGTCTGCCCATGGCCCTTCACTAGCCTACAGGCTTCTGCTCCTCCCGTGCTGCCAGGCATCCTAGACTCTACTGTGAACAAATCAACCTTGGCCCCGGATCCTTCAGTGACTCTGCTGTTGTGGGAAACCCTCATTCCTGAGCCTGAGCATCTTGATGTTTACTGTTAACCTGGGCTTTGGTGTTACATGCCTGGGACCAAACCCAGATCTCTTCCAGCTACTACCTCATGTTTAAGTGAGGCCTTGGAAGTGGCCTACAGTCAAGGTATTTAGTGTCTCTGCCCCTCACTTACAAAGGAGGCATGATAATGTTGCCAGTCTTCTATTCCACAGAATGCGTGCTTAGATGGATACCTAGCACATGGTAGGTGCTCCATCAAGGCTGGCTAATAACTTCACATCATTGTGGTCTGCCAGGCTCATCTAAAGCCTGTGGCCTTTACCCTTCAGCTAGAGATCAATTGGTTCATCCACCAGCTCCACCTATAAACCTGGGGTCTGCTTCCAGCCTTCCTACCTGTTCTGGCTATTAACCCTTCCTATATGCCTCTCTCTTCCTCCCTGACCAACTGAATCTGACCCAGATTTAGCCAAGCACACCCTTTCCATGCTCTGAAGACACTGGCTAGCCTGGGAACCCAAAGGGACCCCCAGCACAGCACATGGTGCAAGGCTGAGCACCATGACCATCTTCAAGGATGTACGCCAGAGAGAAGAGGGGCAAGGTGGAGAGAACACAGTGGAGAGGAATCCTTACCCTGTCCCCAGCCCACCCTTACTCCCCACCCTCCATGAGGCTTATGCTAGTAGATTCCTGTCTTCACTGGGGCTATGGGTCATTCCTGTGAGCCTGACGAACTACTCCAGCCTATCGCTGATCTGGGTACACAGATCCCAGCCCCCACTTGGGCCAGACTCAAGAAGGTGCCCTGAAGTGTTTTACCTGTTATGGATTCTTTTCTTTGCCCACCTTAAGTAGAGGCCTTATCCTCAATGAGTCCACAAACATGGGGAGGTGACCATACGGGGTGGGGTTGCTACATGTACTGGACAGTAGTGACTGCCAGAAGCTTGAGGGCTGGGAATGACAGCAGGGTTATACACTGTGAACAGGAAGCAGGAGGCACAGGGAAGGGTGGCACAGCCCTGGGCTCAGAAGGGTGGAGCTTCCGTGTCATCATAGAGCAAGCTGTAGTTCTGGGTATCAGGAGTCCCTGAGGACAGGAGCACTGCCAAAGGGCTGGTTCTGGGAAGGCTTTACCAGCAGAGCTCTGGTTGGTGGAATACAAGTAGACTGTAGCCCAGGAATAGCGTTCAGGATGGTGAGGAGATTGTGTACTGGCACTCAGACAGTGGCAAGAAGTGGGCTGTGAGGTCTCTGTTGGATCCAGTGGAACAAGGCAGGTGAGCCACAGAGCCCAAGGTGCTGGTTTGAAAGTTTGGATTCTCCCTCATGGGCTCCCATTTACTTTTAGATCCTTGGGGATGACAAAACCCTGACTGCTGATCAGACTGAGGCAGGAAAGCCAAGATCATGCAGAAGACACAGTCTTCTTGACCCCACCGGGGCCAGAAGTCCCAGAAGCACAAGCCTCACTAGAGTTCCTCCTAAGCAGAAAGGAGAATGAATGGATGGAAGGCCCAAGGGCCGGCTGCCTTCCCAGAGTGGAGTGCCTGGGAGATATACCCACTTCTTCCAGAATTTGCAAAAATAATAGGAGAAAAGAGATGGGTGGGGACTGGAGACCCCTTTCCATACAAGGACATTTGTGAATAGCTTCCCTGAAACTGGAGAGATCCCTTGAGCAGAGCAGGGACCAGCCCAGGTGGCCACCTCAGGGGTACTGAGTAGACCCATGGGAAGGGATTGGGTATTAATCCACTAGATTCTCCACATTCCCCAAAAATGGAAGATGGAAGGGCAAGATCTAGTCACACCTGGGTTCCAAGCTGCAGCGTGGAGGAAGGTGGGAAGAGGGGCAGAGACCACATGTTACTTCTCTTTAAGGTTTCTTGGATGTTGTCAAGCAACAGGCTCTTGGCTTTCCTGCTTCTAGATCTTATTGGAAGAATTTAGACCCCTGTTTGCCTCTAGCTGTAATTGGAGCTTTAACTGCCAAGCTACATGCAGAGTCCTATGAGTAAAGAGATCAGGGAAGCTGTGGCATGCAGTCAGCAACCTCTGCCACCTGGTGCATAGTGCTGCCTAATACATGCACCCCATCTTCCATGCATGGAGCACTCTCACCTCTGCTTGGGGCTGGGGGCGCTTGACACCATCCTGTCACTGCATCCAACCCCAAACTTAAAGTCTTCAGGCCATGATCAGCCTTCTCCTCTGGGTCTTGAAGTAACTACTTGGAATTTTATACCAAAACCATTAAGTTTTGCCTTATGATGGTCTTTTGAAATTTCGATGAACTTTAAAACAAAGGATGGGTTATCTATATCTATAACCAGAATGGAATGATGGAGAAAGATCACCATCCCCTCAAAAAAAGACACCTGTTCAGAGGAAGGGGAAATATAGTCATGATGGCTGAAGGTGCCCATGATTGGATCCTGCTAAGTGGGTTTGTGAAATTCCTGGACTTGGTGGGAAGAAGTACCTGTCTGGCCCAGCTCCACTCTCCAGAAGGAACTGCACACTATATGTCCCTGTGGAGTTGAGGGTCCTAGACCTAACTGTCTCTCCTGAAGACCTGTCCTGTCTGTACCCCTCCAGTACCACTGGGAGGGGTATCCCAGGGGATTGTATGCTGGCCCCCTTTTTAGGAGTGTATCCAGAAGGTTGGGGACTATTAAAAGCTTTATGTGAGAAAGAAGTTCTAATAGGCCAGGTTTGAGCTCCCAGGTATGGCATGTCCAGCACATCTAACGGCCTTTAGTCTCCTTATCCTGATAAGTGAGCTCCATGTGCCTGAACCAGTCCCAGCCAGCTCATCCAGCTATGTGTCAGCTGTAGCCTTGCCCTCCCCACTGCAACTCAGGCTCTGAACTCTCTAGGGGAAATGGAGGGCAAGCAACACCCTTCTTTCAGATTTTTCATGTGAAATCGCCTAATTCTACATTTTCAGCAACCAATTTAAGTACTTGAAAAATTGTGGTTGTTGGCCAATATTCACAGATATGGTATATCTGTGCCAAAGTGAGGGCTCAGTTAGACAGGAGAGTGAGAACCTGTCCTTTGACTTGGGCTGGGCTGAGGATTCAAGCATCCCACTTCACCTGGTCAGGCATGACCAATGGGCACAGCCCTGCACACATCTGGAGGGCAGCAGTCTCACGGAGTCCACTGGGATAACATAGAGGCTCAGAACAGGGCAGCTGACAGGGCATCCTGTCAAGGCAGGCACCTCACGGGACTCTGCAGGCACCGCAGACCTAAGGCTATGCTTGCCTGTCCTGCAGACTCCACCAACCGGGACTCACTGGATATGATCGAGCGCTGCATCTGCCTGGTGTGCCTGGATGCCCCAGGTGCTGGAGAACTCAGTGACAGCCACAGGGCACTCCAGCTCCTTCATGGTGGAGGCTGCAGCAAGAACGGGGCAAATCGCTGGTATGACAAGTCCCTGCAGGTAAGTGGCCCCTTCGTGACCCTGCAACTGCATAGCCTTTTCTGGAGCTAATCACCATCATGTGCTCTTGCTGTTCTGTGCTGTTGGTGTCACTTCTGGACTAGACAGAGTTTTCTCAACAGACAAGTGGTGGGACCCAATTGAAACTCCCTAACTGTCCTGCAGGTATGCAGAAAGATCAGGGTGACACCTGGGCTCATCACCCCTCTCCATTACACACTCCAGGGCAGGAAGGTACTGCCTGCCCACCCAGGAAGTCCTCAACAATCAGTAGGACTCACATTTGACCTAAGATGCCAACTTTTCTGAATGTCTCCCACCTGGCCTATTTCAACACACCCTGAGAGCTAGGGCAGCCCAGCATAACCTAAGATGAATCCTAAGATGGAATCAAAAAATTCATACATCAGCCTCTTCATAATAATATCTTATGTTGATTTAGAAAAAAATATCCATGCGGATGGGGTGAAGTTGAGAAGGGCCACTCATTCCCAACTTCTATCTTTTCTTACCCCAACATGCATTCCCTAGTCTGGTCTTGTTTATTTACCATGCCACCCCAGCTCTCACAATGACCATAAAAAGGAGGAGGCAGACCATCTCTCTAGCTGGGTTGGGACAGCCACCTCCATGAGCATTTCCCAGCAGCATCTCATTTTCTCCTGTCTCTGTCCCTGCGTTCAGCAGGTTATTCTTTTTATGGGTTTGCATATTGATTCTATTCTTTCTGATGAGTTCTCCTGCTGCCGTGCTGGCTGTGTAGCCTCCACAGCAGTGCTAATGGCTTGTAATCTTTCACTGAGGAGCTGCGGGAATGAAATGATATAATGGATGTACCGTACATAGAACAGAGTAAGCGCTAGGAGCAGTTTTTTAAAGACCTGTTTTCCTCCCTTCATTGAGTGACAGGGACAGAGAGGTGCTAATTGAGAGTGGGCACAGGTCCCCCACCCCATCCCCATTTTGTAAGTAGGACAGGTGAGCCAGAGATACAGAGAAGGTTCCATGGGCCTAGATTTGAGGAGATGGAAAGGAAAAGATTGCTGGGGGAAGGAAAGAGAAGAGCTGGTAAAGAATGTGGGAATTCTAGAGAAGTTCTGTGGGAGGTGTGTTTTGTTTGTTGGTTGGTTTGTTGAATAGCATTAAGATTTCAGCATTTGGCACAGATAAAGCAGGATTCCAGGAAGATACGGGAAGAGGTAGCTCAAAATGTGTGTGCTGTGGTCTCCTGGAAGTGATTTCAGTAAATGCTTCAAGAGTTCGTTCGTTTGTTTGCTTATTTGTTTGTTTACCACGGGCAGACAGAGTGTGAGGCGCTCCACAGAAGCCCCACTCTAGTGGGCTACACTCTAAGAGCCCAGCCTGGCCCTTCTCATTTTTTCTCAGTCCTTTTGTGCCCTGAGCATATTCCTTTCCCAAGTCAACTCAATATAGTCTTTTTAAAGCCGTATAAAAATTCATCAGGAATCTTTATGGTGTCTGTGAATCCTTCAAAGACTTTCTTTCTATATTTCAATCCTATGAGCTGCTTTGTTGGGCTGGTTTAAACGAGAGCAACCTCCAGTCCAGGGATTCTCAGGATCTGGGTGAAGTTTTCCTAGTCACCAGACACAACATCAGGCTGGGATCTGACAACTGTTCTGTTGAACATCCTCCATACACTTTCCTCATCAAGGAACCTGTTATTATTTCTCCCTAGGAATCTGCTTGCCACCCAAATTGGGTTGTTATTTTTCATTCACTTGCTCAATGTAATTACCCAGCATCTACTCTGGGATGGACGTTGGTCTAGATCCTTGGAATAAAATCAACAGTGGACAAGAAAAGCAGAGCCCAGTCCATCAGGCAAATGGTCACAGAAAGCACTACAGGATGGTGTCTGCTGTGGGTGCAGTGGAGGGCAAACAGAACTGAGAGCCCTCCCAGGCCCACAGGCAATGCACCCAGACAGTGTGAGCTCACTAGGACCCCCTGCACTGCTTCATTGGGGAACTTGGGCTGCCCCTTCACTGCCTGGAGCCTTGTAGGAAGGAGGTTAGAACAGCTTTGAAACTTTCACATTCCCAGGTCCCAGCAACATTCTTTTCATGAATCAACAAGTCTAAAGGGAGAGATGCTCCATGAGGTCAGGGGCCCCGACCCACACCCAGGGTCTAGTTTGAAACGCTGACTCTAAGGTCAGCTCACCTGCCTCTTCCCCGTTGCAGTTTGTGGTGGGCCGAGATGGCACCTGTGGCGTGGTGTGCGAGCACTCTCCATTTGATGGCATCGTCCTGGTGCAGTGCACAGAGCACCTGCTGAAGCACATGTGAGTCTGGGGCAGCGCGGAGGAAGACCTCAGAGGGCTGCCATCCCAGGCCAGCAGAAACTGGGGTGCCACTAAGGAGGGGTGTCAGCTTGAAAAATGACTGAGCCAAAGATGAATTTGGAAAGAGGCTCAAAGACAGAAAAATGAGCTTTATGGACCACAGATGGAAGGTACAGAGTGGGCATGACAGGGTAGTCAAGGAGAGGCAGGGGTCAAAGTCTTGATGGCAAGGGAACTCAGATCAGTCTTTGCTGTTGGTCCTGAGTCAGGCCCTGGTGGCTCAACACAGAGAGAGGTCTCCTTCTTCCCAGGCTGGGTCCTCCCCAACCTTCAGGTTGGCCAAACAAGCCTAGCTTTTCTGTCCTTAAGCGTGCTTCACTCTTTCCAACTTTCACGGTTTTGCTCTTTCTTCTAGGATCCTCTCCTTGCATGTAGATTCTCTGTCTCTTCCATAAAAGTCTTTGGAATGACTGAGACCCAACCAGCCTTTGGAAATAGAATACCCCAGCTTGCTGCAGTTCTCTAAGTCTTATATAAGTACTGCTGGAACATAGTTATAACTTCATGACAAATGAAAACAAATGATGCACTTTGGAGTCTGGGGGAAGTGGACAGGATCCTGGTTCTGATGTGGGTGACCTCTCTAGGTCTCAGCTTATTCATCTGCTCAGTGCTTGGGAAGTGGAGGGGGGCATTGCACCTAGGGAAAGCAATGCTACCCCATAGCCCTCTACTTTCAGGGCCTCAGGAGGTTGTCCCTTTGCATCTGCAGGATGAAGACCAACAAGAAACTAGTCCGAGCTGACTCGGTCAGCGAACTCCCTACACCCAGGAGGCTGAGGTGGAAATGTTCCCCGGAAATCCAAGGCCACTTAGCTTCATCAGCAGAAAAACTTCAACGGTGAGGAGAACCCAAAGTTTCCTTCAAGGGCCTAAACCTTCCCCTACTGCCCTTCCCCCCTCCAGCTGCCAAAGCACCCTGAAGTTTCCAGAGGCCCTTGAGACAATGCTCCCTTCCAGGCTCCGCCCACCCCCACCCCTCATGGAAATGTAGTCAAACTAAGGAGGAGTTACCACTCTCAGGAAATAACGTGCTCAAATATCTATCATTTCCATAAAATGCAAACCTGGAGTTATTTTTGCTGTAGGTTTCACCTGACTGAGCAGAGTCAAGGCTGGGAAATCATTCCCTGTTTTGAGGGAGTAATAAACAACTGCTTTGAATAGGTCATTTGAATCCAAGCTAGTTCAATTTGCTTGAGTTTACACTGCAACTTGACAAGGGGGCCTTTTTCCCAGGGAGGGGGCTGGTTCAGGTCATAACGGACCCAGGCAAAGGAGCTGAGATCCCCCTTGGGTATCTAGGGGCAGGGGCAGCAATGCATGGTGCTAATCGCAGCTGGTAGTGAGATCTAAACTGCCATTGTCATCCCTGCAATAAGTGAGCATGAACACACTTCACTCATCAAGCGTGTGGAGCTCTGGTGTGTGCTAGATCTGTAATAAGGCACTGGGAACTTGGACGTGAATGTGCCACTGGTCTTGTCCTCCACACTTTCATGGAAGAAACAGAGCCCAGATCAAAACACGTGTTAGGTATGTAGCTTCCAAACCAGAGATAGGCAAGTAGACCCAAACCTGGAGAGAAACAAGGGAATGAACTCTGCCTGGACGATGAGGGAGGACTTTAAAGGGTGAGTCGAAGTTTTCAGGGCAAATATAAGAGAAAGAGGCAGGAAAGTGGCCTGTTTAAACCTCCATAGGTTTGTAAATGTCCAGGCTGCTCTGGAGACCAAAATAGAAGATGCCTAGAACTGGGAGGCAAAAGGGAAGTTGGGACCATGCTGTAAAGAGCCTAGCCTGCCTGTAGTGAGAAGCCCCTGTGCAGGGGTTGTGGGAAAGCCAGTGAGGAGTCTGTGGGAGCAGCACTGGTGGGCAGGATACATATGACTGGGCAGGGAGGCCCAGGAGGAAGACAATTGTACAGAAGAAGCTGCTGTGGAGGCTGCCTGACTTTAGTAGAGTGTGGAGAGGTCTTGGGTGTTCTATGGAGTGATGCTGACGTCTCAAATTTTAGGTGGGGTGTTCAGGGTAAGTGGGTTGCCCAAGGATAGAACCAGAGGGAGGGAGGGTCAGCAAAGACTCACTCTCAGGGATCTGAGGAGGCCCCCATGTGCTAAGTTACCCAGTTTCTCTGACTAGAGGAAAAGAAAAGACTTAATGGAGATATGAGGAGTCACCTGATCCTGAACAGTCCTTGGGAGGTGGTGGGTCTGGGTGAGCAGAGCCTGGGAGGGGGTTTCCAGGTGACCATGGTGACAGAACAATTTTCCCAAGGGAGCTGTCAAAAGGTAGGAGTCCCCCTGGGTCCTGAGCACTCCAGAGAGCTAGGTGCCTGTGAGGCAGGAGGAGTGATACAAGGAGGGGCAGGTAGAGCATCAAGTCCCAGGGACAACGTAAATGGGGGCAGGTTGCAACCCTCGGGCCTATGCTCACACGTGACTGGACTAGTGATATGCATCTTGCTGGCATTGTTCCCATGCACAGTCAGCTCAGACCCCAGACTCATTATGAAGGACACTGGCCAATATGGGGGTACACAGGAGTTTCTGTGTAGACACAGGGAAGTTTCCTGATACTCTGATAATGACAAAGCCCCAGGCATGTCCTGGTAGATCTAGCAGCTGTTGCTGGCTAAAATAGAATTTCCATCACCTGTAAAGCCAGAGGAGTAAGCCTCAGCCCTTGCTGGAGAGACCACGACAGTCAGGCCCCAAGTCCTTCTTCCCCACAGCACCCCTAAGGGAATGAGTCTGTATGACAGACAGCTGAGAAATGAGCTCTATTAGGCCAGCTGGGTGCACAGGAACACTGAACTCTGTTCCTATGCAGGTCATATGAACAGCTTCTCACAGGCCTGCTTTGTGGGCAGCCAGCAGGCAGAAGTTTGTCTGTATGGGGGGCTCGCCCTGCCCATGCAAATGTCTAATTTCCATGCTCCTCCCACTTCACTGCTGCAGTCAGGCTCACCCACGAGGGTTCCCTCCTGGCTGAGAAGCCTTCTGCCACTTGCGTAGGTGAAGGTATGTCTCTGATTCCCTAGTGTATTTCTAGAAGCCCTGTTTCCCTAAGCTTTCTGCCACTTGCGTAGGTGAGGGTATGTCTCTGATTCCTAGGATGTTCCTAGAAGACAAGGACAGTGTCTCACTTTCTGGAGTACTAGAACGCGGATCAGGGTTAGGACATTCAGGTGGGCTCTGTGGTGTACACATTCCTGTTTTGCATGCCATCAAAGTATTTTCTTTTTCTTTCACAGAATAGTAAAAAATCTGGATTTCATTGTTTATAAGTTTGATAATTACGGGAAAACACTGATTAAGAAGCAGAAATTCAGCCCAGATGCCTTCATCCAGGTGGCCCTCCAACTGGCCTTCTACAGGTGAGCAAGGGCAAGATAAGCCTGCACCCTGATGGGTTGCCTGATGGGATGCTTTAGAGTCTAGAAGCATCCTGGAGAGAGGTGCGGCTTTCTGGGTATCCAGAGAGCTGAAGAATGACAAAGCCAGATGCATGGACCTGGTGATACCTGAACTAGGTTTCGAATGAGAACCAAACTTAAGGTGAAAGCAGATGTTACAACTCAGGAACTACCTGAGCCGTGGTCCCAAGGGTTTGGGGCTTGAATGGGGCTGCACTGCAGAACTGAGGAGACTCAGGTGGGTGAGTGTGCTGGATAGCTTTAGTGTCAACTTGACACACCTGGGTTGAGGGAGCCTCAGTCGGGGAATTGCCTCTATTGGACTGGCCTGTGGCCATGTCTGAAGGGCATCTTCTTGATGAGTGATGTGGGAGGGCCCAGCCCACTGTGGGTGGTGCCACCCCTGGGCAGGTGGGCCTGTGTTGCATAAGAAAGCAAGCTGAGCAGGGGCCAAGGGAGCAAGCCTGTAAGCAGCGTTCCTCCATGGCCTGTGCTCTAGCTCCTGCCTCCAGGTTCCTGCCCTGAGTTCCTACCTTGGGCTCCCTGATGAACTACGTGCGACCTGGGAGATGTAAGCTGAATAAACCCTTTCCTCCCCAAGTTGGTATTGGTCAGAGTATTTTGTCACAGCAATGAAGAGAAACAAACCAGAACAGTGAGAAAAACCTAGAGGTTGCCAAGTCTGCCCTCCACCTGATTTCATCCATCCACCTGAACCCTGTGGTGTGACCCACTCCTCCCTGGTCTTCCTATTCTTGATGGGGACATGGAAGCAAAGCCTCCCCTGAGATGGTCTGGTCAAAGATTCAGTGCTCATTCTTGATTAACCCCCTTATTCCACCCCCATACCCCACATCAGTTTTCTAAATGTCTCTCAAACCTGTGCTCTGTCTTCCTTTGCTTGGCCAACCGCAACACAGGCCCAGAGCGCTCTGCTCCCACCTGTTCCCCCTTTAATCCCAGCTTCATGAAGTATGCAAGCCAGACTCTTGCCACTTATTGCTTAGCACTCCTGGGGACTGCCCTCAAGCTTGAGGGCCTGCAAACTCTGGCATCTAAATCTTTGCTTTGGCTATGCCTCTCCCTTCTCACCTGTCCTCCAACTCAGGTTATCACCTTGCAGAGGTCTGTCTGGAGATACTCCCTTCCCTGAAGCAACCAACTTGGGCTCCCCTGTCACTCAGTTTGTTATCATATTTCATTATCCCTTCAGGAGCCTACCTAGTATGGAGGTATGGCAAGATGCAGGGCCACAACTTACTGTGTGTCTCTGGGTTGTCCCTGCCTCTGTCTGAACTATGTATTTTTTTTTTCCTCCCTGATCCTCAGTTCCATGGGGGTAACTGACAGGTGGGAAGTAGAGATGCTGTTGGGCAGAGATGCAAGCCTAGGTGTGCTCACCTGGTTTCCACATATAGCAAGAAAGACTGCCCAGTCACCAGTGTGCACCCTGCTAGAATTGCCAGGATGCTAAAACAATCCATAGGGATGCCAGGCACACCTTGTCCTGTGGGATACACCTGAATGCTCCAGGTCTGGATGCCCTGCAAAGGTGGGCTTGGGCATCTGAACACACTCACCACTGATGAGATTCTTCCCTACCTCGATCAGAGATCATGGCTGAAACAGTTTAAACAAGGCAGGGTGCATGAGGAACTGCACAACCATCTGACTCAGTGCTATTAATCAACACTCATCAGCTCTCACAGAAAGCCGAAAGGTTTCCCAACAGATTGTTGTTTTTTTAAAGCAATCAGTCACCTTTTCATTTTATATCAGCACAGTGTCCCCAGTGTATAAAAGTGTACATGGCTCTTCATATTAAAGACCTCCAGCATTCATCTTTGGGAATTCTCCTCTAGAATTCTATTAACATTAAAATGAAATACTATGCCACGTCAAGTCAGGACTGAAAATAAAGCCTGCCGAGGCTATTTTTCTTTCAGCAATCATGATTCCCTGAGAATAAATTCCTGTTTACCATTCATTCTTTATCTTATGCAGGCTTTATAAGAGACTGGTGCCCACCTATGAGAGCGCATCCATTCGCCGGTTTCAGGAGGGTCGGGTGGACAACATCAGATCAGCTACTCCAGAGGCTTTGGCTTTTGTGCAAGCCATGACTGACCATGAGGTTGCCCTGCTGGTAAGTCCCACTCTGTCCTAAGGAGCCACAAGGAGGCCAGTGAGGCTGCTGTGGGATGCTCATCCACCTGATTCCATGGCACCCAATTCTCTGGCTCACAGCTGACCCTCTGTTCTGTTCACAGGAATTTGAGAAGCTGCAACTACTGCAGGCTGCCATCCAAGCCCAGACCGAGTACACAGTCATGGTGAGTGATGGTACCTCCCCAGTGCCCTGGATGACAGCTCTGCCACCAACTGCCCAGTGACTTAGCAAGGCCACCCCCCCCAGCTTCTTTTTTCTTATGCTTACTTGCTTTTAATGTTTTGCTTCGTTTATTTTGGTAACACTGAGACTGCATCTAGAGTTTTGCACATGCTGCCCAGTGCTCTAGCACTGAGCTCTATCACTAGCCCCTCTCTTTTCATTTTGAGACAAGGGCTTATTGGGTTGCCCAGATTAGCCTTGAACTCACTCTGTAGCCCCTGATGGCCTTGAATTTCCAATCTTCCCGCCTTAGTCTCTCAGGTAGCTGAGATTCCAGGCTTGTACCACTGGGCTGGGTCTTTCTCTTTTTCTTATTTTAATTTTTTTATTTTTGAGAATTTCATACATGAACATTGTCTTTGCCTTTTTTCCATTCCTCCCAGTCCCCCACCAACTCCTCCCATGTTCTCCCACTCCCACTCAATTTCTTGTCCTCTTCCTTGAGTATTATTGCTAGATATACATACATATGTTTATAAATGTACATACATAGATATATAATGCACTAAATCCATTTAGCGGTGCTTGTGTGCACCTGTGTTTAGGGCTGCCCTAACTGATTCTCCCTCTCTCAACATCCATTTATTGCCTGTAGCTCTCCATCTTGAGGCAGGACCTGGTGATATTCCCTCCATCCACCTTGGCATGTTTATTAGTTACTTTTCTGTTGTTGTAATAAAATAAGAGGACCAAGGCAACTTATAGAAGGAAGAGTTTATTTGAGCTTACAGTTCCAGAAGGTTAGAGATTATAATGATGGGGGAGCCAAGGCGAAAGGAGGTGGCCAGAGCAGAAAGCTAAGTGATCACATCTCCACCCAGGCACAGGAAGCAGACAGACTGGAAATCTGGCAAGGCTTCAGAACTCTCAAAGCTGGCCCCCAAGTGATGAGCTTCCTCCAGCAAAGCCCCACCTCCTAAAACCTCCCCAAACAGCACTACCAACTGGGGACAAAACGTCCAAATACTTGGAGCCTCTAGGGGACATTCTCCTTCAAACCACCATAGCCAGTAAGCTTTAAGATGTGAATTTCATAAATTTCTTATTCTATAATTAAGACTAGGAAACTCAAAAGATATTTTCAAGAAATAAGGATAGCCCTGTGTAAAAATGTAGTACAAAAATTCACTGGAAGTATTGGGAGGAAATATAAGACAATCCCCCTAAACACCAATAAAACGAGGTAAAAAATAGAAAAGGAAGAGTGGGCTTCAATCAGGTGGACAAAATCCCAAATGATAGCTGTTCACAAAGAGAAACTGGAGAGTGAAGGGATATCAGCAAAATAATTCAAGAAAAATCTCAAAGGCTGAGTATGTAGTTTAGTGGCAGAGAGCTTGCCTAAGAGGCATAAAGCCCTGGGTTCTGTCCCCAGCACTGAAAAAAAATTCTCTAGAACCACAGAAAGTGAGCCTGTGTTAATGGAATTCACAAAGCACCTTGGGTAATAAGTGGAAAAATACTCATGCCAAAGCAATTTCATGATACAAAAGACACAAAAGGATCTTCTGATCCTAAAATTTCTCAGAGGAAAAAATCAAACACAAAGATCAGAAACAAAGATATAGTTTGTTTCCTAACAGCACCATCAGAAGGTAGAAGATACTGGAACAATACCTTCAGATTCTAAGGGAAAATGTCTTCAATACTTCTTCCACACCCAGCTAAACTACCATCAAGTGAAGCCATTTAAACAGAAGAGGTCTTGAGATCTTTACTTACTAAGCAATCTTTCTCATAAGACTACTGGAGGCTGTATGCCTCCAAAGTGAGAAAATTAAACATAAAACCTACAAAAACTAGAAGATTCAACACAAAAAAAAATGAAGTAGAAGGGCTCCCCAGGATGATAGTAAAAGGAAACCCAAAGTCAATAGATATCCAGTAGATCTAGAGAGCAACTAGTCCATAGAGGAGGATAAATGACAGGACACAGAAGTGTTGCCTGCAAAGGAAGAGCCAATTAGAAAGAGATACATAGAAAGGCAGCAACATAATTTAATGATTTAAAGGTGGTCAGTTCAAGGAAAATAAGTTTGATAAAAAGGGAAGCTATGTCTTGGGGTAAAGCTAAGTTGGTAGAGCATTTGTATGTAATAGGACCTGGATTCAATCTCCAGTGGGGAGGGAAGGAAGGAAGAAAGGAAGGGAGGGAGGGAGGGAAGGAGGGAAGGAAGTATAGTCACAGTATGCTATATGACCCAGCAATAAATCCTTATGTAATGACATCATCTAATCATTGTCTCTTGCTCTAGAGTTGAAACATGATTCTTGGGAGGACTAAAACTCGGGAGCGTATCAGGGAAACAAAAGCCACTGTTTTATTTTTTATAACACAAAGATTATAAGCAAAACCAGACAATGCAGTCATGCCATGTTCAACATGAATTCGGCAGAGTGAGGGTAAATATCACTAGGAATAGCAGAAAGGACTTGCCTGTATGAAGTGGGACTTAATGGTGCCAAAGTGACATGAGCCTTTGGCTTATCTGGATTCTAAACTATAAACACAGGGTTACTTATCACTACACTTTGATCACAAGTTTAAATTTATGGAGAAATTCAGAGAGCCTTCCTCTAAAGCATCACCATGGGATCTGTTGTCTTATGTATGTCAGCTTGATGAGAGCAACTGAACCGAGGTGGGCAGTAGGGAGGAGAGAGAGGAAGGAGGTTGGTAGATGAGTCTAGTACCCAGTTAGCCATGGAGGGCAAGGGACAGGAAACAAGACAACTTCCCACAGCCGGGGAGTGTATTTGAGAGACAGTAAGAAAAGGAAATCCCAGTGGGAGGACAAGGTGGTCCACTCCCTCTCACTACTCTCTTCTCCCAACACTTCTCCTCAGCCTTTATTTCAGCTTATAATTAATTGCATGTTGTTCACCTAGTGGTGACTATCTATCCTACTACACTATGAGCTCCACATGCCTCTGCCCCTCTGCTTTCTTTGGTGGCAGCATCAGGCTGGTCAAGGTCCTGGATGAAGGACTGAGTCAAGAGTATTTGTACTTATTGCTACTCAGAGCTCTCATCTAAACAACTGTTCATTTAGTCCTTCTGCTATGTTTAGTTGATGAGAGCAGGGGTGGGCGGCTTCTCTACAGAGCCATCTGCTTGTGTGGACCTTCGTAAATGAGGGGCTCAATAGAGGTCACCAGAGAAATGAAGAGTGTCCACTAGAGAGGTGGGTTCATAGTTCCTCTCTGTCCCAATAGGGCACAACAAAAGCAAAGTATGGAGTTGGGGCACAGCTCTGTGGTGCGGCTCTTGTTTAGCATGTATGGGACCCTGAGTTCCATCCCCAGCACCACCATACATAAATAAATTAATTAGGAATAAAGTTAGCTGAGGTTTTGTAACTTGTCTTTTCAGACTGTAATTAGGTGCCTTCAGAAAGACTGGAGCCTCTGCATTTATGCATTTGTTCTCAGCTGAGAGAACAGCTGTCAGATGCCAATATGTGGCTTGAAACCCAAGCAAAGTTCACTGGAAAGGGGAGTTTTCTTCCCAGGAGGGGCTCTAGCAGCTAAATGACCCCAAGAGTTACAATTACTCTGATGGTAACCACGTTATTGCCATAGGTCAGGAATGGACCCCTGGGTCGCCAACCCCTCCCCAACTGCCCCAAATAAATAGGAAATCACAAACAATACACCCTGCCTCAAGTGGGAAAGATGTAGAAGTCCCTAGCTCCACCTCCAGTCCCTGAGTCCCTCCCACATGAGATCTAGAGCTTTCCTTCTACAAGTCCAACCACTGATAGGCGTGTAACCATCAAACTTTGTGTCTAAAAAGAGAAGAAAAATAACCACATCACTCAACTAGCACTTTCACCTCCAAAACATTAGTGAAGCCTCTGTTCAGCTGTCTAGTTTCTTTCGCAAAATGATTTCTGAGACAATGAATCTAATTTAACTGAGCCCACACATTGCCAAGACTGGGTGACAAGCCCTGCCCCAGCTTCCTGCTGGAAGGTGAAAAGTTAATTATGGTGAGAGTCTAACTCTGACAGCTTTGACCCCACTCCACCCAACCACACATACACTGGGATAGGACTTGGTCATCCCTGGACCCAACATAAGGCTGGTCTTCTTCCCACACTCTCTCCCTGGCCAGAGCAGGTTGGTACTAGGATAGTCAGGCTCACACATCTGTTAGAGCACCATATTGGTACAGATCTGTAATGGCTACTGGGCTCACTGACCTTTAATCCAGATACCCTTAAGATAGATCCCACCCTCCTCTGGACACATCTTGGGTGTACTGCAACGTGCAGGAGTCCGGGAGAAGAAGCTGCATGATAAAGCAGTTGGTCCAGAACAACCATTCACATACGTTGTCTTGCAAGAGCAGGATGAGCAAGCACTGTGACTACTGGAGTTACCACTGGTCCTCAGGAGGAGAGGGGAGGGGAAGAAGAGGTGTAGAGGAGACCAGGTCTCACTGCCTTCTCTGTTCCTGACTCCCAGGCCATAACAGGGATGGCCATTGACAACCATCTGCTGGCACTGCGTGAGCTGGCCCGGGATCTGTGCAAAGAGACACCTGAGATGTTCATGGATGAAACATACTTGATGAGCAACCGATTTGTCCTCTCTACAAGTCAGGTACAGTCCCTGCATGTCTAAGAGTCCCCATAGTGTAATCAGGGAGCTTCTGAAGAGCCTATGGCCCAAGTCAGTGAGTCCTGGCTTTGTCTCTGCTTCTTTTAAAAAAAAGTGTGTGTGTGTGTGTGTGTGTGTGTGTGTGGTGTATCTGTGTCTGTATCTGTGTCTGTATCTGTGTCTGTGTTTACTGATACAAAGTAATTATATGCATTTATAGGCTACAGTGTATGCTGAAATATCAGTATATAATGGGTAATGGTCAGATCATCATAACTGGCAGATCTGTTACCTCAGTCATTTAGGGAACATTCAAAATTCTTTCTGCCAGCTGCTTTGAAATAGTCAAGTGCTTACTGTCAACGACAGCTTTTCCACTGTGCCATAGAACACTGAAGTCAACTAACTACTCTCCATCCTCAACCCTACCACCTGGTTCTGCTTCTTTAAAAAAATAATGTTTTATTTTTATTTGTGTGTGTGTGTGTGTGTGTGTGTGTGTGTGTGTGTGTGCGTGCGCACGCGCCACATGTATGCCTGTGCTGTTGGAGGTTGGAAGGTGTCAGATCCCCTGGAGCTGGAGTTACAGACAGTTGTGAGCTGTCTGACATGGATGCTGGGAATTGAACTTGGGTCCTCTGGAAGAGCAGCTAGAGCTCTTAACAGCTAAACCATCTCTCTAGCCCCAAGTCATCTCTCCAGCCCCAGGCTCTGCTCATTAAAAGATGTCACCTTCAGCAGAGAGATCTAAATGCCCAGGGCATTGATAATCTGCCATCTTCTAAGTAGGAATGGTCACAGACCCACTTATTCAAAATGGACTGGCCGGGAACACACCCACCCCAGGGTTGGAACTATCATGTGGTGCTACCTTGCCATTTGATGCCTCCCGAGATGGTGTTCCACCACTGGGGACTGTAGGCTCTGAAGCCTGACAGGCCTGACTGGGGGTTCCCCAAACAGGTCATGGACATTATTATAATGAATGGCCAGGTCACCAATGGTAGAAGATCAATTTCCAGCTCAACTTCTAGATGATGTTGTACACAGACCCATTTTAGAGGATCATGGTCACAAACAAGATAATATCCATTAGTGGGAGCTGTAGGTGAGGGAGGAAATACCCAACCCCATCAGCTTACTGAAATTCACCTTATCTGCAAACGGCTGGATGTGGGCAATAAAGGGGGCTGATAAAGCTGTGTTTGAAGATAAAAGCCCACTCAGTAATTTAATTTTGTCATTACAGTGGTGAGCTTGCAGACATGAATAAATGAGAACAGAATATAACAACATAAATTCTTCAGGAAACCATCCATAGGCAAAAAGTGTTCTGGAATGGCTTTATGGCTTCCGGCTATCACATGGCAAATTTATCTGACAATTCGGTGACTCTATTAGCAAGACTAATGGCTTGTTGTGCTCCATTAAAACTGCCAGTGTGACTTCAAAAGGCCTGAGAACACAGCACCGGAAACCTATGGGTTCCAAACCTCTGGGTTTAAAACAAACCTTGTCCCATACCACACCAGCCTTATAATCCTTTCTATTTGTTTCCTAGAACCAGCTAATAAAATGAGTTTGGGATGTGTTTGGGATGTGGGTTGTTGGATGGTTGTTTTCCAACTGGAAAGTAGCATTTATGGCTTGAATACTTTCCAAAACATACTTTTGTGGTTTGTGTTCTGGATTATAAAACCTTAGCCCTCTAAATTCAAAACATCATAGATGCATATCTAAAATTCCAGGTGGATGGCAGCCCTGGAGATGACCAGTGCTGGGTAACTGAGCATGGATAGGCCATGGGGAGAAAATCAGACCAGTGAGGCAGTACCGACAATAATTAAGGATCTGGGGGAAATCAAGAGAAGATGGGCCAGATTTCTTCCAGTTCATAAATTACTTCCTGTGGGAAGCCAACTAAATGGTTGGGTGCCACCAGGGTGCCATTTAGTAAATTAGCCTGATTGCCACAGTGCCTCAAATGGCCCCCAGATGAGGGAAAGCCTTGGCCCAAGCCTCAGCAAGCAAGTCACCCTGGGGGCTTCCAGCTCCATAAGCAGAACCAACTGCACGCACACTAGGGAGTGGACTGAGGTCCCTCCCAAAAGCATACACCTTGATGAGCTCAGCTTTGTGATTCTAGCCTTGTCCATTCATTTATGCCAAAGCAATGAGTTGATTTGGTTAATTTGGTCAAACCTCTGGGAGCCAGGGGTGAAAAATAGACAGGGAAATAAATACCAACAGAGGCCCAAGATGCAAGAATATCCCCCACCTTCTAGCAAATTCCAGGCTGCATTTCAAAACAAATTATTTCTGACCTGTCCTCTCTTCCAGGTGCCCACAACCATGGAGATGTTTTGCTGCTATGGCCCTGTGGTCCCCAATGGCTATGGAGCCTGCTACAACCCCCAGTCCGAGGCCATCCTCTTCTGCATCTCCAGTTTTCACAACTGCAAGGAGACCTCATCTGCCAAGTTTGCAGAAGCTGTGGGAGCAAGCCTTATTGACATGAAAGACCTCTGCAGCTCCTGGCAGCCTGCTGAGAGCAAGCCACTGTCAACAAAGGAAAAAGCTAGAGGCTCAGCCAGAGCTAAAGATCTTGACTCCCATTGCTAGGTATTAGTTAAAGAGCCCAACCTTCTTCAGGGGCCAGACCTGCCAAGCCAACCCTTGCTTCAATCTCATCTCCCCACCTGCCACCCCAGCTTTCTGTTGCTCCCCTGTCTTTAGGGCCCAATCCACAGGCTGGATGCAGAAGTATCACACAAGGCTGGTGTGTTAGGAGAAAGGATCCTTCGTTATGTATTAAGGTACCCTCTGGCCTTTGCAACTGGAAATGAGATCAGCCTAGTTTGGAAGCAGCCTGGGTGACCTAGGACCCCTCTTTGGAGTCTTCAGAAACTTAATATTCCTTCCCAGCAGTACCCAGAAGGTGCAAGTGATGATTCCACCTAGTGAAAGAATGAGTCACCCCATTACATGTTATGTGTCCAAATAAGTTGTGAAGGCACAGGCTAGCTCTGGGTCATTACCTCTTGTCTTTTGGGGAGGAGTAGATACTTTATTTTCAGACTCAGAACATCTGATCCTGGTATTTCGAATGCCTCCACTGAGCCATGCAGTCCTGGAAATACCCAACATTCTCTCTCTCTCTCTCTCTCTCTCTCTCTCTCTCTCTCTCTCTCTCTCCCCACACACACACATACACCCCAAGTTCATTTAAAATACAGTGACCTGCACCCTCAAAGACATTTCTCTTTTCACTCCTGCAGCAGCCTTCCTTGAGTTCAGATAATCACATCCAGCTATTCAGTTTTCTTCATTTGAAAATGGAAGGAACTGGACAAGGCTGTGAGGATTAAGATAAAGGTTAGGGTGTGGATAAAAAGACCTTTGCATGACCTTGGGGATGGCACCGTCCAGCAGGCATTGTTTGAGTGATTTTCTTTCAAACCATTTACAGTAATACGAGACCCAAGCTTATACCTGCCATTCTCTGATTATCAGAAAAGGAATTCCCTGTATTTATTTAGCTATCAAACCACACACTGTGAGGGCTTCAAGACCCATGAGTGGCAGACCCTTGACTGGAGGGAGCACCTACTCCCTTAGGGAGGGACTGGAAGCAGGTCTTCCCCCTCTAAGGACAGATGGATGTACTCTGTCTTTATGCAAAGGCAACACTGAGCCATGGCCATGGGCTTCTATGTGGGGACCCTGGGAAAAGACTGTTCCATATGTCCCTAAAGAGATGGAAAATGAGATAGTCGTTTGGAACAGTGATGCATAGTAAGTGTGGCCACCTTACAATACTGCTAAATTGCCAAAATATATATGAAGTTAATGTTTGGGTTCTATTTTTATAAAATAGTTCTAGATTTATGGCAATATGTACATTTTAATTTATAGTTCTGTGCTTTAAAAAAATACATGTATGATCAAAGAACTGTATATTGAAAACATTCTATTCGAGATATTTAAGGACTGTAAGTCTATAATCAATAAAATGTAATGCCAAGAAAGATGATGTTGCTCCTACTGATAAAAGATTTAAAACACAATGTTGTAACTTCTGTGTGCTAGATCAACAATTCATTGGCCTGTGTCTGGGCTCCATGAAACCCAGAATGCTGGTACATGCCTGCAGTCATAGCTATACTGGAGGTTGAGGCTGGAGGATCACTTAAAGTCAGGAGTTTTAAGCCAACTGGGCAACATAAGGTATATGGCAGGCCACAGTGGGATTGGAGTGAAAGGTAGGTTTCTTATGACATCCGTATGGAGATGATGGGTGACTCCCTGTAATCCTGTCCAAACATACATAGGCAGCATAAAGTGGAGGTAAAAACTCCAGGCTCAGAGGCCAGATGCCTGAACAAGCAGCCCTGGGTACTCTTAACTTGTCACCTCTGTAGACCAAGGTGTGCTTACCTGTAAAGTGGGACTATTGAGATCAATACTTCTGAGATTTGCGTGAGATGACACGAGATGGCCATTGTTTGAAAACAGAGGAAGAAGTGTAAAACCCAGCATTCTTGTTGCAGGCCTACAAACACACAAGCACACAGGTCTCTTTGCCCCATACAGTGCACAGATATAGCCCAAGCTGCAAGACCCTCTCTACAAGTGAGCGATCCACAGTGCCAGAATGGAGATTCTTAACAAACGGGAATCCTAGGGTTTTCCCACCAGAGCCGAAAAGGAACACCAGAGTATGTGGGTTTTCAGGTCAGGATGTAGGAAGGCACTACTCAAAGAGATGATGGCTAAGAATATTCCAGGACAGAGAGGAAGATAAAAGTATGTGATTTGCTTTTATCTACCATATATATGGCAGATGGCCTCCAAACAACCAGATGTGAAAAGACAGACAGCGGAGAGGACCAGAAGCCAACCCCAGCATATAAAATGATGCCTCCCTTCCCATCGGCTGGATGCTGGTAGAGAGAAGACAGGGTAGAATCCCTCTGAATGGCACAAGAGCAACCAGAAGTTTCCAAATTGTTCCTGAGCATCAATTTCCTTGGAGGGAAACACCAGAGGCTGTTCCCCTTGTAAATTTAGCCCATCTACTTTCTTTGTGTTTCCCTTTTTAAAATTTTCCTTTTTAAAAGCCTCTTGCTTATGAAAGATAAGTGCCACGCTGTTATTAAGGAGAGCCGGCCTCAAGTCAAGTGGACCGACCTTTCTAAAGTGGCTCTTCTTATTCTACTCCTCTCGTGGGCTCCTTTCATCTCCTGCCGGAATTTCTCTCCCTGCGTCTGTCCCTATGTCGATGGGCCCCAGAGTTCTTCCCATGCTCTCTACTTCTAGTTAAGGATCAGTGATATGGCAGGTTGGTATGATGTAGAAAGTTTCCCTCCACCTATGAAAACATATACTTGAAGGGAAATTCTTTAAACTATACACTGGAGTTTAGAAGATAGAAAATAAATTTTCATGATCTAAAATAAAAGGCTACCCACAGCACAGCTGTGAGCAGGAGCTATAGGCTTGTCACACGTGACGGACCTGTCCTCAGTTCATTTCTGTTGCTATGATAAAATACCATGACCAAAATCAACATAGGGAAGCAAAGGGTTTATTTGCCTTACAATTTCAGGCTATATAGTCCATTACTATGAGGAAGTCAAGGCAGAAACGTAAAGCATCACACCCACAGGAGCAGACAGAGAACAGACATATGAGTCCTTGCTGCCTGCTTACCTACTGCTTATACTCAGCTAGTTTTTCATTTTTAACCAGTTCAGGGCCCAGCCCATGAAATGGTGCCACCCCATTCAGCATGAGTCTTCCCATCTCAGTTAACAGTCTAAGACAACCCCCCACAGACATGCTAACAGGCCAACCTGATCTAGATTCTTCATCCGTTGAGACTCCATTCCCAGGTGATTCTAGGTTGTGGCAAGTTGAAACTAGCCAGGATCCTAGCGGGACCACTGTGGAATGTGGAAAAGCTATTATATGCCCTGCACAAAACCAGGAACCCCTAGGGGTGTCTTGATCCAATGAAAAGGACTAGACAAACTCTTCCCATCAGCCCACAGGGAGGAGCAAGAAGGCCTGCTATCTATTCGGGGCTGAAGATGAGGGGGAGAGATATGGATGGGAAATCAAAACCACAGACTTTGCAAAACGAAGATGAGAAGTCTGAATTCACACAATAATTTTAAAAGGCCAAACTGGTCTGATACATTAAGACCCAGAGACTCACACACAAAATCACTTCCCACCTTGGACACATCAAACACCCACAGTGGGAAACACTCTATTGCAGATGAGCTCACAGTCAGAAACACAAACTCAGAAAATAATGTGCACTACAGGAAAGCGGCAGATAAAGCAAACAGGAGAGCTGCTGTCACAAAAGGTTCAGATAATAGGCACATCAGGTAAATTAATAAATAGATACATTTAATAGTATTAAAGCCATTACTAAAGAAATACAAGGAAGACAAAATTAGTTCTGAGAAACATACAGGAACTGAAGGGGAAGCAATTAGACATGGCGCAGGAAAGCACTAGTCAGTGAGACAGACGGAATATTCCACAACCGAAGAAACAATTCTTCAGTTTACACTCATGCGTCAAAGAGGAGAATATAACTAAACTTTAGACTACTTAGAGAAGAATGCTAAAGATACCTCCTAGCAATGCTGCTCCCAGAGCATTCCAGCGCCAGGTGTGGGGTACCTCCTTGGGAGCTGCTGGTCAGGGAGCCCTAGAGGCCCCTCAAACAATACAGGCCATTGTCATTGTTCTTGGTTGCTGAGTAGAAATAGATGATAAGGCTCTCTTGCTGAAGATACAAAATGGTTAGCTGCAGGACACAGACAAATCAAGCTGTAAATGAGCTGCAAGTGTCCTCACTGCTGGCTAGCATTCATATTGCTGGAATGTGCTATGTAGGCTACTGTGAGAGAAAATTCATGAACACTTTTACCCAGCTATAAACCCTGTGAGCTCTACAATACCAATTTACCAGGTAAAATGTGCCCATTGGTGAAATAATGGCATGACTGTTATGGCGGTAACCAACTATTTTATGATTGGCTTTGAGGCTCATTCCATAGAAGGAATTCATGTCTGGTACTATAAACCTGATGGGCAGCCTATGGCTAGGGAAGTCATAGGCACTAGCCAGGGAACCACTACTGTTATTTGCTGAAAGGACATAGGGTCAAACTGCCTTCTAAATGTTTATGTTTATACCCATAGATGAGTGCCACTCTCAGCAATAGTCAGAGAAGCTTTTGTTTGCAATTAATGCAGAGAATAAGAAACTGTTGTCCATAAACAGGACATCTATATCCCCTCCTCCAAGGCTCAGGGAACACTGCAGAAGACAGTATGGGAAAGAATGTAAGAGTCAGAGGGTGGGGAGGAGTGCTGTGAAATGCTATCTTCTGGGCACGGCACTATGAAAGCTAGCCATCAGAGAGGAGACTTCCAGCTAGCACACTAGCAAACTCACAGCAGCACCGGCTACAAGCACAAAATCTGGATAAGGGAGGGACTCATAAGGCCCTGCCCTGAGGAGTAATAAGAAGTTGAAAGTTACTGGAAGGGGAGGGGTGCTATCCCTCAGCGGTAAAACACTGATAAACTGTCCTTCCTAATGTAAATAATCCCCCACCCATGGTCATGTGAGCAACTCTAATTAAATACAGTGGGTCTGTAACTCCAGTTCCAGGGGATCCGACAGCCGCTCTGTCCTCCGCTGGCATTGCACAACACAGGTGCACTCACATACATGCAGGCATAACACTTATACACATAAAATAAAAATAATAAAATATTTTAAAAAACCATGAAAGGGGGAGGAGAGCTTATTGGGAAGGAGAAAGAAGGGTTCAGTAGGAGAGGGAGGATAAGAGAAGACAGTGGGGGGATATGACCCAAACCCATTATATATGATCATATATATGTATATATATGATATTGGAAAAAGTAAATAAAAATTTTAAAGCATACTTCATATTAAAACCTTTAGGTTATAGCAAAAGTAATTGTAGGTAAACAGTGCCTTGAAATATATCAGAAAAGGAGAAAGATGAAGGAACTGATGAACGAAACATAACTTTGAAACTAAGGAAAAAGCTAGTCATTGCATGTGCTGGATAGCTAGTTGTAACTTGACACACCTGGGTAGAGGGAGCCTCAACTGGGGAATTTCCTCCATTGGACCAGCCTGTGGTCATGTCTTTGAGGCATTTTCTTGATTGCTGAGTGATGTGGGAGGGCCCAGCCCCTAGCCCACTTTCGGTGGTGCCACCTCTGGGCAGGTAGTCCTGTATCATATAAGAAAGCAGGTTGAGCACAAGCCTGGGGAGCAAGCCATTAAGCATTGTTCCTCCTGCTCCATAGCCTGTGCTTCAGCTCCTGCCTCCAGGTTCCTGCCCTGAGTGCCTACCTTGGGCTCCCTCAGTGATAAACTGTGACTCTGGAGATGTAAGCCAAATAAACCCTTTCCTCCCCAAGTTGGTATTGATCAAAGTGTTTTGTCAGAGCAATTAAAGGCAAACTAGAACATTGTGGTACTTGCTTGTAATCCCAGAACTCAGAGTCAGAGGCAGGAGGATCAGGAGTTCAAGGCAAATTTGGCCTACATAGTGAGTTTCAGGTCAGCCTGAGCAACATAGTGAGACCCTGTCTCAAAAATGAGACTAATGAAAGAAAAAAACAAAGGTCAGAAAGATGTTTAAGTTAGAAAAAAGGACCAAGCTATGAACTCAAGTAAAATAGAAGGAACA